>NC_066319.1:61283912-61583912 GCF_022539315.1 Serinus canaria | reverse complement strand
TTCACTCTAATATAAGTACATAAAACACTAAATCAGCCTTCTAAGAACAGGGAGTCAGATTCAGATATATTATAATATATTATATTTATTATTATATTTTAATTCTCATACATATTATATTTATTATAATATAATTTTTACATATTATATTATATTATATTATATTATATTATATTATATTATATTATATTATATTATATTATATTATATTTATTATTATATAATAATTCTTTTACATATTATATTTTATCTATATTGTGCTATATTAATTCTTATATAAAATTCTTATCTAATATAATTCTTTACTCTAATACAAGTTCATAAACCACTAAATCAGCCCTCTGAGAACAGGGAGTCAGACTCTCAGTTCCTCCTTGGTGCTGGGGCCCCAGCCAGCGCCGCAGCTGCGGGCTCAGGGCTCAGAGCAGAGCCCCAGTGCTCCTGACAGGCTTTGCTCCCTCCAGCTGGCCAGTTCTGCATGACTCGAGAGCTCCAGGAGATTGCACCGTGTCCTTTCCTCTTCGGGGTTTTTAATTAACATTTCTATTATCGAGCCTAATGAGCACAGCTCTGCCTCCCATCTGCTTTCCCTGCTGCAGTCGCTCTGCTCCCACACCCTGCAGCCCATCAGAGAGTAAGGAATGAGCAGGGCCACACTCACACGGCACCCTGGGGACAAGGGACAGCCACTCTGCTCTGCTCTGCTCTCACCTGGGGGCCTTCCTGATGCTCTGGCCACAGGGGTCACCCTGGTATTTTCTGAACAATCCCTTCTCCAGGATTTCCTCTCCTGGGAAGATGAGAAGCCTCAGCTTCTCCCTGTTTTGCTGCTCTGGGGATTGTTTATGCAAACATGTGAATTGTTTTAGTTTAATGACCACTCATGGTCCAGCTGGGTCAAGGCTCTGAGGAGTCACGAGTTTTCACCCTCATTCCTGTTAAGCTTGCTGTCTGTATCCTTCTTTTTTTTAAGTATAGTTTAGTATAGCATCATATCATATCAAATACCATATCATATCATATCATACCATATCATATCATACCATATCATACCATACCATACCATACCATACCATACCATACCATACCATATCAATCATATCATATCATATCAATCATATCATATCATATCATACCATATCATATCATCATATCATATCATATCATATCATGTCATACCATACCATATCATACCATACCATACCATACCATACCATACCATACCATATCATATCATATCAATCATATCATATCATATCATATCATATCATATCATATCATATCATATCATATCATATCATATCATATCATATCATATCATATCATACCATACCATATCATATCATATCATATCATATCATATCATATCATCATATCATATCATATCATATCAATCATATCATATCATACAATATCATATCATATCATATCATATCATATCATATCATATCATATCATATCATCATATCATCATATCATATCATCATATCATATCATACCATACCATACCATATCATATCATATCATATCATATCATATCATATCATATCATATCATATCATATCATATCATATCATATCATATCATATCATATCATACAATATCATATCATATCATACCATATCATATCTTACCATATCATCATATCATATCATAACATATCCTATCAATCATACCATATAATATAATCTCATATAATATCATATCATATCACATCAAATATCATATCATACAATATCATATCAATCATATCATATCAATCATACCATATCATCATATCATATCATATCACATCAAATATCATATCATATCAAATATCATACATTATACTATACAATACCATATCATATCATATCAAATCAGCCTTCTTAGAACGTGCAGTCAGATTCTCATCTGTCCTGGTTTAGGGCAAATTTGGGAGAGAATCCCAAAAGGGCTTCTCCCAAAAGGGTATGTCTGGCTGAGTGGCTGATAAGAGACCCAAAACAAAACTTTCACTCTTAAAGGCACAGAACATAATATCCAGCATAAATTACACACATGGATGGGGATAACAGTCACCCTAGGACATCATCTCTCACCTCGTCCTGTGTCAGAACCCAGGACACCCCTCTGGCTGCCCTGGGTGGCTCCAGCCCCTGCCAGGGGCTCAGAGACCCTGGCACAGAGCCCAAGACCCCCGTGCCTTTGATTTTAACCCATGGAAAAAAATTACCAACCTTGTATGAGGATCTGCAAGCCACAAAAGTTTGAGTAGAATGACAGTTGGTTTGTCATGGGGTGAGAAATCGATTTTTGGGGGTTTAGAATGGGGGCTCGGGGTCCCAAGATGGAGGAATTTGGGTGTGCCCTGTCCTTCTCCTCTCTTCTTCCTGGCCTCCATCCTCTGGGTGATGGTGGCACCTCTGGATTGGGTTAAGGCAGGAACTCACTGTCTAACACAGGTGATGGGTTTGGGGAAGTTATGGTAAATAAAGTACAGGGAGTTTTTGGTATAAAAGCCAACACCACCCTGAGGGTGGGCAGAGTGCCATGGACTGACCTGCTGGACAGACCTGAGCAGTCAGGGAAAGAATTTTCTGGATAACAGAAAATAAACAACCTTGGGAACCAGAACAGGAGAATCCTGACTCCTTCTTCAGTCTCCAGGCTGGGAAAAGAGACTTTCCAACACCTGGGGGTCATCCTGACCACAGAGACCCCCAGAGCCTGGGGACCCTCACACACCCCACACAGGAGCTGCAGGAGCTGGCCCAGCCGAGCCCAGCTGTCCCTGTCCCTGCCTGGTCCCTGGGGATGAGCAGGACCCCTCAGCCCTGCCAGCCAGTGCCCCTGGCTGCAGCCACATCACCAGAAGTGACACTGGCCCCGTGCAGGGACAGGCCAGGACACTGCAGCTCATGTGCAGCCACCTTTTCACTCTCCTGGCAGAGATGGAAGTGCCAGCTGGGCTCCTGTGAGCCGAGCAGCTCCTGACAGGTGTGACCCAAACTTTGGGCTCTGCTCCCACCTCCCATCGGCCCCAGAATTCCAGGGATGGCCAGGACAGCTCCCTCATGCTCCCTGCAGAGCCCTCAGTGCAGCTCCCAGCCTGGCTCTGCCCCAGGCTGTGCCCAGAGCTCCTCCTGAAGGTCCCTGTCCCTCACAGCCACCCCTGCTGTGCTGCCAGCCCTGCTGCCAAGGCCTGGGAATCCCGGGAAAAGGAGGCTCTGAATGCCAGGGGTAGAACCATGGAACCCCAGAGTGGTTTGGGTGGGAAAGGACCTCAAACCCCCCCCCAGTGCCACCCCTGCCATGGCAGGGACACCTCCCACTCTCCCAGGGTGTCCCAGTGCCCAGCCTGGCCTTGGGCACTGCCAGGGATCCAGGGGCAGCCCCAGCTGCTCTGGCAATTCCAGCCCAGCCAGGAATTCCCAGTTCCCAATCTCCCACCCATCCCTGCCCTCTGGCACTGGGAGCCATTCCCTGGCTCCTGTCCCTCCATCCCTTGTCCCCAGTCCCTCTCCAGCTCTCCTGGAGCCCCTCCAGGCCCTGCCAGGGGCTCTGAGCTCTGCCTGGATCCTTCTCCTCTCCAGGGGAACATTCCCAGCTCTCCCAGCCTGGCTCCAGCCCTGGGCCAGCTCCAGGGCCCCTCTGGACTCTCTCCAGCAGCTCCAGGTCCTGCTGTGTCCCCAGGGCTGGCCACAGGGGCACAGGGGCAGGATTCCCCCTTTGCTGCTGCCCACACTCAGGGATCAGCGCAGAATTTGGGGATTCTGGGCTCTCAGAGCCCACAGCCAGGGCACATCCAGCTTTGCATCCAGCAGATCCTCAGGCAAGGCTCCACCCTGGAGGAGATTTCAGCCCGACACAAAGCAGGGAGTGGGAGTGGGAGGCTCTGCAGGAGCATTGCAGGGCCCCTCTGCGGGCACCAAAGCCCCTCAGCTCTCATTTCCCAGCTCTGGTGTCCCGGGTGTGAGAGGGACACTCTGTGTCACCTCATCCCTCTGCAGCTCCTGGAAGGTGCCTGTGCTCAGCTGGGCTGGGCTCTGTCTGCAGGCACTGACACAACCAGAGCTCACAGCCTGGAGCTGTGCCAGGGGAAATTCAGGTTGGACAGCAGGAGAAAGTTTTTACAGAAAGAGTGATAAAGTTCTGGAATGTTCTGCCCGGGGAGGGGGTGGAGTGCCCATCCCTGGGTGTGTTAACAAACCCTGGATGTGGCACTGGGTGCCAGGGGTGAGTTGGGGTGCTGGGGCTGGGTTGGACTCGATGGTCTTGAAGGTCTTGATGCCTTTTGATTCCTTCAGCTTTTCTATTTTTCACATTCTGTGCTGCTTCAGTGTGGGCTCCATATTATGGGATGGTGAGCTCTGTGCCCAGAGCAGGGAGACAAAACAATTCCTGCTCCAGCTGGGCACCAAGGACAAATGATCCCAATCCCAGCCCAGGAGCACAAACCCCGTGGGCTGGAGAGAAAAACAAGCAGGGTGGGAGTGCCTGGGCTAAAGCTGGGCTGGGACAATGAACTGCAAGGTGGGAATGGAGCAGAGCTGATCCCAGGGAGAGACCCCGTGCCCGGCCGGGCATTTTGGGGCCATTTTGGGTCATCTTGGGTGCAGCCCTGGCTGGGCTCTGGTGCTGCCCAAGGTGGGTCCATGGAGGAGATCCTTGGAATCAATCCCTGCTTTGTTCTGGGACTCCATCCAGCCTCTGCTCCAGGGCAGCCTGCACAAGGCATCAATCTCTTCCGACCTGGTGATTCAGTGACTCTGTGATTCTTCATGTGCTCAGTGATTCTGTGATTCTGTGTGATTGTGTGAATCTGTGACTGTGATTCTGTGTCTGTGACCCTCTGACTCTGTGACTCTCTGGTTCTCTGTGTACTCAGTGATTCTGTGATTCTGTGATTCTGTGACTTTATGATTCTCTGATTCTCTGTGGGCTCAGTGACTCTGTGATTCTGTGTGATTCTGTGTGATACTGTGTGATTGTGTGACTGTGATTTTGATTCTCTGTGCTCAGTGATTCTGTGACTGTGATTCTCTGTGTGCTCTGTGACTCTGTGATTCTGTGACTTTGGGATTCTCTGATTGTGTGCTCAGTGATTCTGTGACTCTGTGATTGTGTGTGATTGTGTGACTCTGTGATTCTCTGTGCTCAGTGATTCTGTGACTCAGTGACTCTGATTCTGTGATTCTCTGTGTGCTTTGTGACTCTGTGATTCTGTGACTTTGGGATTCTCTGATTCTCTGTCTGCTCAGTGATTCTGTGAATCTGTGATGGTGTGATTGTGTGACTCTGTGATCCTCTGTGCTCAGTGATTCCGTGATTCAGTGACTCTGACTCTGTGATTCTCTGATTCTATGTGTGCTTTGTGACCGTGAATTTCTGTGTGACTCTGATTCTGTTTGATTCTGTGACTCTGATTCTCTGTGTGATTCTGTGATTCTGTTTGATTGTGTGACTCTGTGATTGTGATTCTCTGTGTGCTCAGTGATTCTGTGACCCTGTGACTCTGGTTCTCTGTGTGCTCTGTGACCCTGTGACTCTGTGATTCTCTGTGATTCTCTGTGTGATTCTGTGATTTTGTGTGATTGTGTGACCCTGTGACTCTGGTTCTGTGTGCTCAGTGACTCTGTGACTCTGGTTCTCTGTGTGCTCTGGCCCAGACCCAGGGATTGCAGCAGCTTTGGGATGGCTCAGGAGGTGGATGGGATCCTTGGATGAGTTGCTCAGCTGTGTGCAGGCAGCCTGCTCGTGGTGCTGATGAACTGCAGCGGGCACGGAGCTGTCTGAGAGCCTGGGCAATCAGCAGGGCTGGCAGAGACTGCAGAGAGCCCCTGCAATTCACCTGGGAGCTGGGAGAGATGTGCAGAGTCTGCAGGCCTGTGGCATCCCAGCCCTGCTCCAGGATGGACAGCAGAGCTCTCCTGGCTGCTCCTCAGCTGAGATCTGCCTGGATGCCCCCAGACTGGCACCAGGGACCTGTGTGGCAGGGACACACTTGGAGTCTGGCCTGGATAACTGCAGGGAATTAACTGCAATCAATGCAGTTAATTAATGCAGGTGCCAGGGCTGGGGTGCCAGGGACAGGTGCCACCTCACCCCAAGGTCACCCTGAGCCTCCCAGGAACACACAGGAGTTATTTATGAGGGGAGAACACTGGAATTCCAGCCCTGAGGAACACAGAGAGCACAAACCTCACAGCTTCCTGCCATTGATTCTCACAGAGCTTCACAAAAACTTTGGGTTCCTCAGCTTCCAGTGATGGCAAATCCATCAGAACCCTGGGAAGGGTGTGGGGCTGCAGCCCCTGCAGTGCCTGCCAGGAGCTGCTGAAACCTCCAGCAGGGAGCACCTCCACCTCAGGGTGCTTCCTCCTAATCTGTCCAAAACTGAGACAAATATCACGAACCCTGATCAAATATCAGATAACCCACATGAAATATCAAATATTAGATAACCCTGATACAATGTCAAATATCAAATAACCCTGATGAAATATCAAATACCAAATAACCCTGATAAAATGTCAAATGTCAAATAACCCTGATAAAATATCAAATAACCCAGATACAATGTCAAATGTCAGATAACCCTGATGAAATATCAAATATCAAATAATCCTGATAAAATATCAAATATCAAATAATCCTGATACAAAGTCAAATGTCAAATAACCCATGTGAAATATCAAATTTCAAATAACCCCGATAAAATGTCAAATATCAAATAACCCTGATAAAAAATCAAATTAGCCAGATACAAAGTCAAATGTCAGATAACCCTGGCTCACAGCAGAGGGAATGGGGTGGGAATATGTCCTTTAGGAAGGGAAGAGGGGTAAATATAGATGGGATATTGGGGAGAAATTCCTCCCTGGGAGGGTGGCAGGCCCTGGCACAGGTGCCCAGAGCAGCTGTGGCTGCCCCTGGATCCCTGGCAGTGCCCAAGGCCAGGCTGGACACTGGGACACCCTGGGACAGTGGGAGGTGTCCCTGCCATGGCAGGGTGGCACTGGGGGGGGTTTGAGGTCCTCCCAACCCAAACCATTCCAGGATTCTGTGGTTTTGTGATTTTCTGAAAGGATGATGAGTTCAGGAGAGAGTTAAGGAATAATCTGATCCTGGCTCCAGGTACCTACAGCAGGGTGGGGTTGCTGACCCTCCAGGGTTTTTCCATCTGGGAGCCAAATGTCTGAGCTGACAGGCTGCTGAGCCTCTTCTCCAGGCTGAACAAACCCAGCTCCCAAACGCTCCTCAGAATTCCTGCTGTGGATTCTGTGCCCCCAGGGAGGAGGAGCCCAGTGCTGGGTGCCCAGTTCCCAGCTGGACACTGCAGGTGTGGCCTCAGGGACACAGAGGGACAGCAGGGCCCAGCCCTGTCCCTGGGGTCTGTGTGGGGGAATGGGTTTGTAGAAAGTTCTAGGGCTTGACAGAAGGCTGTCCAAGAGAGAGGGGAAATGTGGGAATGGCATTCACATTCTCTGGAAAATCCCTTGGCCCAGGATTGTTCTCCTGGGAAGCTGAGAGGCCTCAGAGAAAAGGAGAACAATTCTGATCTCCTTGGCTTCTCCTGTGCTGTGCCCATGTGGAATGTGTTTGGGGATTGTTCACCCCCAGGGGATTGTTCCAGTGCATTCTGCTGGGAGCTGTTTTCACTCTTTGCCCAGTCAGGGCCAGGCTGTGTCGGGGCTCTGGAGAGAGTCAGGAGTTTGCATTGTTCTCTTTTCAGCCTTCTCTCTGTGTCCTTGCTGCGTTCTTTAGTTTAGTTTAGCATTCTTTAATATAATATAGATCATAAAATAATAAATGAGCCTCTGAGAGCATGGAGTCAGACTCACCATTCCTTCCTCCATCTGGGGCAACCCAAATACCAAATGTGGGAAATGGATTTGTAGAGAGTTCTCCAAGCCTGGCAGAAGGCTCACACAGTGTGGATCTGCATGCAAACCTTGAGACAAGAAATGCTGATTTAGAATTGCTGTGGAATAGGACAGAGATTGCTGAGAGAGAAACGGAGCTAGAAATAAGTTTTAAAAAATGGCCTTGCAAATAAGGCTGGATACTTTGGAGAAGGAGAACTGTGAAAGGTGCACTGTAGTGGGACCCACGAGGGGTAATTTTAGGTAGTTTGCCTTAAGGCATTTACGGCATGGTGTGGCAAAAGCTGATAGGCCAAGAAACACTTACAATGTATTTTAATTGGGAAAATATTCAAATTCTGACTGTAATAGCATGAGTTATAACATCTGTATTGTCTCACCCTTCTCATGAGACTGAAAATGGAATAAAAGTTTTTAATATAAAGAAAGTTTTGGGGCCTCTCAGTGTCCCCATCTCTGGGTCAGAAAAGAGAATTGTCCAGCACATGGATAGCACCCACAAGGGCTGGCAGCAGGAATGGGATAAATCCCACCCTGCTCTCCCCTCCCTCCATCCCTCTGCTTCCACATCTCCATGGCAACCATCCTGCTCAAATTAGCTGATGGCAGCCAGCACCTGGGGACTGCTCAGGGAATTCCTGTCCAGCCCTTCCTGCTCCTCCAGTTTGCTCCATTGCTCCGTGTGGAAACACCTCCTGCTGGTGCAGCAGCACACAGCCCCCGCTGCCTGGGGGGCTGGGGCTTGGCTGCTTGCCCTGCTCCAAACCTGGGTGGATTCTGGACACTCTGGGAGCTGGCAGGGAGGAGAAGTGGAGGTTTAATTCAGGTCACTGCAGCAAGGCTCTATTAGTGCACCTGCAGAGGAGAGCAGGTGCTGCCAGCCGGGGCTCTGTACAAACCCCAAATGGGCCAGGACTGCTGTGGGACGGGCCTTGAGCTGTTTGATTTTCCAGCATCAGTCTCATTCCATGGCTATGGCAATGGGAAGATGCCAGCAGCTCACATCCCAAGACAAAGAACTTCATGTTACAACTCACTTTATAACTTTTTTGCCCAATCACACCAAGCAGAAGCACACTGACAGTGGTTCCATCCAACACTATAAGCACACGTACCTTTAGTTAAAACAATTAACTTCCTTATTTCCAATACAATGCCTGCTTATAAGCCTTAAAACACAGAGCTCCATTATTAAGCTTCAAACTTCCTAATATCTTGCTAGATAAACTTTTCCACAGCTTAGGAAGTTATTCTAGACAAGCGTTAATACATGGACCATTGTTCTATTTGTCCTTGCTTTTCTACTTTTTAAGTAATTTTTCTGCTGACCAATCTCATGGCTACTGCTTAGCTCTAATCACAGTTCTGCTGTCTCTGAGGCTTGCCTTCTGCAGCTTTCCCAAAACCCTCTGATTTTGTGGATTCCCATATGCAGGTGGGAATGGGAATGTGGCCCTTACCTGCCTAGGAAGGACAGGTCATTGCAGTGCCTCGGGTCATTAGAGGGGAGATCAGCTGTGGGAAATGTTCCTGGTTGTTCCTTGGCTGGCCCTGGGAATCTGAGCGTGCTGTGGGATCTCAGGGTGCCCAGCACACAGCCAGAGCTGCTGCTCCAGGAGAGCATGGATCATGGATCATGGGGATGGACAAACCCTCTGAGAGCACCAGCCCCAGCCATTCCCCAGCACTGCCACATCCCCAGGTGCCACAACAAGGTGGGATGGCCCTGCAGCCCCTCCTGGCTGGGCAGCCCTTCCTGGATCAGAGCTGTTGGAGCAGCCCTGGTTCCCATTCTCCAGACATTCCTGCTTGAAGCACCGAAGCCCCAGAATCTCCCCTCCCCCCTCCTTTACCTCCTGGGTATTCCAGGCTCCCAAAGGCTGGGCACTTTCCTGGGAGCTCAGGAGGGTGCCCTGTGCTGCTGGGTGGGCACCAACCCACCCAAGGCTCTGTCTCTGCTGTGTGAGGTGAAACCAGCAGGCAAATCTGAAACCCACTCCTGTTTGCTGGTGCCTGGCTGGGCTTTCTTTGTGCCTGAGGGGCACTCAGGAGCCAGGACTGTCTCCATGTTCAGGGAAGTGTGGAGCAGGACAGGAGTGGGCAGTGCCACAGCCCTGCTGGGCACAGAACCTTCAGCCAGCCTGGCCACGGGTCCAGCTGCAAATCTGAACATTTCAGAGATCCTGGGGGCACCCAAGGCAGAAGGGATGAAACTCTGTTAGAAGGCTGAACTTTGGGAGGGTGAGGAGCTGGGGGCTCTGAGCTCCCTCTGTGGATGAGACCCAGCTCAGGCTCTCCCAAGGGCCAGCTCAGTGCCTCAGGTGTGGAAACAACATCAAAAGAGATAAAATAAATAAAACCTGAGGAGGTTAATGTTGGATGTTGGGGAAATTCCTGCATGGAAAGGGTTCCCCAGCCCTGGCACAGCTGTCCAGGGCAGGGGTGGAGTGCCCATCCCTGGAGGGATTCACAGCCCCTGGATGTGGCACTTGGGGACATGGGCAGAGTGGCCTTGGCAGGGCTGGGGAAGGGTTGGGCTGGGTGACCTTAAAGGGATTTTCCAAGCTGAACAGTTCTGTGATTCCATAAATCCCAAGCCCCACTAGGATAACAACCACGGGGTGTCCCTGGAGCTTCTCTTCCTGGAGGTGACTCTGAGCCCAGAGGGTCCCCAGGCTCCAGCTGCAGCACCCAGACCCTGTCCCACCAAAATCCAGCCTGGGAACAAACAGGGACAGTCCTGGCTCAGAGGGAGAGCTGCCAGGAGGCTCCTGCAGGTGGGCAGGGCTCCGTGGGGAGCACAGGGCTGGACTGGGAGCTCCAGCAGGGGAAAGGCTCTGCTGAGGGGTTTTCCTGCTGCCAGAGCTGAACAGAACCAGCACTGCTCATTGCTGGAGCCTGCTGAACAGAAAACAGGCATTTAAGCCTGAAGTGGTCTTTTTTAGACTCTATTTATATTTTTTTTTTCCATGGAGTCTCTTTTTAATCCTGTGGCACACACAGTGGGAACAAGAGAGACCTTGGGGTGTTGCACAGCCAGCCCCACAACGAGCTGCTCTGAGCACATTTCCCAGGAATTTCAGAGGGGTAGAGGGCAGAATTTCTCTCTTTTTAAGCTTATTTTCAGTTCTTTCAGGCACGGACTCACCTTTCTTCTCAGAAGCTTCCCCACATCCCAGGGGATCAGCCCGGAACAGGAGCGTGCCCAGGCTCAGCCCCCTTTGGAAGAGAAATGCTCTGGAATTGTTCCCTTTGCTTTCCTGCTGTCCCTGGAAGTGCAGCTGGGGATGGGTCAGGGCAGCCCCGGGCTGTGGGAAGGGAATCTCCCGAGCCAGGGTGGGAGGGCTCAGGACAGGGAATGCAGCCCTGGAAAACCCAGCCCTGGTGGAACAGCAGAGCCTTGGGTGCTGTTGGTGGAGAGCTGGGTGGGTTCTGGTCCCATCCTCTCGGAATCCCCAAATCCCTGAGGTGGGAAAAGCCCTCCAGGAGCCCCAGCTGTGCCCAGTGCCCACCTTGGCACCCGCACCAAGGTCCAGTTCCTCCCTGGGCACCCCAAACTCCCTGAGCCCCCTTTCCATGGGGGAATTCCTGCTGGCACCCACCCTGAGCTCCCCTGGCCCAGCTGGAGAGGCAGCTTGAGAAGGATCCCAAATTTTTGACCAGATTTAGACCTTTCTGATGCAGATGTGAACCCAGACCTGATTTTTCCAGATGTTCCTCTCACCCTTGGGAGCTGCAGCACTGAGGGACCCTCAGGGAGGGTTCCTGGGCTTTGCTCCTCCCTGGATAATTTTCTTTGCCTTGGAAGTTGGAATTTATTACCCAGAAGTGACAGAAAAACCAGCAAAGAGGAGAGGCATCCATCATGTGCCCATCACATCTCCTTAAACCCCATTCTCCTCTCATTGCCAGTAAATAACCTGCAAAATTATGAGAAAATAAAACCCCATCATAATAAAAATGACTTTTTAGGCAGTTGGCAAAGCAAATTTCCAAGCAAGAAAAATAGAAGCCTGGGAAATAACTCAATATTCAAGATACCAGACCATCTTCATCAGCCCGTGTTACCAGATTAAGTTGTCAATGGAAAATCTTGATTTAAGGCTTTTTTTCAGAAGTGCTGTGACTTAGATATTGAAATTTCCCAGCAAATAAAGTCGTACACAGGGATAAATCAGCCCCTTCTCTCAAAACATTTGCTCAGGGATTTAATTTGAAAGCTGAATAGCTTATGGCATTTATTATCAGCTCATTGAATGACAAGTTTAAACTTCAGTTAAATATTCAGCCTGCTTTTAATGCGACATTTTCGCTGCTTGTGTGCAGCAAAGTCTATTTATTATTCCCAGAATAAAGTTCAAACGTGGAGAAACAAGCCCAGGAAGGAAAAGTGGAATATTGAGGAGTGATGAGTTTATTTCAACTGCTCTGCCAGCCACTTTTAAGGACAATTGCTCACTAAAATGTTGGGGTTTGGAAGATTTTGCTGGATGGGGGCACAGAGGGTCGTTAAAAGGGTTGGAATGAACAGGTCCCCATGTTCCTGCCCTGGGAGAAGGATCCATCCAGAATATTTCATCTGTTCCCATGGGATCCCATCCTGGGATTGTCTCCACAAACTGCTAAATTTCAGGCAAACACATCCTTTCCCCTTTCTTTTCCTGTCAGGATTTATTCTTTATTTTAATGAATAAAGAGAACTTCCTTCTGCTTCCCAGCCGAGCTCTCCCATGGGCACTGGCAATCCTCTCGCCCTCGTGGCATTTATCCTGCCCTCCAGCACAAATCCTTCCCTGGTGTCCAGCCCTGTGTCTCTCCAAGGCACTCCCACCCCTCCCACTCCTGCTCATCCCATTCCTCCCATTCCCAGCCTCCCAGGGGGGAGCTCAGGCTGGGGGTGGTTGAGGCAGAATTACCTTGAGCTGGGCACCAGGAGGGCACCAAAGGTGCTGAGCACCCCAGCTCCTCCCACCCCAGGGCAGGGGGGGAGTTTTCATGGAATTCTGGAATGCTTTGGGTTAAAGGGAACCTAAATGTGACATTTGTGAGGGTCCCAGGACGAGGAGAGAGATGAGAATCTGACTCAATGTTCTCAGAAGGCTGAGTTGTTATATTACATATTATATTACATATTGTATTACATATTGTATTATATCATATTATATTATATTACATATTATATTGTGTTATATTATATTATGTTTTATTGTGTTATGTTATGTTATGTTATGTTATGTTATACCATATCATATTATATCATATTATATCATATTATATCATATTATATTAATCATAATATATTATAGTATATTATATTGGATTGTATTGTATGGGATTATAGGTTATTATATGATATTATAGTATAGATATTATATATAGTATTATATGATATATTATCTTATATTAGTTATATTAGATTATAGTAGATTAGATTATAGTATATGATATTATATATTACATTATGGTATATTATGTATATTATATATTATATATTATATATTATATATTATATATTATATATTATATATTATATATTATATATTATATATTATATATTATATATTATCTATTATATATTATATTACATTATGTTATATTATATTACATTACATTATATTATATTATAATATAATATCTTATAGCTATACTAAAACTACACTAAAGAAAGAGAAAGGAGACACCAGAAGGTTTAACAAGAGTGAATAACAAAACCTGTGACTGACTCAGGGAGTCCAACACAGCTGGCTGTGATTGGCCACTAATTCAAAACAATTCCCATGGAGCCAATCAAGCATTCACAGCTGGCAGACAATGTCCAGAGCAGCAATCAGGGAATTGTTGTTCTCATTCCTCTCTGAGGCCTCTCAGCTTCCCAGGAGAAAACCCTGGGCAAAGGGGATTTTTCAGAAAATATCCTGGTGACACATTAAATCCTGTTTATTCCATCCCTTTTCCATGGCAGGGACACCTCCCACTGTCCCAGGGTGTCCCAGTGCCCAGCCTGGCCTTGGGCACTGCCAGGGATCCAGGGGCAGCCACAGCTGCTCTGGCAATCCCAGCCCAGCCAGGAATTCCCAGTTCCCAATCTCCCATCCATCCCTGTTTCCTGAAAAATCTTTATTTAATACATTTTAAATCTTCTTTTATGCAGAGAGGGGAAAACCTTTTGCAGTTTTAGTGTTTGAGAACAGGATCAGTCTCCCAGAAATTGGAGTTCCCTTTGTGGCCTGTGTCTGATTTATCCCCTGGGATAAGGGCAGGATTCATTTGGGAACTCAGGCTCAGGGAGGTGCAGTTGGGAATGTTTTTTGATGTGTTCTGCACCCAGCACACTCCCACTCCCTCCTCCCACGCTGCAAACAGGGAATAAATCCATAAATTCCCACGGAGGGCCCCAGCAGTCCGTGGCCACCCCCAGCCCTGCATCTCTGAGCTCAGGTTGTGCCTCTCAGGCTCCCTCCTCTCCCTCCTGATGAGAGCAGCTGAACTCCAGCCTTACCTGAAGAACACCCGTGGATAAGAGCCAAAATTAACCCACAGAGCCAGGGGGGAGCGCTGGAAACAGGGATCTGAAAGGTGCTGACTGAAGCAAGGCCATGAATAAACCCAGTGGGGAGAAGTGTGATCCCTGGCCATGGAATGAACTGCCCTGGCTGCCAGCTCCGAGGGAGGGGCCCTGGCACACACAGAGAAATGTGCATTTTGTGATGGGCTTTTCACAAATATTCCCATGAATATTCCATGTGAATATTTGCCAAAAGCCCATCACAAAATATGAATGAATATTTGCCAAAAGCCCATTTCTTGTGTTAGAAAGTGATGCTGTGTTCATTCTCCTAAGCAGTGTGTTAAATACAGTTTTAGGCTATAACAAAATGTTAAAATAGAAACTGTGCTGTGTGAGAGACTTTTCCTAGAGAAAGGACTCACCCAGAGAGCAGCCACAGGAGCCCTGAATCTGTCAGAGAAAGAGAATTCATTGCTCCCTTCTCAGGACAAAGGAACTTCTTCCTGCCTGCTCAGCCCTGGAGACGCCGCCAGGATCCAGAGGAAGGAGCTGCCCCTGCCCAGCCAGAATCCTGGGTGGGAATGGAATTGATGCACCAGGGATGAGCTGTGGGAATGTGCAACAGGCTGTGGCTGTTAAGGGTTAATCCTCTGTGCACCTGGGGCCTTTTTGGGCTCATTTTGCCCAGAAAGAGGAACCCAGACTGTCCATAACTCTTTGTTTGCATTGTCCTGTATTGTCCTAATCCTAATTGTCCAAATTAGTATTATTCTAATTATATTGCTATTTTTATAACCATTTTATTATCATTAAACTTTTAAAATTCTAAAACCAATTGACTGGCATTTTTCTCACCAGGGAAGGATGTTCTTGGAATTCCAGGAGCTGTGTCACTGCCAGCCCTCAGCAGGCACAGCAGTGTGACCATGGTCACAGGGGTCCCAGGGTGAGGGAAGAGATGAGAAAGTTGACTCCATGTATCAGAAGGCTGGTTTATTATTTTATGATAGATATTATATTAAAACTACACTAAAAGAACAGAAGGAAGGATTCCATCAGAAGGTTTAGCTGAGAACAGAAAAGGAATGAATGACAAAGGTTTGTCTGTGCCCCAGCCAGTCTGGGCAGCTGGGCTGGGATTGGCCATGGATGAGAAACAACCACAGAGACCAATCCCAGCCCCACCTGCTGCACCCACAGCAGCAGAGAATCCTTGGCTGCAGTTTGTTCCTGAGGCCTCTCAGCAGGAAATGGCATAAGGTAACAGAAAATAAGGCACAGAGTCATTAAATTAAAAATAAAAATGTATAAAAGAAAATATAGTAGCAAATAATAAAAAGTAAAATTAGGGAAGACATAATAAAATTAAAGATGAAACATAATGTAAAATAAAATTAATTAAGGAAATGAAATGAAATAAGGCAAAAAGTGTAAAATTAAATTTAGAAAATAAAATAAAAAATAAGATATAAAATAAAGATATAAAATGAAAAATAAAAACCAATAAAAAGAAAAATAAATAGTAAATTTAAAAATAAATTATAAAATAAACAAAATAAACAATGAAGTAAAGACTAAATTATAAACATTAAAATATAAATAAGAAAATATAAACAATAAAATATAAACAATAAAATAAAACAACTCTCAAAAAATAAAAATAATAAAATTTAAAAGATATTTAAAATAAAAAGAAAACTGAAATAAAAATAAATAGATGAAATTAAATAAAATATCAATAAATAAATTTAAATAAAAATTAAAAATAAATTAAATAAAAAAATTAAAATAAAATATAATAAAACCAAATAAAAAGCGTGAATTAAAAATAAATGTGCTAAACTGAATTTGCCAGCTGAGGAATGGGCAGCAGCTCCAAGTTCTGATGCCTGAGCATTCCCAAAGCCCGTGCTCAGAGGTTCCAGCTGCAATCCCTGCCCCAGGGAGCAGCCCCGGGGATGTGGGAGAGGCAGAGCAGGAGCAGCTCCCTGGGCCAGCAGTGACAGCCACCCCTGGGCCTCTCCCTGCAGGGACCTGCAAAGATTCCAGGGAATATCAGAATCCCTGAGGCTGGAAAAGCCCTCCAGGGTCACTGAGTCCCCAGCCCAGAGTGCCACCTCCAGGTGACACCTGCAGGGATGGCACTTCTCCAGAATTGTCGGAACCCAAGACATTGCTCTGGCTGCCCTGGGGGAGCAGAGACCCTGGCAGGGGCTCAGAGACCTTGGCACGGGGTCACAGACCCCTGAGCCTTGGATTTTAGCCATGGAAACAATTCCCAACTCTGTGTGAGGAGTTACAAGGCACAAGGGTTTGAGTGGAATGACAGTGAATTTGTCACAGGGTGAGAATGTGGAATTTTGGGGGTTTAGAATGGGGGTTCAGGAGGCAAGATGGAGGAATCTGGGTGTGTCCTGTCCTTCTCCTCTTCCTCCTCCTCCTCTTCCTCCTCCTCCTCCTTTTTCTTCTTCTTTCTTCATCTTCTTCTCCTTCTCCTCCTCCTCCATCTCCTGCAGTGATGATGGCACTGCTGGATTGGTTTGGAGCAGACACAGACTGTCTAACACAGGTGACAGGGATTGGGGAATTATTGTAAATAAAGCCCAGGTAGTTTTAGTATAAAAAGCCACCAGCAGCCCAAGGGCAGGGACTGAGCCCCAGCCCGACCTGCTGGGCAGAGCTCAGCAGGGCAGAGACAGAATGGGATGGGTAAGAGAAAATAAACAGCCTTGAGAAGCAGAACCAACGAATCTCGACTTCCTTGGTCGCAGGGCTGGGCAAACAAAAGACTTTCTGATACCTCAGGGATCATCTCAGCCACAGAAACCCGAGACAGAATCACAGTTTGGGTGCAGAAGGGACCTCAAAGTCCCCCCCAGTGCCACCCCTGCCATGGCCAGGGCACCTCCCACCGTCCCAGGCTGCCCCGATCCCATCCAGCCCAGCCCTGGCTCAGGTGCAGACAGAGGGACAAATTCCACCCCAGAAGGACCAAACTGCACCTTCCTCCCTGCTCCTTCTCCTGCTGGCACCCAAAGCCACAGCCCAGCCCTGCCCTCCAAAACAGGCAGGGAATTCTGTCACAGACTTATTTTCTGAAAAATCCTTTCGTTAGGATCTTTTCTCCTTAGGAACTGGGAATCTTCAGCTTCCCCATCTTTTGCTGCTTTGGGATGTGATTTGGAGAATTGTTTTTATTTGATGACCAATGACAGCCACTTGTGTCGAGCTGTGAGCAGTCACAAGATTTTATCATCATTCCATTCCTTCCTTTCCAGCCTTCTGATGAAATCCTTTCTTCTATTCTTTTAGTATAGTTTTATTTTATCATTTTCTTTTAATATAATATGTATCATAAAATAATAAATCAGCCTTCTGAAACCTGGAGTCAAGATTCTCATCTCTCCCCTCGTCCCTGGGAACACCACCACAGAATTCCTGATGCCACGGCCCTGTCCTGGTGTGGGGACAAGCAGAGGACAGGGAGAGTGTCCCCAGCCCAGCTGGTGGCAGCTCCCTGCAGTGGGACCTGTGGCTCTGCTCACCCTCACTGCAATCACAACCCCACCTCCCTTGTACTTCCCAAACAAAAACACCAATCCAGCTGCCTATTAAAGCTGAAATGAGGCATTTTGAGAGCTTTTGGATTTATACAGGCAATGCCTCAAAAGAAATGGATGGCTCCATTATGATGAGAAAGAAAGAAAAACCTTTCCCAGAGCCCATTACAAAATAAATAATAAAAAAATAAGTCATTGATGTCGCCTGCTCGACAAAAAAATCTAATTTAAGGTTTATGACAAACATGACAAAACAAGCAGGGGCTGCTGGGATCATTCATGAAACCCAGCAATAGATGAATCAACTGCCAGAAGTAATGCAGGGGAAATTTGTTAATTAAACATTTAATGTAAGTGAGCTGGAGCGCTGGCTGGGGCTGAACTGAGCTCTATTTTTAGTGCTCCCAGAGCTGAGCAGCTCCTCTGCCCATGCTCAGAAACGAGGGAGCTGGGGGGGAAACACTGCCTGGGAAATGGGGCTGCCCTGGGCTCCTTCCTGCCTGCTCTGCAGGGAACATCTGCAGCCCAGATGTGCCTGTCCCTGCTGAGCTGCACCTGCACAGGGCCAGGCTGCTCTGCTCCTCACCCAGCCAGGGCTGGGACAGCTGATCCCAACAGGACACTGAGCTCAGGGCTGGGGACACAGCTGGGACAGCTGATCCCAACATCCCAAGGGATGTCCCAGCCCACAAGGGATGTCTCAGCCCATGGGACACTGAGCGCTCAGAGCTGGGGGGACACAGCTGGGACAGCTGATCCCAACATCCCAAGGGATGTCCCAGCCCATGGGACACTGTGCTCAGAGCTGGAGGAGAGGGATGGGGGCACCTTTGGGGTGATGGGGTTTGCATTCCCAAGCCCTGCTGACCAGGGATGCCTGAACACCCCGGGAAGTGGGAAGTGAATGCCTCAATTTGCTTCTCTTACCGAGCTCTCTGTCTCCACCCACGGATTTTCTCACTTCTACCCTCCCAAATCTCTCTCCATCCTACTGGCAGGAGAGGCTGGGGGGGATTGTTTGACAGCTGGGGTTGAACCCTGGGGGAAATCTGTGCTCCTGCAGAAATCAGCTTCCCTGGAGCCCCAGAGAGCCCAGGTGCCTTCCCTCCTCTCCTTCCCCACAAAGCACCCCCTGCTTTGGCAGCCCTGGGGAAGAACAAACCAAAGTCTCCCTGGGACCCTCACTAGGGTGTTCCCTGCAGCAGCCTAAGGAGGCCAGGCCATCCCAGCAAACTGCTGCCCTGGGCTTGGGGCAAACCTCCAAAAATCCCGAGAATTTTGGGGAAAAAATCGCAAGAATTTCTGGGGAAAAAGAAAAGCTGTCATTAAACAGAAACGGTCACAAAGTGGCAGTGAATGCTCCAAAACCTGCCTGGGTTTCACTAAGAACTGCTGCCCAAAGCATTGGGGGGATTTAAAGGTGCTGCTGTTTCATTTGGAGCAGGGAAAGCTCCAAGGTCCTGCCCGAGCAGCAGAGGGCACCCAGCCCTGGCAGGGCACCCAGCCCTGGCAGGGCACAGCCAGGATCCCTCCCAGCTCAGACAGCAGTGTCTGAACAGCCCAGAAAATGAGGCAGGGTGAGAAAGGCTCATTGCTCCAAATGCCAGGCACACTTCCCTGCAGCATTCCAGCTGTGGTGGAGGCCAGGCCACAGCTGGATGAGAGAAATGGGCATTCCCAGCTGGAGGGGGCAGGGACACCTCCACACCCCCAAACCCCGGGAATCTGGGGGCAGAAAACAGAGCTAAAAATAGCTTGGCTCAGTAAGCTTCCAGCATTTTGGTTCTTTTTGCTGATAGAAAGTAAAGCCTGGGGGAGGGTGGCTCCTCATGGCTGGGCTGGGGAGCAGGGCAGGTCTGGCTGCAGCAGCTGCTCCAGGAGGCTGCAGGGGAATCTCTGCCCTGCAGGGCTGCAGCAGGTAAAAGGGGTTTGCCACCTAATGGTCCAGCATGGTCATGGGACAGGGAGTTACAACCAGGCAAGCCAACATCATCCCAAATTCTCCCTTTTCAGCCTCAGGAACCACGGAGGAGGGAGACTGAGAAGTCTCCAATTCCCAGCACCTGCACAAGCCCCACATTTTGGGGCTGAGTCCAGTCCCCAGGTGTGCCAATAACAAATTTTATTTTAAATCAGCAAAGGCAGAGTGACTGAGCCACCTCCTAAAGCCATCCCTTGTCTGCAAGGACTTTATTAAAGCTGTAGGACTTTAATGAGGTCATTAAGACTTTTAAGGGATTGGGAATTGGGAATTCCTGGGCTGGGCTGGGGCTGCCCCTGGATCCCTGGCAGTGCCCAAGGCCAGGCTGGACATTGGGACACCCTGGGACAGTGGGAGGTGTCCCTGCCATGGCAGGGGTGGCACTGGGTGGCATTTAATGGGTTCCAACCCAACCCATTCCTTGAGTGTATAACATTAAACAAAAAGTTTTCCTGACCCTCAGTGGAACATCTCTGGGAAAGGATTTGTTGAAACACCCCAAGTGTCTGGTTTAGGGTCCCTGGGTCCAGGAACACCTTTTTTTTCCCAGTCCCTGCTCAGCTCATCCCCCACACCAATCCTTGGATGATGATCCCTGGGATTCCCAGGGAAGCAGGAGCAGCCCCAGGGAGCTGTGCCCCCCCAGAAGGCAGAGGGGGCTGGGCAGGAGTGGGGCACTGGCACTGTCACATTTCCTGAAAAATCCTCTTTGCCCTGGATTTTCTCCTCAGAGAAAAAGGAAAACAAGAATTGTCTGATTGCTTCTCCTGTGTTTTGCTGCTCTGGAATGTGGTTGGAGATTGTTTATCCAGCAGGTGAATTGTTTTAACTTAATGGCCAATCACAGCCAGCTGAGTCAGGCTCTGAGGAGTCAGGAGTTTTTATTATCCATTCTTTGTAGCCTTCTGTCTGTCTCCTTTCTCTTTCTTTAGTACAGTTTAGTGCAGCATTCTTTAATATAATAAATATCATAAAATAATAAATCAGCCCTCTGAGAACATGGAGTCAGATTCTCATCCCTCACCTCGTCCTGGGGACCCAGCAAATGCCACAGGGCACTCCAGGGCTGTGTTTGGGGGCTGGATCCTTCACCCCCCTGCTCTGGGGCTCCAGGATCAGCTCCTGCTCCCCCTAAGCAACCTGGGAACACTTGGGCTGGAAAAGCCCAGCCAGGCCATGGAGTGCAACCATCAATTATTGTGTTTGTGGGGTGCCCCGTGGCAGGGAGGAATGGTGAGTCTGACTCCATGCTCTCAGAGGCACATTTATTATTTTATGATCTATATGATATTAAAGAATGCTAAACTGAACTAAAGAACGCAGCAAGGACACAGAGAGAAGGCTGAAAAGAGAACAATGCAAACTCCTGACTCTCTCCAGAGCCCCGACACAGCCTGGCCCTGACTGGGCAAAGAGTGAAAACAGCTCCCAGCAGAATGCACTGGAACAATCCCCTGGGGGTGAACAATCCCCAAACACATTCCACATGGGCACAGCACAGGAGAAGCCAAGGAGAGCAGAATTGTTCTCCTTTTCTCTGAGGCCTCTCAGCTTCCCAGGAGAAAGTCCTGGGCCAAGGGATTTTCCAGAGAATGTGACTGCCACAATTCCCCAGCACTGTCAGGGCCACCACTGGCCCAGCTGGGCATCCCCACCCCCCCCAGGGCACAGCAGGGACACCTTCCATGGATGAGGCTGCTCCAAATCCCACCCAGCCTGAACCTCTGGAACCTGGGGCCTTCACCCCTTTCCACCTTTGCAGCTGGAAGAGCCTTTTGTGTGAGCACTGACCCTGCACCCACAGCAGTGCTGCACCCTGGGGAGCACAGGATGGGCAGAAATGGGCAGGGTGGGCACTGAGGGCACCCCCAGGTGAGGCAGGAGCTGTTTCTTTAGCTGAAAATTCATGTATTAAAACCAGGCTTTGGAGGAGACAGCGAGGGCTGGGCACTCAGTCTGTACTTTAAATTTAATTTAATTTAATTTAATTAATCCTGACACCTTCCAGAGGCAGGGATCAGTAGCAGAGCTGGGGAGAGCCCCAGCCTTGGAGCAGCCTGGGGGCTCTCTCTGCACCTCCAGGGCTCCAGGAACAATGGTCTGGTCCATGGTCAGACACCAAGGCAGGGAGATGAGAAGTCAGGGAAAGACAAGAAACCCCAAAAGTGAAATAAATCTGCCTAAATTATTCAGCAGCCTTGATGAGTGCAGCACTTGTGAGCAGTGCAGAGAGGCTGGGCTGCCTTCCCTTGGTGCCTCATGAGGAATCACAGATCCTTTGGGCTGGGAAGGAAATTGGCTCCCTGATCCAGGGCGGGAGAGCTGAGCAGATCAAAGGAGAAGGGCAGGAGAGGGAATGCAGCCTGGGAAAAGCTGGCTCTGATGGAGAAGCTGAGCCTTGGGTGATGCTTGTGGCAAACTGCCCTGGATCCTGGTCCCATCCTCCAATAATCCCAGGATCCCTGAGGCTGGAAAGGCCCTCCCAGCCCATGGAGCCCCAGCTGTGCCCCATGCCCACCTTGTCCCAGCCCAGAGCTGTGGAGCCTTTGCTTCTTTTCTCTGCCAGGGTTGGGATGAAACCTGTGAGAGGGAATTTCTTGTTGGGACTCAGATGTTTATCAGCTCTTATCTCTGTCACAGCCTCACAAACCCTGAGCTCTGCAGCACTTCACTCTGACAAACTAAAAAAGGAGCCCTGTCTCTCTCTCTCTGCAAGGCTTTTTAAGGATAAACTCTCCAATTAAGAAATGACACCTCAATTACTTTTCCTTTAAAACCAATAACCAACCACCCGTGCCAGCAATGGGGACTTTTTATCCAATGACACAAAACCACCCAAACCCGAGGAGAAAAAGGTGAAGAAGGTGAAGAAGAAGAAGGAGCAGCCTCCACCCCAAAACCTCCATCTTGTTTTATATCTATTTCTGTATTCTAAACCCCAAACTCTGAGTTTCCCACCCTGTGATGTCACACACTTCTATCCAAACCCCCCACCCCCAGTCCCAGTTCTGCCATTCCAGTCTGGAATTTCCCCACAGCCCCAGGTCAGTGCAGTGTTCTCCTGGGCTCAGAGCCAGCACAGAGAGTCTGGAATTCCCAGTGCCCAGCACAGAGCTCCGAGTGCCACATCCAGGGATTCCTGAAGCCCTTCCAGAGGCACATCTCCACATCCCTCCTGCTGCCAGGCCCTGGCACAGGAGCTGTTCCATTCCCTCTGTGCTCCTCCAGGGCCAGGCTGATTTAGGATTTGCAGGTGCATTTGGGATTTTGCATTCAGGGCGAGCTCAGGGACGGGAGCAGAAACAAAAACAACATTTCCATCCTCGGTGCTGGGCCTCTGTCTGGAAGTGTGACAAGCAAAACGAGCTCCTTGCCCTGCTCCCAAGGCAGGGATTGCTCTCCCAGCTCCCTGGGAAGTTCAGGAGAGCTGATGAAGGTGCCACGGCTCCTGCTGGCAATCAGCTCCCGGGAGAAAATTGCGGGAGCCCGAGAAATTGGCAAAGCTCAGAGCATCTCTGCTGCATCCTCAATTAGAACAATCAGCCCCAAGCCCTGCTCTGCAAACAAATGGTTTGTTATTCTGCTGAGGATCTGGAGAGGCTTGGTGTGGGTTTGGATCAGCACTGTTTTCCAAGGAAGCAGGGACAGATCATTGCCATCCCTAAACTTCCTGCGAAGGTAACAAGGAAAATGCCCGTTTTTTCTGGTTTGTCTCATTAAATAGAGCTGAATTCCTGGGTTTAATTTAAATTAATGCAGCAGATCAGTAAGTCACCAGCTCTGACTTGGTGGTGCCTCAGGAATTAAGGCCAGGAAATGATTTACACAAACAAACAGCAAACCCAGAGGCTGAAACAACCCTTCCTGGGCTGTCCCTTTCACAGGGACCTCAGTTTCTCCTCATCCCTGATCCACAGGGCTCTCCCACACCTTCCCACACCACAATCTGCCCTGTTCACACTCCAAAACACAGGGCAGCCCCACAGCTGGAGCCCTGATGGGAAGAGGATTTCACCCCTCCACAATTCCTCCCTCTGCTTTCTCTGGATCCTTCCTCTCCCTCAGGTGAAACCCTCCTGGCCCAGAGCTGTCCTGCACATGGATTTATCCCCAGCCTGAGGTCCCTTTCCCTGGGTCCAGATGTGTCCAGGTAACCACGTTCCCCTCATCCTGCTCCTTATCACTCTGGGTTCACCAGGGCTCCCCAGAAACATCTCCCTGAGCTCACACCAGCAGGAGAAGGAACAGAAAATTCCCACTCTGGTGGTTTGCTCTGGATTTGCCTTGTTTAGTACAAATTGCCCTTGTGGCAGATGGATTTAATAAAAGGAGGGACCCTCCAGGTTCAGGTACTCGGGGCATTTTTGGAAAAAACTTAATTTTTAAAAGATGTTCCAGATGGAAAACATTTAATTGTTGCAAGCATTTAAAATCACCTGAACTCCCTCCTGATCCCTGAGCTGAGAGGTGGCTGAGGGACAGCTCTGAAGCCTGAACAGGTATTTATTTAAATCCACACCAGCATGGACACTCAGCTCCTGGCCAGCACCAAACCAACAGCCCAGGCTCAGCAGGACGAGCCATTCCTCAGGCACAGAGCTCCTGCTGGGATGTGCTGCAGGAGGGATCTCCTCTCTGCTGGACAGAGTTTGGGATGTGCCTGAGGGATCTCCTCTCTGCTGGATGTGAGTTTGGGATGTGCCTGAGGGATCTCCTCTCTGCTGGACAGAGTTTGGGATGTGCCTGAGGGATCTCCTCTCTGCTGGATGTGAGTTTGGGATGTGCCTGAGGGATCTCCTCTCTGCTGGATGTGAGTTTGGGATGTGCCTGAGGGATCTCCTCTCTGCTGGACAGAGTTTGGGATGTGCCTGAGGGATCTCCTCTCTGCTGGACAGGAGTTTGGGATGTGCCTGAGGGATCTCCTCTCTGCTGGACAGAGTTTGGGATGTGCCTGAGGGATCTCCTCTCTGCTGGACAGAGTTTGGGATGTGCCTGAGGGATTTCCTCTCTGCTGGACAGAGTTTGGGATGTGCCTGAGGGATCTCCTCTCTGCTGGACAGAGTTTGGGATGTGCCTGAGGGATCTCCTCTCTGCTGGATGTGAGTTTGGGATGTGCCTGAGGGATCTCCTCTCTGCTGGACAGAGTTTGGGATGTGCCTGAGGGATCTCCTCTCTGCTGGACAGAGTTTGGGATGTGCCTGAGGGATCTCCTCTCTGCTGGACAGAGTTTGGGATGTGCCTGAGGGATCTCCTTTCTGCTGGACAGAGTTTGGGATGTGCCTGAGGGATCTCCTCTCTGCTGGATGTGAGTTTGGGATGTGCCTGAGGGATCTCCTCTCCTGCTCCATCAGCACACAGGTGGGGAGCTCAGAAAAGCCAGGGAGCTTCCAGAGGGCTCTTGTAGGAGCAGAGGGGATTCACCATCCTGGGAGTTTCATCCTAACACAGCTCATGCTCCTTCCCCCTGATAACATCTCCATTTTCCATCCCCCTTCCTGTGAAATTGATGGGAATGTAGTTTATTTTTTGCTCCTGTTTCTGAGCTCAACCCAAATGCAAAATCCCAAATGCACCTGCAAACCCTAAATCACCCCAGCTGGAGAACCTGTGGGACATTCCAGCTGGGAGAGGCTCCTCCAGATCTCAGGGAATGTGCTTCAGGTGCCAGCTGCCAAGGAAAGGTCCCACAGGCACTGGACCCCCTCCCTCCCTTGGCTGAGCTGGAATTCCTTGTTTTGAAAGCAAATCACCAAGACATATCCCAGGACACCTGATCCCACAGAAAGTGCTGGGGATTTTCCCAAATGCTCACTCCCTTTGCTGGTTTGGAGCTGCTTTTTGTGTTTTGAGGATTTGACCAGTGGACACTGATTTTCCTTGAGGTTCCTCTGCTCCATCAATGGCTTGGGGAGGAAAAAAAAGCCAAGGAAAAGTGTCAGGGAAGTGGTGAGCAGGCTGTGTGCTCATCTGTCACCTCCCCTGCCAGGTGGAGGCACGCAGGGTCCTTATCGGACAGAGAGTGCTGCTATCGGTGAGACTCCAGGGGATGCAGGAGAAGATTGTTTTCAAAGAGGAACTCCAGCTTTAAATTTCCAGCTTTAAATTTCACAGTTATTTCCAAAACAAGTGCTCCTGTTATTGCTGAAGCAGGAGATGCAGCCAGTGCTGGTTTTATTCAAGCGCTCCTGAAGCTGCTGGGCTG
Organism: Serinus canaria; assembly: GCF_022539315.1. Taxonomy (NCBI): domain Eukaryota; kingdom Metazoa; phylum Chordata; class Aves; order Passeriformes; family Fringillidae; genus Serinus; species Serinus canaria. The sequence goes on along the minus strand of NC_066319.1, from coordinate 61,557,793 downwards.
AGGTGCTGCCAGCAGGGAGACATCCCCACCCAAAGGGGACAGCCAGAAGGAGCAAGGGACAAAGGGAAGATGGAAGCACTGGGATAATGCTGCCTGGTGTCTCACATTGGAAATGGGGGTGGGAATTCCATCCCCCTTGTCAGAGCTGGGCAGCTCTCTGCTGTTCCTGGGGCAGGTTTCTTTATCCCTGCCACAGCCAACCCTCCCTCCAGGAGATCTCTGCTCTCCATGGCCACTGAGTGTCCCTGCAGGGCTGATCAAATTCCACCATCCCATGGGAGATGCTGCGCCCAGGGGAGGAGCCAAGCATTCCTCCCTGGATCCAATCTGAGGTGCTGGGAACAGCCCAGCAGCCTTTGCCCCCTGCATTCCCAGAGGAGCAGCTTTCTGCTGCCCTGCATTCCCAGAGGGAGAGCAGGCCCATCTCCAGCAGCCCTGGAGCTGCAGAGGAAAACTCCCCCCTTGTGCAGGATCCCTGCTCCAGCAGAGCCACAGCTGGCACTGCAGGAGGGCTGAGCCCCCCTGGGATGGGACTGTGCCACCACCCTGAGCCCCCTGGGATGGGACTGTGCCACCACCCTGAGCCCCCCTGGGATGGGACTGTGCCACCACCCTGAGCCCCCCTGGGATGGGACTGTGCCACCACCCTGAGCCCCCCTGGGATGGGACTGTGCCACCACCCTGAGCCCCCCTGGGATGGGACTGTGCCACCACCCTGAGCCCCCCTGGGATGGGACTGTGCCACCAGCCTGAGCCCCCCTGGGATGGGACTGTGCCACCACCCTGAGCCCCCCTGGGATGGGACTGTGCCCCCACCCTGACACACAGAGGGGCAGGGCATGGTCTGACTCTGGGAGTGTTTTTTTCCTCTTTTTTTGTACTATTGCATTTGTATTTTTAATTTTCCGAATAAAGAACTGTTATTTCTGTTCCCATATCTTTGCCTGAGAGCCCCTTAATTTCAGAATTACAATAATTCAGAGGGAGGGGTTTCCATTTTCCATTTCAGGGGAGGCTCCTGCCTTCCTCAGCACACACCTGTCTGTTCAAACAGAGGCACAAGGGCAGATGCATTCCCATCCCTCTGAAATCCCTGCACAGTTTTTGAGCCACACAGGAAAATTAAAAATGGGAAAACAGAATCAAGGGGTCAATGCCAGTGAATACAGACCTTGGCTTATCACAGAATCCCAGAGTGGTTTGGGTTGGAAGGGATGTTAAATTGGCATTTAACAATCCCAATCCCCTGGGCAGAGACACCTTTCATGGATGAGGTTGCTCCAAATCCCATCCCACTTGGAGCTCTGGAACCTGGGGCTTCACCCTTTTCCACCTTTGCAGCTGGAAGAGCCTTGGCTGAGGAGCTGCTGGTTCCCCGTGGTGTCTGGGCAGGTGGGCTGGGGCTTCCCACCCAGCTGAAGGGCCAGGAGTGCAGGAAAGGCTGGAAAATGCAAAACCTCCAGCAGCAAACCGCTTGGATAAACACCAACCCTCTGAAATCCCACAGGGCTCTGCTTCCCACCAGTATTTATTTGGGAAAGAATGTCCCAGAGGCTGCTGAGACACTGCCAGTGTTTGAAAATGAGATGAATTTTGGGGAGAAGGTTGGAAGCATTGGCTCCCAACAACACCTGGAGCCACAAAGCCTCAATAACGGGTCAATAACTGGTCGATAACTAGTCAATAACTGGTCAATAGCAGGTCAATAGCTGGTCAATAGCTGGTCAATAACTGGTCAATACCTGGTCAATAACAGGTCAATAACTGGTCAATAGCTGGTCAATACTGGTCAATAACTGTTCAATAACTGTTCAATAACTGTTCAATAACTGTTCAATAACTGTTCAATAGCTGGTCAATAACTGATCAGTAACTGGTCAATAACTGATCAATAACTGATCAATAACTGGTCAATAACTGGTCAATAACGGGTCAATAACTGGTCAATAGCAGGTCAATAGCTGGTCAATAACTGGTCAACAACTGGTCAATAACTGGTCAATAACTGGTCAATAGCTGGTCAATAACTGGTCAATAGCTGGTCAATAACTGGTCGATAACTGGTCAATAACTGGTCAATAGCTGGTCAATAACTGGTCGATAATTGGTCAATAACTGCTCAATAACTGCTCAATAGCTGGTCGATAACTGGTCAATAACTGGTCAATAACTGGTCAATAACTGGTCGATAACTGGTCAATAACTGGTCAATAACTGGTCAATAGCTGGTCAATAACTGGTTAATAGCCTGTCAATAACTGTTCAATAGCTGGTCAATAACTGGTCAATAGCTGGTCAATAACTAGTCAATAGCTGGTCAATAGCTGGTCAATAGCTGGTCAATAACTGTTCAATAACTGGTCAATAGCTGTTCAATAGCTGGTCAATAACTGGTCAATAGCTGGTCAATAGCTGGTCAATAACTGGTCAATAGCTGGTCAATAACTGGTCAATAACTGGTCAATAATGGGTCAATAACTGGTCAATAACTGGTCAATAACTGGTCAATAGCTGGTCAATAACGGGTCAATAACTGGTCAATAACTGTTCAATAGCTGGTCAATAACTGGTCAATAGCTGGTCAATAGCTGGTCAATAGCTGGTCAATAACTGGTCGATAACTGGTCAATATCTTTAGCACATTGCCCAGGGCAGGGAGAGCTGAGCTGGGGGAGCTCCTGGTGGAGCTGGGGGTTGGCAGTGTCCCAGGGAGCTGGGAGCTCTCGTTAAGGAATCCTTTTGTCTTTCACCGTGCAATTCCTATTCCAGATTTGTACATCTTCCAGGTGCTTTCATCTCCCGCTGCAGGTTTCGAACATTTTGTCTTTTGTAGCACTTCAGAACATCAAATGGGCTTGCACTGGAGAGGAGGATGCAGATTTCCAACACAAACCACACTTTCATGCTCACTTCTCCCTGGATCCCCTGCTTCAAAAAGCAGTGCCTTAGTGCTGCTGTAAATTTCCTTTAAAATCCATAAAAACATAAAACTCCAGGTTCAAGGGAGGAAAGCAAAAGCGCCGTGTAGCCCTTCAGAAATAAATCAGCCATAAAACCACAACTAAGGGTCTGAAATGAAGTCAAAAGGCTGCCAGTGTTCCTGAAATTGGCTTGAAGTCGTGGGATCTAAAATCCTACTGCTACTCTTGGGACCTCTTGTTTTCTTTCCGGGGTGTAAATCTCCAGGATTCGTGTTTTCAAGAGTGATGGGTTTGCTCTGGATCCAGAGCCACCTGTGAAAGGGGTGGAGCAGGGTGAGAAGGCTCCCAGCACCTTGGGAATTGGGGAAGAGGTGCCTTGGGAAAGGAGAAAATCCCAAGAGAGGGGTGGGGGGGAAACCAGGGGAAGGGAGAGGACGTTTTATGGAATAAAGGGTGGATTTGTTTCAGATACAAGGAGCAGGTTTTTACAGAGAGGGTGGGCAGGGCCTGGAACAGAATTCCCAGAGCAGCTGTGGTGCCCCTGGATCCCTGGATAGCCAAGGCCAGGCTGGACACGGGGGCTGGAGCAGCTGGGACAGTGGGAGGTGTCCCTGCCATGGCAGGGCTGGCACTGGGTGGGGTTTGGGGTCCTTCCAACACGGGCCAGTCTGGGATTCAGGATGGGATGGGATGGGATGGGATGGGATGGGATGGGATGGGATGGGATGGGATGGGATGGAATGGAATGGAATGGAATGGGATGGAATGGAATGGAATGGAATGGAATGGGATGGCATGGGATGGAATGGACTGGAATGGACTGGAATGGACTGGAACTGGAATGGACTGGAATGGAATGGAATGGCATGAGCAGGGGTGGGATGGCATGGACTGGAATGGAATGGAATGGAATGGAATGGAATGGAATGGAATGGAATGGAATGGAATGAGAAGGGGTGGGATGGAATGGAATGGAATGGAATGGAATGGAATGGAATGGAATGGAATTGAATGAGATGGAATGGATGGAATATTTCTTCATGCCCAGCCCAAGTCTGACTCCACATTGTTTTTCTGGATGCCCCCAGTGCCCTCCATGCCCAGGAGCCCCATCCCACACATTCCCAAATCACCACCCCCACTGCCCCCAGCCAGCCCCGGCCCGTTCCCTGCTCCCAGCACTCAGCATTCCCAGAACCCCCACTCATAAACTGCTGCCTTTTCCTGGTGATTTCACCATTCCAAAATTAACCCAGCCCTTAAAAACCTCGCTCTTCGCCCGGCTTTGTTTTGCTCAGCTCATTCCAAGCAAAACCTCTTCTCCAGGATTCCAGCAGGGTTGGCTTCTCCCAGCCTGCAGCTGAGGGGGAGCTGTAATTCCTGAGCCAATAACCCTCTCACACTCGTACGTGCATAATTTCCAATAAAAACATTGAGCACCCCGTGGCTGCCTACAAAGACGGAGCTGAACTGTGAGCCTCATTTGTGCCGTGTGCCTGCCCGAAAATCCCTTTTTAATTTGCTCTGTCACAGTTAAATATGATTGCTCAGACAGCACAGAGCATCTCTTACGGCGGGGAGACAAAGAAATCATTTGGATGAAAGAAGTGGGGAAACAAATTTCCAGCCAGATCTGAGCGCAAGCGAAATCCCACTCCTGGTTCAGGGAACATAATCAAGGTTTTATTGGTTCTAAATCAGCTCCTTTGAATAGAGGGATAATGCAGCCGCTGGGTAAAAATAGATTTTTGGGGAATTAACAGCGCAGGAACACGGAGCTGCTGAAAGGAACCGTGCCCAAGGAAGGAAAGGGAATCTTGTGGGGGTGAAAGCTGTGGGCTGTGCAGCTGGAGCTCCCCAGGAGCATGGCTGGGCTGAAATTCCCTGGAATTGCCAGCAGCAGCCATGGCAGGGTGGGGCACAGGAGGGGCTGCTCTGTCCTCACCCTTCCCAGGGAGCTGCAAAAACAGGGAATGGTTTTAGAGTGCCAGAGGGCAGGGATGGATGGGAGATTGGGAATTGGGAATTCCCGGCTGGGATGGGATTGCCAGAGCAGCTGGGGCTGCCCCTGGATCCCTGGCAGTGCCCAAGGCCAGGCTGGACACTGGGACACCCTGGGACAGTGGGAGGTGTCCCTGCCATGGCAGGGGTGACACTGGGTGGGGTTTGAGGTCCCTTCCCACCCAACCCATTCCATAATTCCATGTTTCTTTCTCTGTCCTTATTTCCATCCAGCTGTGACCACTTTGCTCCAGAGCCATAAATGTCCCTGAAATCCAGACTGAGAGCAGCCAAATTCCCTGTTTTCAGAATCCCAGAGATCACAGCCCCTTTTCCCATGCTCGTTTCCCCAGTGTCCCTTTTCCAGGTGCCACCAAGGCACCCGACCCAGGAACAAATCCCGGTCAGGCGGGGTTTGCCAGCAGCATTTTCCTTCCAGACCTCACTCACAAGAACCTTTGGATTTGAATTTCCTTGTCCCAAATGACATTTTTACCAAGATTTCAGATTCCAGGTGCAATTTGGAGGAGGTCAGGGGAGAAACACCCGGGCTTGCTCAGATGTGGCACTTGGGGACATGGGGCAGTGATGGCCTTAGAGAGCTTTTCCAACCTAAGCAATTCCATGGTCCTCTAACCCCCAGCAGCATTGGGTTAGAGTTAGATTTCTGTGTATATAAACATATATGTATAATATAAATATAAAACTATATATAAATATAAATATAAAACTACATATAACAATAAATATAAATGTTTGTATCATATAATATAATATAGATATAGAGTATAATATAATAATTATAATATACATATGAATAGTAATATAATATAATCTAATATAAGATAATATAAGATAATATAATAACATATGAATAGTCATATAATATCATACTACTATAATATACATATATATATAATATATTAAATTATATATAATATATAAATATATAAATATAAAACTTATATCTATAAATACAAAAATAGATTTAAAATATATAAATATATAAGTATCTATCAATCACACTGAACTGTTTTTCTTGGAAGCCAGGCCAACCACGATATCCATTTTTCTCCTCTCCTTATGAAAAATCTCCCAGGTAAAAGTTCTCCAAATTGCAGGAATTCCCTGCCAAGGAAGTCAAATTGAAGGTTTGAAGCAGCCCCTCCGGCTCTCACACAGGAGAATTCCACACCTGCCTGGGCTGGATGGGGATTTTCCAGGCTGTTTGGATGGCTGGGTTTGGGAGTTCTGCAGAAGATGTTGTGTAAAATCACCTGGCAGGGCTGGCAGGGTGGCACGGGGAGGATCTGCAGGATGGTTAACACAGAGCAGCCTCCCCTCTGTTCCGTGGGAGCAGAGGAAGATTCCAATATTTACATTGCTCAGGGAGAACAGCCCCACATCTGTTCCCTTCTCCAGGCCCTTCCCCGTGGGATTGAGGCACCAAGACTCGCTCTGTTCCCACCCAGCCACTGCTCAAAGACAAAATCCTGGATTTTCACCCATTTTTACATCCCAGAGACATTTCAGGGGTGGCCTGGGCAGTGCTGGGTTGGTCTGGAGCTCCAGAAAGGAGGAAAACAAAGCAAAGGCCTGGAAATGGGCTGGGAAGGCCAGCCTGGGGAAAAACCCTCTGGAAATGGGATGGGACAGGGCAGGGATGCACAGAGAGGGGAAAAATCCCTCCTTGCTCAGGTTGGAGGTGATCCTGTGGAATTAAACCCTCTAGAAATGGGATGGGATGGGATGGGATGGGATGGGATGGGATGGGATGGGATGGGATGGGATGGGATGGGATGGGATGGGATGGGATGGGATGGGATGGGATGGGATGGGATGGGATGCACAGAGAGATAAAAAAATCCCTCCCTGCTCAGGTTGGAGGTGATCCTGTGGCATTAAACCCTCTGGAACTGGGATGGAACTGGGATGGAACTGGGATGGGATGGGATGAACAGAGAGGGGAAAAAATCCCTCCCTCCTGAGGTTGGAGGTGATCCTATGGAATCCTCAGGCTCTGGGCTGATCACAGAGCTGAAGGGGGAGTTAATCACAGGGTACAAAATTAACTCGTGGAATTCACTCCTCCACAGGGCATCGGAGAGACCAAACCATGAGGAGTTTCTGTGCAAATGCAGAAAAGCAGATCCTTTGGTGGAGAGTCAATGATTTAAATTGCCTTTAAATCCCAAGCAGCTGGGTTGGAATGCTGCAGGAAAAATCTCCGGATTTTTTTGTCCTCTTCCAATTTTCCTGGATTTTTTCCTGCTCTCTGTGTGAAGCATCAGGGCAGGATTCCTGCTGGAAATACCCCTCAAGGGCTGGTTTCTCACAGGAGCTGTTGCTGTGGTCACTCTCCTCTCTCCCAGGGGAAGATTCGGAAGATTCCAGCCAGGATGACGGGATGGGATCAGGTTTGAGCAGCACAGGAGCTGCAGGATCCCAGCAAACCAGAGCCATGGTGTTCCCTGTGGAAAACACTGGTGCTGCTCACACAGACTCACCCGAAAATGGAACTTGTCCATTTAAAACATGACAATTAATCCTTTTCTTTAAGTGATGATTTGGGTCTGTACCTTTGCTTCCCAGTCCGGAGTGAATTTATTTTTTCCAGCATTACAAATGGCAGATTTTTGGGGGGGAAATTACAAAAACATGAAAAATCAGGTTCAATTAATTATTCCAGCATGTAAACACAGGATCATTAAAGTTGGAAAAGGTCCCCAAGGCCACAGAGTCCAACCTGTGAGTGATCCCCACCCTGTCCCCAGCCCAGAGCTCTGGGTGCCACCTCCAGGAATTCCCTGGGCACCTCCAGGGATGGGCACTCCCAACCTCCCTGGGCAGCCCCTCCAATGCTGATGAGTCTCCCAAAATTAGGGAAGCTTCTTTTTCCTTCAGGCATGCCCATGTTTTCAGTTAATAAATGGAATTATGTGGGAGCAAAGGGGAACTTCAGCGAGTTCTGGGGGGATCCACATCAGGAGGTGATGGACAATTCACCTCCTCCCCCTGAGGGAATGCAGTGCCTGAATTCTTTAGGAGCAGATGGAGCACAAATAACATTAAGAACGGGGAATTTTCCTAAGCCAGGAAGATTGTTCAGAACAAAAGGAAACCCTGTGACAAGGCAGGCCCGGCTCAAACGAGTGGGAATCAGGTGGAGAAGCAGAACTTTGATTTCCACCTCCATGTTGGAATGTGCTAATTGTGCCCTCTGGGAGCCGAGCCCTTTGAAAGCAGCATTCCTTCATCCCTACATGAAATAATTCCTGGCTGTTTCAAGCACAGCCTTTATGTCTGCAGCAAACATATGTTGATCAGTTATTTCTAGAATAATGCACCATCTGCTGTTTGACAACACGTTCCTCTGAGTGTGGTGATTAGTGAGGGGTGAAAGGGAACAAACACTTTCTCGGGAAAGTTGGAATCTGCAAATATTAATCTTCCAAAAGGATCAAGAGGTTGTTTAATCCAGCCCATGGCAGGTGATTTGAACCTTCCCTTGCAAGCAGACCCAGGAGGACACAGCAGAGCCCCCCCAGCACGCTGCTAGCCCCAAAATCTGAGAAGCTTTATCAAAGCTTTATCTCTTCTGGACAATTTATGTGGAAAAATAAATTGGTATTTTTCCCAGATTATTTTATTAAATTTTTTCTGCAGTGAGCATCAGCTGGGAGAGGAAGACACCTTTTTTTTGATCCTCCTTAAGCCCTGCCCTGAGACCTCCCCTGGGCTTGGGCACACCACAAACAAAGTCCCCTCCACCCTCCTGGTGTGAGGGACACATTCCTAAATCCAAACCCCCTTACCTTGGGGGTTGGTTTGACACAAGTTCAGGGGCTATTTTGGCATAATTCAGAGGTTTTATCTTGGCATGATTTCATCCATCAGTGTTCCCTGATGGGAACTGCCCCTGGATCCCTGGCAGTGCCCAAGGCCAGGCTGGACACTGGGACACCCTGGGACAGTGGGAGGTGTCCCTGCCATGGCAGGGCTGGCACTGGGTGGGGTTTAAGTCCCTTCCCACCCAAATCATTCCATTATTTTGTGCAAAGCCCACAGTGGCTGGGAAAACTCTCCCTGCAGGAAACTCAAAGGGCTCCCCAGACCATCTCTCCTTCTCTCTGGAAGTTGTGATGGAAAGGCTGCTCCAGGAGGGACTGGAAGAGCTGTCAGGGTTTTATTTTTTTTTACAAGTCAAGCTGTTTGAGCATTATTTCAGATTAATCTGGTACACGATTTGGGCAAAATCGAATCACTCTGTGAAAGGGAAGAAAGATTAAATTATAACTGCAAGAAATGTTCCAAGAAAATCCCATTCAAATTGTAAAGAACCAGTGATTTAATTTCACAAACACAGGAACCCGGGATCACCAGCACCTGTCTGGAAAGCAGAGGATGGTTTTGAAAGCATTTGGTAAATAATCACTTCAGTTTTCACTGGAATCAGTCACAGGCAGCTCTTCCCCAGCAAGAAATGCTGGAGCTTTCAGAGCAGTGTGAGAAAACAGGAGATAAAACACCCCAAATCTCCACAAAAACTCGACCCAGAATGTTGGTGGACCATGAAAAATGGAGTAAAAACCTCCACCAGACCTGCTGGGGAGCACCCTCCTCATTTTCAGCTCCAAAACCGCCTGAGCAGGGCCTCCAACCCCCTCTCCTCCTTCCTCCTGGGTGGATCAGGAGCACAGCAGGAAGGGCTGTGAGCCCTGAGCACAGCCCAGGATAAAAGTGTCTCGTGTTTGTGGGGTTCCCAGACAGGGGCAGGGATGGTGAGTCTGACTCCATGCTCTCAGAAGGCTCATTAATTATTTTATGATTCTATATTAAAGAATACTAAACTAAACTAAAGACTGCAGCAAGGGCACAGACAGAAGGCTGAAAAGAGAACAATGCAAACTCCTGACTCTCTCCAGAGCCCCGACACAGCCTGGCCCTGACTGGGCAAAGAGTGAAAACAGCTCCCAGCAGAATGCACTGGAACAATCCCCTGGGGGTGAACAATCCCCAAACACATTCCACATGGGCACAGCACAGGAGAAGCCAAGGAGATCAGAATTGTTTTCCTTTTCTCTGAGGCCTCTCAGCTTCCCAGGAGAAAGTCCTGGGCCAAGGGATTTTTCCAGAGAATGTGATGGTGACAAAAGTGCTCCTCTGTATCCAAATCAGGGCTCTCAGCACGGGCAGGGTGAAGTGGAAGTGCTGGGAGCTCTGCCAGCCCTGCTGGGATGGAGTGTGGGTGCCAGTCCCAGCCAGAGCTGTGGGAACCCAGGAGAGATCCATTTCTGGCACCCTGAACATGGAAGTGGGGCTGGCTCCAGAGATTCCTTCAGTTCTCATTTTCATGTTTCCCAGGTTCTGCACTGGCACTGGCTGGGTCTGTGCACAGATCCCAAACAGGACAGCACTGCTGGGAACGTGCCCTGAGCTGTTGGATTTTCCAGCACCAGTCTCACTCCATGGCTGTGACCATGGGAAGGTGCCAGCAGCACATCCCAGGCAGCAGACCCAGAACTCGATGTTCCAGCTCACTTCAGGAGTGTTTTGCCCAATCCCACCAAGCCCAAGCCCCTGACAGCAGTTCCACCCAACCCCTGCGAGCACAGGTACCTTTGGTTAAACAATGCTGGCTCATTTCAAACCCAGCACTGCTTGTGAGCCTCAAACACAGCACACAGAGCTCCAGTATTGACCTCAGAACCCCCTGATACCTCACCAGATAAACTTTTCTGCTGCTCAGGGAGTTACTCCAGACAAGTATTAATGCACAGACCATTGTTCTGTTTGTCCTTTTCTGCTCCCTACATAATTTCTCTGCTGACCAATCTCATGGCTGCTGCTCAGCTCCAGTCTCAGCTCTGCTGTCTCTGAGGCCTTCTGCAGCTTTCCCAAACCCTCTGATTTATGGATTCCCACATGCACTGCATTGGTGTGTGACTGAACTCTACACACGGTGCCAGCAGCTCTCCTCACAGCTCAGCCCCACAGAACAATCCTGTCCCTCTCCTCAGCCCCACAGAACAATCCTGTCCCTCTCCTCATGCACACAGAACAATCCTGTCCCTCTCCCCAGGCACACAGAACAATCCTGAGCTCTGCAGCACTTCATTCTCACAAACTAAAAATGGAGCCCCCATCTCTCTCCAAGGCCTTTCAGGGATAAACTGTCCAATTAAGAAATTACACTTAAATTATTTTCACTTTTAACCCAATAACCAACCACCCATGACCTGCAATGGGGACTTTTCTGTCCAATTACACAAAACCACCCAAACCCATGGAGAAGAAGGTGAAGAACAAAGAGTAGAAGGTGAAGAAGAAGGAGCAGCCACTGCCCTGAAACCTCCCTCTTGCTTTATATCTATTTCTGTATTCTAAACCCTTAAACTCTGGGTTTTCTACCCTGTGACATGACACACTTTTGTTCAAACTCTGTGCAAACCCAGGGCACAGGGAATATTCCTGTGTCTGCTCTGGGGTGCCCTGGCACCCAGGGCAGCACTGACTCTGACCCTCATCCATGGAGAAAGTTTCCCAGACTCCAAGACAGACTGGAACCCACAAAAGTGTGCAATGGATCATAGAGAGCAGTGTGGGTGTGTCACTGGGTAAGAAATTGAGGGTTTGGGGTTTTTAGTATGCTGTGGATGGAAGGGAGATGGAGGGCACAGGGTGTGATCCTGGGCTTCTTCTTCATGCTGCTTCTTCCTCCTTCTCCATGGGTTTGGGTGGAATTTGTAATTGGGCAGAAAAGTCCCCATGGCAGCTCTGTGGGATCAGTTATTGGGTTAAAAGGGGAATAATCCAGGTGTCACCTCTTATTTGAACAGTTTAGTCTTAAAAGCCCTTGGAACCAGAGATTGTTGGGCATTTTGTGCCTTCTGATGAAAGCTGCAGAACTCCCAGCAGTGAGACTGTGTCACTGATCAGAAATAATAAACACTGAGTGTGAACAGGAATTACTGTCCCAGTGCCTTCAGTCCACACCCAGAGAAACCCACAGCTGGAACCCCCACAAAACCCCACACCCCCAGTCCCAGTTCTGCCATTCCAGTCTGGAATTTCCCCACAGCCCCAGGTCAGTGCAGTGTTCTCCTGGGGGTCAGACCCTGCACAGAGGGTCTGGAATTCCCAGGGCTCCAACAACGCCTGCCAAGGAGAGCAGCAGTGGCTCAGAGTACCCAAAGCTGTGGCAATCCTGGCAGTCTGCAGGGAGCCTGGAGGCCCTGGAATCACAGAGCCACTCCCCTTGGAATGGGCCAGAACCAGCCAGGAAAAGAACAAAACTCCAGGAGTGTGTGGTGCCCAAATCAGGAGCAAAGGGTGTCCAGGCTTTATACACTCCAAGAGTGGGCAGAGCATCCATTAATTAATCCCAGAAGGTTCCTGGGAGTTGCTAGGATGGCTGTGTACAGCATTAGCAACTCCTCAGTTGTTCTTCTCCTCGCTTTATTTGTTTCCATTACACATAAACGTTCTGATTGAACACTTAATGACCACACAACACCTGAGCAGCACTTTTCCCCTCATAATGACATTTCCTGTGCTCCTCGTGGCCATCAGCTGGAGCTGCAAAGGGCTGCCACAATCCCATTATCTACTGCAGCCCTTTGGTGGCACAAATGGAGCATGAAATAAACGCTGGAGATGATCAGCCCTGGTTCAGCAGGAGCTGTAATCGCCCCTAATCCTCCCCAACCTGGGCCACACCTCAGCACCACCCCCTCAGGCAGCTGGGATCCATCCTGGGAATGCCATAGGTGCTCCTGGAAAAGGCTCTGGGGGTAAAGAGGATGAATTTGGGTCCAGGTGCACTGCCCTGTTCCTCTGCTCCAGGGAACAGGGACAGGAGCAGAGGGAACGCTCAGGGCAGCTCAGGGTGGGCCCAGCAGGAATTTCCCCATGGAAAGGGGGCTCAGGCACTGGCAGTGCCCAGGGAGGGTTGCAGTGCCCATCCCTGCAGGTGTCACCTGGAGGTGGCACTCAGCGCTCTGGGCTGGGGACAAGGTGGGCACTGGGCACAGCTGGGACTCTGATCTTGGAGCTCTTTTCCAGCCCCAGGGATTCTGTGAGGTTTAGATTGGATATTTGGGAACATTTCTTCCCTAAAAGGGTTCCCCAGCCCTGGCACAGGTACAGGGTGGAGTCCCCATGCCTGGAGGGATTGAAATCCCTGTGGATGTGACTCCTGGATACATGGGGAAGTGGTTGTGGCATCGTGTTTTTAAAGATTTGTTATTATTATTTGTGTTAGTTGTTTTGTGTTAAGAAAATGGTTTGGTCCTTAGTTCCCCCCATGTTCTCCCCTCACGATGGTTTGTCCCAGGTTGGCTGTTACTTTCCTTTCCCGCCACTCGCCTGCCCATCAAGCCCAGTGATCCTTCCCTCCCCCCCAGTGGTGCCACCCACTCCCCTTGTCACTCACTGTAACCACCCCCCTTTTGTTCCAGATTTTTCCATGTCAGTCACCCTTACTGTGCTGTGTGATTTGCCCCTGGGGCTTTTCCCCTCCCATGTTTGATCTTTATTGGTTCAGATATGTTGTTTGTTCCTCCCCTGCCCTATCCTTATCGGTTACTCTGAGTGTCCCCCTTCCACGCCCACTCCCTGTATCAGCTCCCCCCCAGCCTGTCTCCTTTGTCACTTCCCTCTGCAACCATTAAGGAATAAGGCCTCCTTGACAGCCACGCAAGTGTCCTCTCTTTTTCCTTTGCCTTGGACTCCTCGTGGTCTCCTCCTCGCCTGTGCCACCCACGCCACAGAGGCACCACCACCTGGGGTCCTCTGAGGGAACCTGGGGCTGGCAAATCTTGTAGCTTCCTCCAGCCAAGCTTGGGGAGCAGCTAGCTGGCACTCATTTGCTCCCGTGGCTGCAGGGAAGGACCACAGTGGTGCCCCTGGCAGGGCTGGGAATGGCTGGGTGAACTTTGAGGTCCTTTCCAACCTTATTCCACGATTCCATGAATATCTGTCCCCTGGTCTGGAGTGCCCATCCCTGGAGGTGCCCAAGGAATTCCTGGAGGTGGCACTCAGAGCTCAGGGTGGGCATTGGGCACAGCTTGGTCTGGGAGGGCTTTTCCACCCCCAGGGACTCTGGGATTCTTATCCCTGGTTTTGTTGGCTATTCCCCAGCTCGCAGCAGGGTCCTTCCCCAGGAGGAGATCCAGCACTGTCAGGGAAAGTCAAATTTATTGATGGAACAGGCACCAAACAGCCCCAGGTCATTAAGGCAAATGGAGGAAAATCAGCACCTGGGAAAGGAACTGATTCCCACCTGAAGCTGCTCCTCCCTGGCTCCCTCTCCCCCCCTCTCCAGATTTTGGGAGGTGGCACAGGACCATGGCCATGCCCAGCCCCTGTGGTGCCAGGTTTGGTGTCCCTGGCACTGAGCAGTTCCCTGTTGTTTCATACCCATCTTTATTTCTCCTTTCTCTCCTTTCTCTCCTTTCTCTCCTTTCTCTCCTTTCTCTCCTTTCTCCTTTTCCCACAGTCCCCCATGGAGAGGAGGTGGCCACACACCCAGGGCAGCCTGGAGCAGGGGCTAATCCAACCTGGAGGCTTTGTCTTCCTTTTTTACCATCACTTTGCAACAATAACTCTGCAATAAGCAGGAGATTAGATTTGCCACAGAGGCTGTTGGAGGCACTCCAGGACAAGAGAATATTTCACAATGTGCTCGGTGAAATGTATGCAAATGAGCTGCAGATAGATCTGGAATTGCTCGGTCTGGATGGGTGGAAAATGTGACAGCTTCCACTGAGGATGGCACTGGGGACAGGGAAGTTGGGATGTGCTGGTGGACAGCTTGGTCAGGCTGCAGGAGAGGGGGCTCAGGGGGCCCCTGTGGCTCTGCACAACCCCTGACAGGAGAGGGAATCCCAGAGAACAGGGACAGGATAGGGGGGAACAGCCTCAGGCTGCACCTCGGGGTGGGTATTGGGAAAAGTCCTTCCCAAAAATGCTGTCCTGCCCAAGGAAAGGCTCTCAGGCACCGGGACCCCCTTCACTGACACTCCCTCATCCATCCATACAGATTTCCATGACCTGGCAGCGAGGAGGAGGAGGAGATGAGCCAGAAGCACACCTGGGGGCTGGGAGAGCCAGTGGAGCTGTTCTGGAAACAGGGATCTGTGGAAGAGCTCCTGGGGCTGTGCCCAGGGCAGGAGCCCCATTCCAGCTGGGAGAGCCCCAGTTCCCAAAGTGAGATCTGCAGGGAGCTGAGGGATGGGACAGGACAGGAGAAAACAGCCTCAGGCTGCACCAGGGGGAGTCTAGATTGGATATCAGGGAAAATTCCCTCCTGGAAAGGGCTGTGCAGCCCTGGCACACCTGCCCAGGGAGGGTTGGAGTGCCCATCCCTGGGGGGTTCAAAGCCCTGTGGATGTGGCACTTGGGGACACGGGCAGAGTGGCCTTGGCAGGGCTGGGGATGCTGGGACTCGAGGGGCTCAGAGGGATTTTCCAGCCTGAACAACTCCATGATTCCATAAAGTTGTGGCTTTGTTCCAAACCTGGCAGGAGCCAGACCCTCCCCAGCACTGGGGAAGCCCAAATTTGGTTGCTGAGATCAGCCCTTGGCTGTTTAATTGTCACCTCTCCCCCCAGATCCACTCTGGGCTGGGTTCAGCCCTCTCCACCAGACACATCCCTCAAATCCCCTGGTGGAAATGAGGAACAAAGGCCCCAGTTCCTCCAGTTGGGAGGAGCACCCTGTCCCAGGCAGGGGCTCCATCTCCTGGGACAATTCCCTGCCACACCATGGGAAGTGCAGCTCCTGTTCCCGTGTTCCTCCCAGCCCTGTCCCCACCAAATGACCCAAAGAAGGTGTTTGGAACCCAAGTTCATCCCCTGCAGGCTCTCCCCAGAAGCCAAAGATGATGAGTCCTGTGCCAGATGAAACAGGAGCTGCACCCAGCAGGGGAGGGGCAGCATTCCATGGGAGGGCCCCCTCTGCAGTGGGAGGGACCAGGCTCTGCCAGCTGTGCAGAAATGGCAGTGCCAGGGAAGCTGCAAGGGGAGCTTTTCTCCCTAAATGCTGAAGTGTCGCACTGGCTCGAGATTTGCATATTTAATACCTGGGTACTCCATTCCCATCCAAACCAAATGAATAATTACTCTCAGAGCAGGCAGGGAGCATCTCCCTAGGGAGGGGATGGAGCAGGGGGGATCCCAGCAGCAGCAGCCCCAAAACCACCCCGAGATTACCCAAAACCTTCCACGGTGGGGCAGCAGCCCAGACTGCCACGCCCTGCAGACCATTCTGCTTCCCAGCACAGAGCAAAGGAGCTGCCTGGGAGGTTCCAGCTGTTCCCACCAATTCTCCAGCTGCAAACAGCAGCAGGATCTCCCCACGAGCAGCCAGGGGAGGGCAGGGGAAGCAGGGATTAAATGCAGCTTTTTGGGGTGAATCCCCCAGGGCTCAGTTGTGGTATTGTCCACAAGGATCCCAGGATGAGGGAAGAGATGAGAAAGTTGACTCTATGTATCAGAAGGCTGATTTATTATTTTATGATAGATATTATATTAAATCTATACTAAAAGGATAGAGGAAAGGATTCCATCAGAAGGTTTAGCTAAGAATAGAAAAGGAATGAAAAACAAAGGCTTGTCTGTGACTGAGACAGTCTGGACAGGTGAACTGTGATTAGCCATTAATTAGAAACAACCAGATGAGGCCAATCACAGATTCCCCCTGTTGCATTCCACAGCAGCAGGTAAGAATTGGCCTCTCAGCTTCTCAGGAGAGAAAAATCCTAAGGAAAGGATTTTTCATAAAACATGTCGGTGACACTCAGTGGGATTCCAGCCCTGTCCATCCCTGTGCAGCCCCACCTCGGAGCACAGGGCAGGGCAGGAAAGGGTTAATGGATTATCCTGCATTTTTAAAGTGGAATAAAGAGAGGAGCAGAGCCCAGCTCCTGGCCGAACACAGAAAGCTGTGGAGGACATTCAGTGGTGCTTTCCCTTCTGAAGGGAAAACAAAACCAGAGACCTGCAGGGTCTGAGCTTTGCAACCCTCCCTCCCTGGTCTGCACTGCCCCCAAATCCTTGATGGGAATCATTAGGGAGCGCTGTGCACTGCCAGAGTCACGACAAACACACTCCTGCCCAGAGCCTGGGTGTCGGAACTTAGGACATCCCTCTGGGAGTCTGGAGTTTCCTGGGACCCTTGCCAGGGGGCTCAGAGACCCTGGCACACAGCCCAGAACACCAGCGGGTTCGAGTGCGGGCCATGGAACAGCTTGGCACCTTTGCATGAGGAGATGGAGGCCACGGCAGTTTAGATAATATAAAAATAAAGTACTCACAGGGTGCAAATGTAGGTTTTAGGATTTTTGGTATAGGGGTTTCTGGTGACAAGGTGGAGGAATTTGGGCGTGTCCAGCCTTTCTTCTTCTTCTTCTCTACCTCCATCCTGTCTGGTGATGTTGGCACTTTCAGATTGGTCTAGAGTAGAAACTCACTGTCTAGTGTGGATGATAGGTATTGGAGAATAACTGTAAATATTGTACAGGTAGTTGCTGCGCTGCTGCTTTGAAGACCCTCTACTCCCCGCACGGTGGGGAGGAGGGAGCGCCGGCTAGCTGAGGAGCACAAGCAGCTGCTAGCAGCGGGGGGCACTACCTAGGCGAGCCAGGGGCGTCCAGGCAGCACCTTCGGCAGGCTGGAGCAGCGTCAGAGGAGCAGCTGGAGTTGAAGGAAGCAGGAGAAAAGAGGACCTCTACTCCGTGGATGCAGTCCAGAGAAGGTTTATTTGTCTCCAGGGGGAGTCCAGGGAGCAAAGGCAAAGAGGGACAGTGACAGTAACTTATAAAGGGGGTGGAACATAGGTAAAGATACAATGCAAGGACCAATGAGGGAAAACTGAGGAGGGATATTGCGCATAACAGACATGTAAAATAACGAATGATACTCAAGCCAGGGAGGGGCCCAGAGCACCTGCCCAATCACTCCCTGAGGAAGGGAGAAGTCTCTGGAAGGATGGGCAGGGCCCCGGGAGATGGACAGGGCCCAGGAGGGGAGAAAATCGCAACAAAATGGGGGGTTGCCAGGGGAACGGGGGTGGAGACAAGGGTTGGCACCGTGCCCAGACAGGGAGGGTACTATCTGGGGAAAGGGGGAACCAGGACTGAACCATCAAACTGAAATATGGGGTTGAAACTGGGGAGAACATCACAAAATGGGGGGAACAGTACAAATTAGGGGAGAAACATAACTGGAAATTGGCCGCGCACCGCAACATCTCACCCTTTTTTAGTTTAAAAAGGAGATAAAACTTAAAACTCAGTCTTTTAAAAGTCAGTCTCTGAGTCGAGTGATGCTTGTTGTTCAGCAGCATCATTTGGTTCAGAGATTGCAAACCATTGGGGAGATGGAGGGACGGGGAGCGGTTGCATCTCTTCGTATGGTGAAGTCTCTCGGCTCGAGTTCAGAGTTGCAGGGAGGGAGACGTGGTTGATCTGCGGTGCGGCGGCAGACAGGAGGCGAAGGAGCAGTTTATAAACAATTGAAAATCCCAAAATAATACATATGAGGATAAAAATGATAAGGAGAACAGTCTTTAAAATGGAGGTCACCCACCCGGAGATCCCCCAACTTGAAATGAGCCTGTCGAACCAGTCGGATTGTTGTTTTATGTTGGCGATGTCCTGGTTCATCCTTCGTATGGCAGCCCTGGCGTCTTCCGCTCTGGATGTCAAATTCATGCAGCACAGGCCCTCAAACTCTTCACAATGATGGTGGTGGAGTAGCAATAAGAAATCGATTGCTGCTCTATTTTGCAGGGTCGCTTGCCTTGTTGTTTCCTCGTCCGCGAGGAGGTCTGCAAGGGCAGTTGAAGTCAAATTTGCTTGCTTTGCCACCCAGCACTCAAGATTTCCCAATTCTCCGAGTGCTTTTGCTGCGGCCACCCATGGCAAAAATACCGAAACCGCAATATTTTTTGGTTTAGACCAATGCACAATTTCTGAGTCACAGTCGGAGCCGATTTGGTGGGTGTATCTTTTTGAGCGAGTGAAATTTTGCGTGACTCTTTTCTCTTTCCAATTCAAAATTTGGGTATTGTTGGGGGAAAGCAGCGTCAACTGTCCAAAAGTGCAGGGCCCTCCGGACAGGCGAGAGGGAATGCCAGTCCAGGCTCGGTCTCCGCAAATAAAAAACACTCCCTTGGGCAACTTCCTGGGGTTGCCGGCAAAGGTTGACAGGGATCTCAGAGTGATGACATGCCGGCACCAGTTGAGGGCGACAAATTGTTCATTCGCTTGCCGCACCTCAACCGAGGGGTTGATCCCAGGGTAGGGGGAAAACTGAAAGCATAATAAGGACCGAGCGGAGCCGAGTAATTCGAATTCCTGAGGTTCCTCGGCGGTTTGGGTGAGAGCTGCCAGCAGATCTCTCCAAACCACTCGAGGTTCAGGGCGGTTGTAAAAGGCAAATTCAGGGAGCAGGGGTTCCAGGATAGGGAAGAGTGGGGGGGGAAAATTTTGAGCTGTGAAGGGGATTCCCACAAGGCAAGTCGACAGAGGGTCTGCTGCTGAAGCGGTGGACAAGCAGATGTGGTCTTGCCCCATCGCCTGGGCCAGGGTCCGCCACACGTTGGCCTTGGGTTGGGGGATGATCCAAGCGTTGGCCGGGAGAATAAAACAAAATAGTAAACTCAGGCTTGGGACTCGGGTGGCAACTGAAATAGACGAAGAAAATAGGTTAAGACAGAAGGTTCTGAGGTGGATGGTTCAGCCTGGGGGACACCGGACACGACATTCACTTTGCGTTTCCGCTGGAGGGCGGGTTGGGTGACCTGAGGGGCGGTGTTTGGTTTGTGTGCCTTCCCTGGAAGG
Source organism: Serinus canaria (assembly GCF_022539315.1). Taxonomy (NCBI): domain Eukaryota; kingdom Metazoa; phylum Chordata; class Aves; order Passeriformes; family Fringillidae; genus Serinus; species Serinus canaria. The sequence goes on along the minus strand of NC_066319.1, from coordinate 61,538,026 downwards.
AAGGGCTTTACCCACTTTGAGGGGACCCATTTGAGCCCAGCGGGGGTGGATACGCAAGCGTATCCACGACCCCAAGTCACTAGGTCAAATGGCCCCTCAACCTTCCACGTTTCAGGATCTCTGATAAGGACAGGTGGTCGGTCCTTGAACTGGGTTGTGCTCTGGGTGTTAAAGTGCCTTGCGATGGGCGGGTTGAGGCACTCGAAGCTGCAGTTTAGAAAGTTGATAGTGAACAGCGCTCTGGCCAGTCGGATTTGAGGGGACTCCACCTTCACTGCCCCACTCTGATGTTCGAGAGTTCTTTTGAGGCTCTGGTGGGCCCTCTCAACCATGGCTTGCCCTGTCGGGGAGTAAGGGATGCCGGTTTTATGACTTACTCCCCACTCCTGCAGGAAGCTTCGGAACTCCCTGGAGGTGTACCCTGGCCCGTTGTCCGTTTTGATCTCCTTAGGGATTCCCAACACCGAGAAGGCATGCAACAGATGTTTTTTGACATCTGCTGTCTTCTCCCCTGTGTGGGCAGAAGCATACACGGCCCCAGAAAAGGTGTCCACAGAGACATGCACAAACTTGAACTTGCCGAATGAGGGGATGTGGGTGACATCCGTCTGCCAAATTTCACAACTGTTCAGCCCCCGCGGGTTGGCGCCGGCATTGATGGCGAGAAGTTGAAATGCCTGGCACTGTGGGCATGTGGCCACAATTGCTTTTGCCTGGTCCCTAGTCAGCTGGAATTGACGGACCAGGCCGGGCGCGTTCTGATGGAACCGCTGGTGACTGAGTTTTGCTTGCTGGAAAGCATCGGGAAGCGGGGCCATTTCAACAGGAGCAGCTAGGGCATCGGCACGCCGATTCCCCTCTGCAATGAACCCCGGAAGGTCGGTGTGAGACCTCACATGCAACACATAAAATGGATGCTCTCGCCGGGAGACCAATTCTATGAGACGCGAGAGCAATTTGAACAGGGTCATATTGGAGACCTCCTGGAGAACTGCGTGTTCTGCTCTGGACACTACACCGGCTACGTAAGCCGAATCGGTAACCAAATTGAAAGGCTCGGAGAACCGCTCAAAAACCCTGACAACTGCGGCCAACTCAGCAATTTGAGGTGAACCCTCAACTGTGGTAACATCGGTCTCCCATTGCTGAGTTTGGGGATCTTTCCAAGTCACCATGGACTTGTGAGATGCCCCGGACACGTCGGTAAAAACAGTCAAGGCTTTTAAGGGCTTCCGGCTCTGAATTCTTTTTAGAGATAATTTAAACTGGTTATCTTGATTGAATAATTTGTGTTTATGTTTATGGACCGAAATTTGTCCGGTGTAGGAATCCAGAGCGAATTGGAGAGCTTCATTTTCCATGAGGAGGTGTTCCAACATGGCCCTGGTCAGTTGGCCTGATTTTAACTGAAGTGGCATGTGTATATAGGTGAAGTCGACGCCGGCCAGTTACCTGATCCGGAAGCGAGCTTTCCGGATCAACTCAGCCATCAGCTCTTGTGGCCGTGTCATTCTTTTGGACCGGTGGTGGCTGAGGAACACCCACTCTATGATCAAGAGGGGGTCCTTCGAACCAGGGTCCTTAGATGTTACAACTGAATCGTCTCACTGAAAAATCAACTCGTGGAGGTGTGGTAGACTCCCTAAGATGATGAATTGAAATGGCAAGTCTGGGTGGTAACGATGTGCCTGCCTCTGCGAGATGGTTTCTTGCACCTTTTCTAAGGCTGCCGCAGCCTCTGGGGTAAGGGTCCTAAGAGAACTGAGCTCTTCTCCCCCTTTCAAAAGATTGAAAAGGGGGGCTAGGTCTTCCGTGGGAATCCCTAGCCAAGGTCTTACCCAATTTAAAGTCCCACACAGTTGTTGGGCTTCCACTAAAGAGGATACTTTAGTGTTAATTGCCAATTTTTGCGGAACAATGGTCCGCTTGGTGATTTCAAAGCCAAGGTATCTCCAGGGCGGCATCTTTTGAATTTTATCTTCCTGAAGCTCAAACCCTGCAGAAGTCAACACATCGGTTGTCAGGGCAAGAGCATGGGTAAGTGCATCATCGTTAGGAGCACAAATTAAGATATCATCCATGTAGTGGAGAATAATTGAGTTTTTTGCTGCCTCACGGACAGGGGACAGCAGGGAAGAGACGTACCGCTGGCAAATCACTGGTGAATTTTTCATGCCTTGAGGCAAGACTCGCCAGTGGTACCTCTTCGCTGGGGCTTCACGGTTGATGGTAGGGACCGTGAAGGCGAAGCGCGGGGCGTCATCTGGGTGCAGGGGAATTTGGAAGAAACAATCTTTAATATCTAGAACGGCCAAATTCCAATTTTGGGGGAGCATGGTTGGGGACGGCATCCCTGGTTGGAGAGCGCCCATGTCTTCAATAATGTTATTAATTTGGCGGAGGTCGTGGAGGAGCCGCCATTTGTCTTTGTTAGGTTTTTTTGATAACAAAGACGGGGGAGTTCCATGGAGACATGGACTCCACAATGTTGCCCTTTTTCAGCTGCTCTTCCACGAGTTCCGAGAGCGCCTTTAATTTTTGTTTGTTGAGCGGCCACTGCTCTACCCAAATAGGTTTGTTTGATTTCCAGGTCAATTTGTGGGTAGGGCGCTCTTCAGTGGCCGCTACTGAAAAACCTGGGGAGCACTAGGTAAGTCAATCTTGGCTCCCCACTGGGCCAAAACATCTCTCCCCCACAGGGGTTCCGTGTAATCTAAAACAAATGGGCGGACTGAAGCTAATTGCCCATTTGGCCCCATAATTTGAACCACACTCTTTGACTGCTTGGCCAATTGAAAACCCCCTACACCTTGGATTCGTCCAGCAGCGCTTTGCAATTCCCATTGTGACGGCCACTCCTTCGCAGGAATGATCGTCACATCTGCCCCCGTGTCAAGCATCCCATTGAGTTTAGTGGATTGGCCATTCCTTGTGATCTGACATGTGAGCCGAGGCTTGTCCTGGCCCAAAGTTTGGGACCAGAACACTTCGAATAAAGGCGGCAAGGTGTCAAGGCTGGGCTCACAATGTTTACTAGATGGAGAAGCAGGAATGGCTTGGGCGATGGCCTGGCCCTTTGGCAGAGCAATTGGGGGATGCGCACAGACAACAGAGATGCTAAATGTGTCTGTGAGTGCAGGCAGCACCCCCGGAATGATGGTGATTTCCGGGGGAGTGAATTTTGTGTCTCCTACAACGACACACTTACATCCGCGCTGGTACCAGGTGCTCGGTGCCTCGAACTCGACCATGGCAGGCGTAGGTCGTGAGTCTATGATGTTCAGAGAGTTCACGAGGCGCAACCTGAAAGGGAAGGCACACAAGGAATCGGTCAAAGCTGGCAAAGTCATATCAGGTGGAAGTGTCGTGTCCGGTAAGGAAATCTTTCTAGGCGGGTCGGTAGGGGTATGGGTGTGGGAATGGGGTCCCCTCCCTGGGTTTTTGGGCCTGATGTTAAGGCTTCCCGCCCTATTTGTATCGTCGCGCAGGGGGGGACTGAGCTTAGATATTAGTTTTTTGGATGACTTTCATTGGATGCCGCCTGCTCCTTGCGGAACTGGAAGAATTGTTTTCGCAGGGGGCAGTCAGGCATCCAGTGCTCTGGGTCGCCACACAAATGGCAGTGTCCTTGGTTGGGTCTCTTGCTTTTGGGGGAAGTTGGCGGCTGTTGGGCGGCCATCACGTCGCCGTCGTAGGTGGTTTCGGCGAACGAGACGCGGCGGGTTGGAGGCGGCGTCTTCGGATCCTCCCTGGCCAGAGACGGTGTTTTCTTCTGGCACGCTTCTATCATCGATTGAATTGTCGGGGGAGGATCCACAGGGAGGCTCAGGATGATTGCCTTGCACATCGCATTCGCATTGGCGCTTGCCAACTCAGTTAGCATCCCCAGTCGAGCGCTCTCCGCTTGGACTTGGTGGTCGATAGCCCTGCGGAGACGCTCGACAAAGATGATGAATGGTTCTCCCGGCCCCTGATAAATTTTTGTGAAGGTTGGCTCCTGGACTGTAGGACGGAGTGCTAAGAATGCCCGTTCGGCCATTCTAGCACTCTCCCGGCACCGACCAGTAGGTCGGTACAAACCGTTACACCACTAAGAGTTGTGGCTGTGTTGGGATTCTCCCACAACTGTGGGAGAATGTCCCTGACTCCCTTTTTCCACGCCTCCTCCCACACTAAAAATTCGGTGGGGTTGAGGAGACATGAAAAAAGCGTCCGCAAATCGGCGGGAACAACATTAGTTTCTAACAAAGAGGCCCGAAGGAGTCCCCGGAAGTACTCACTCTCCCGAGAAAACTCCCTTTGGGCCTTGCACAACTCTTTGATAGTGGAATGGGGGAATGGGGTCCATTGCGCTCGGGGAGGCCCTACGCTGTCATGGTGGTATGTGACAGGAGCCGCAGTAATAATTGGGGGAAGGCTGTCACCTCCGGCATTGGTGGTGTGGGAGCCGGAAGGCGGGGCGTGGGAAACCGGAAGCCGGGGGGAGGAGCTGACCGTGGGAACCAAGGCGGAGCTTGGGGGTGGAGCAGATGGAACTGGCCCGCCTTGGGGGCAAGCGTGGGAACCGAGGCGGAGCTTGGGGGTGGAGCTGATGGAACCGGCTCCGCCTTGGGGGCGAGCCCAGAGGGCGGGTTTTTGAGAGAGGGAGGGGGAAGGGGCGTGTAAGAGGGTGGGGGATTAGGAGGGGCTTCGGGATAAGTCAGGGTAGGGCTAGGGAAGTGGGGGAGGGCGGAGAAAGGATTGGCGGGAGAGAAAAAAGGGATTATGGGGAGAAGAAGGGTTGGTGGCGGGAAAAGCCATGTGGCTGCCGCCATCTTGGGCTCCACGGGAGCCATTTTGAGGCACAGTCTGGGGGCTGCCACCCTCAGGGACTGCAAAGCGAACTTTGGGGCGAACAACTGGGGACTTGGGGGAAAAGGAATTGGGGGATTGGAAAGAACCCTCCGAAGTCTGGCCAGGACTTCGGAGGCGGGGGGTCAGGGAGCCCTGAGGAGAGCCCGGCGGGTGGTGGAAAGCCGGCGCGGTGCTCTCGCGGGCTGCTCTCCTAAGGATCCCTCTGTTTCTAGGGAGAGAAGGGGTGGAACGAGGGTCTGGAACACGGGGACAGGGAGAACAAGAACTGGGGGGTGGTTGTTCCCTCAATTTCTTATTTTCATCAGATTTTTGTTTTTCTTTTAAAGCTGTCATAATTTGAAAACTCCAATACACTAGTCTTTTGTTCCGCCATCCCTCATTTGGGCCTAATTGAGATAATTTCTCACCAACTGAATTCCAAAAATTTATATCGTTGACTGAATCTGGGGACAGCTCAGGAAATTGAGTGAACAACCAGAGAACCAATTGTTTTAACTCTTTTTTAACGATTTTAACATCCCTCCCCTCTAGGGTACCCACAACTTGGTAAAAAACTCTTTTCTGGGGAACGGAGAGCTTAACACCCATCTCCGCCCCCGAAAAGCGACAACCACGAAGTAAAATAAAGGAAAACGTTAACTAAAATCCCAAACCACCGGCCCCAACCTCACCGGGCCCAGGGCAGAACCTAGGACCCGACCAGGGGAAACTGGGAGATTGGGCGGGGGTAGCTCACGAAGATGGTGAGCTGGAGCTACTCACCCAAACCGGTGGGACGCAGGGAAAAGCTCCGTGGGCCGCAGCTTCCTCCAGGAACGGTTCCCGGGTGGAGGAGGTGTCGTTCCTATCCCTGCCCGGAGCGCTACCCCTAGAACGGGGTCTGCTCGACGGGACAGGGTAGCTTGACGGCCACGGAGCAAACGGCAGACGACGAGGCGAAGTTCCCCGGCGCTGCTAAACTCCTGCCGTGGGGCAAGGGGGTCTTCTCTCGCCCCACGTTGGGCGCCAAGCTGCTGCGCTGCTGCTTTGAAGACCCTCTACTCCCCGCACGGTGGGGAGGAGGGAGCGCCGGCTAGCTGAGGAGCACAAGCAGCTGCTAGCAGCGGGGGGCACTACCTAGGCGAGCCAGGGGCGTCCAGGCAGCACCTTCGGCAGGCTGGAGCAGCATCAGAGGAGCAGCTGGAGTTGAAGGAAGCAGGAGAAAAGAGGACCTCTACTCCGTGGACGCAGTCCAGAGAAGGTTTATTTGTCTCCAGGGGGAGTCCAGGAAGCAAAGGCAAGGAGGGACAGTGACAGTAACTTATAAAGGGGGTGGAACATAGGTAAAGATACAATGCAAGGACCAATGAGGGAAAACTGAGGAGGGATATTGCGCATAACAGGCATGTAAAATAACGAATGATACTCAAGCTAGGGAGGGGCCCAGAGCACCTGCCCAATCACTCCCTGAGGAAGGGAGAAGTCTCTGGAAGGATGGGCAGGGCCCCGGGAGATGGACAGGGCCCAGGAGGGGAGAAAATCGCAACAAAATGGGGGGTTGCCAGGGAAACGGGGGTGGAGACAAGGGTTGGCACCGTGCCCAGACAGGGAGGGTACTATCTGGGGAAAGGGGGAACCAGGGCTGAACCATCAAACTGAAATATGGGGTTTAAACTGGGGAGAACATTACAAAATGGGGGGGAACAGTACAAATTAGGGGAGAAACATAACTGGAAATTGGCCGCGCACCGCAACAGGTAGTTTGTAGTATATAAAGATAACACCGCCCTGGGGGAGGGCGGAGTGCCTCTGACTGTGCTGATCTCGGCTGGACAGGGAGAAAGGATTTTATAGGTAAGATGTAATAAATAACCTTGAGACCGAAAAATGAAGAGCCCTGACTCCTTCTTCAAGCACCGGGCTGGGAAAAGAAACTTTTGAACTTTTTCGGGGTCACTCTGACCAGCTAGAGAGAGAGAGACCCGGCAACTGGCAAAGGTGGGCCGAAGAAAAAGTACCTAAGTGTGTGTGGGGACAGAGACAAACAGCCGGACTCCACACCTGGGGCCCTGCAGGGAGCCAGAGGGATCCAGCACTGCCCTGGTGCCCTCCAGCTCTGCTCCGGGGAGGGCAGGGCTGGGAGCACAGGGCCCAGGGAGGAATTCAGCCTTTCCCTCTGAAAATCCCACCTCTCCCTGCTGTGACCCACGGACCTGAGCCACAGCTCAGCCCCAGCAGCTCCTGCTCAATCCCTGCAAAAAGAACTGATTAGAGCCCAGTGCAGGTGGGAGGAAACCCTGAATCCTGGAGAGGTTTAGGATGGAAAGGGTTTAAATCCCCCCCCAGTGCCACCCCTGGGATGGCAGGGACACCTCCCACTGTCCCAGGGTGTCCCAGTGTCCAGCCTGGCCTTGGGCACTGCCAGGGATCCAGGGGCAGCCCCAGCTGCTCTGGCAATTCCAGCCCAGCCAGGAATTCCCAGTTCCCAATCTCCCATCCATCCCTGCCCTCTGGCACTGGGAGCAATTCCCTGGCTCCTGTCCCTCTGTCCTTGTCCCCAGTCCCTCTCCAGCTCTCCTGGAGCACCTCCAGGCCCTGCCAGGGGCTCTGAGCTCTGCCTGGAGCCTTCTCCTCTCCAGGGGAACATTCCCAGCTCTCCCAGCCTGGCTCTCCTGGCCCTGGGCTGCACTTGGAGCAGGGATCCCTGCAGGAGGAGTTGGGGGCCACCACAGGTTGGTGTGATCCCTCTTTGCAGCCTTGGATCCTCCCAGAGCCAGGCTGGGGCTCTGTGCTGCCTCTGGGGAGCTCTGCCCCAGCTGAGGGGGGGAAGAAGCAGCACCAGGATTTATTCAGGTCCTTGCAAACAAATCTTCATTAACTCCTGAAACTTGCAGGTGGAAAATCCTGCTCTGTCAGGTGCTGGGTGCTGTTTAATGAGGAGAAATGAGGCAGCCAGAGCTGGGGCTGGGTGACTTCCTCAGGTTTGTGTTGTTGAAATGGTTCCTGAGGTATTAAAAAGTCTCTTTTTTTCCCAGCCCTGCCCTCAAAGGAGCAGTCAGGATTCCTCAGCTCTGGCTCTCAAGGCTGTTTATTTTCTCTTACCCATCCCATTCTGTCTCTGCCCTGCTGAGCTCTGCCCAGCAGGTCGGGCTGGGGCTCAGTCCCTGCCCTTGGGCTGCTGGTGGCTTTTTATACTAAAAATACCTGGGCTTTATTTACAATAATTCCCCAATCCTTGTCACCTGTGTTAGACAGTCTGTGTCTGCTCCAAACCAGTCCAGCAGTGCCACCATCACAGCAGGAGATGGAGGGCAAGAAGGAGAAGGACAGGACACACCCAGGTTCCTCCATCTTGCCTCCTGAACCCCCATTCTATACCCCCAAAATCCCACATTCTCACCCTGTGACAAATTCACTGTCATTCCACTCAAACCCTTGTGCCTTGTAACTCCTCACACAGAGTTGGGAATTGTTTCCATGGCTGAAATCCAAGGCTCAGGGGTCTGTGACCCCGTGCCAAGGTCTCTGAGCCCCTGCCAGGGTCTCTGCTCCTCCAGGGCAGCCAGAGCAATGTCCTGGGTCCCACAGCTCCCTTCCCTGGGCAGTCATTCCCTCCTCCCACCCCACTGAGCAGTGCTCTCACACTCCTGCAAGCCACTGCCCTTGTCATGGAGCCATGGAATGTCCTGGGCTGGAGGGATCCCCCAGGATCATGGATCCAGACCCTGGCCCTGCCCAGACCCCCAACAACCCCACCCTGGGCATCCCTGGCAGTGCTGTCCAAACCCTCCTGGAGCTCTGGCAGCCTCGGGGCCGTGCCCATTCCCTGGGGAGCCTGGGCAGTGCCAGCACCCTCTGGGAAGATCCCTCTGCTCCCAGAACTCTGCCCAGGGCTGGTCTGGGTGCTGCCAGCAGCCCCAGGAGCTCTGGGCTGTTCCCATAAATCCATGGCAGGGCTGCACCCAAGGCCAATGCACCCCTGGCTCAGCTCCTGAGGACATGGAAACCACAGGGTTGCAGCCAGCTCAGCATCCATCCTGCAGGATGAGGAAAAGCTGCTGGCATTATCTCTGCCTCATTGTCAATGCAGCGACGAGAGTGATCGCACCGCTCCAGGCCAAGCAAACTGCACACGACAGAGGAGTGCAGATAAAATACTGGGCTGCATTCAGAATTCACTCCCAATTTGAATGCATTTGAGCTGGAGCTGGCAGTTCATGGGGAAAGAAATAATGGAGCTGAGCAGCGGGGTGGGATGTGCTCAGGGCACACAGCTCTGCCTGGAGCTGCTCCTGCTGCCTCTGCTCCCGTGGAGAGCCAGGGCTGGAGCTGCTCTGGAGCCAGGCTGGGACAGCTGGGAATGTTCCCCTGGGGAGGAAAAGGCTCCAGGGAGAGCTGAGGGTACCTAAAGGGGCTCCAGGAGAGCTGGAGAGGGACTGGGGACAAGGACAGAGGGACAGGAGCCAGGGAATGGCTCCCAGTGCCAGAGGGCAGGGATGGATGGGAGATTGGGAAGTGGGAATTCCTGGCTGGGCTGGAATTGCCAGAGCAGCTGGGGCTGCCCCTGGATCTCTGGCAGTGCCCAAGGCCAGGCTGGACACTGGGACACCCTGGGACAGTGGGAGGTGTCCCTGCCATGGCAGGGCTGGCACTGGGTGGGCTCTGAGGTCCTCCCAACCCAAACCATTCAGTGGGTTTGGTTCTAATTTGATGGAAATTGCCCTCACAGGTCACTGAGAGCCCTCGGGATGTCCCCAGCCTGTCCCTTTGTCCTGGCTGGCACCGTGGGAGCTGTGCTCAGCTCTGGGGCCCTGCAGCCCAGCCCTGTGTCAGATAACAAGGACTGGGGATGTCCCTGCACTGGCTGCCTCATTTTCCTGCCACCCCACCTATGGCCATTTTCTTTGTCCCTTGTAAGGCCTCAGTGGCCTTTAGGAGGGGAGGCAGAGGCTGAGGAGGGGTCCCCACCCCAGCCAGCCCTCCCACACCCCTCTGCAGTGGGCTGGGCAGGGAGCCCAGGGCCCGGAGCTCTCCAGATGGGCTCTGGGACAGCCTGGGGGGGACACCCTGGGACACTGGGAGGTGTCCCTGCCATCCCAGGAGTGGCACTGGGTGGGATTTGAGGTCCCTTTAACCCAAACCATTCCATGGTTCCGTGACATTTTGAGATTCTCCGTCCCTCTCCCCTCCCCAGCAGGAAAAGCAGATTTTGAGCTCTTTGGACTCTTTTGAAAGGAAGTGCAGGGCTGAGCAGGAGGAGGGTGCAGGGATGTGTCCCACTCTGATCCCAGCTTCCATCCCCTCCCTGGGATGAGGGTCTGGGCCCCCTCCTACCTTTGCCTCAGGCAGGTCATGTCTGCCAGGGCCGCGCTCGATGGAAATATGCAAAATAAATGTTATGAAAGCAACATGATTCAATTTTCTGACAGTGGTTGCCATGATGTTCAGAAATGCATGAAATGAACGAGGCTCCTTCGTGGCTTTGTTATCTCTGCCAGGTTGCCAGGGAGGGAGGGAGGGGAGGGAAAAAACCCTGAAAATTAAAATAATTTTTCAATATGTTAGATAAATATCAGGGCTCTGGAAGAGGTGTGTGAGCAGGCATGAGAAATACTTCAATTTAAAAAAGGGAAAGCTCCATCAGAGGGCTGCCAGGGGCTGGCTGTGTGCAGGGCAGGGAACCTGCTCAGATCCCAGCTGGGGGCTGCTGGGGACAGCCCAGGAGATCCCCCAGCTCTGGGCATGCCAGGGATGTTCCACCATTCCAGCATTAATCCTTGGGACACCGGGGCTGGGAGCAGCTGGGACAGTGGGAGGTGTCCCTGCCATGGCAGGGGGGAGTTCAGTGGGATTTGAAGTTCCTCCCAATCCAAATAATTTTGGGAGGAACCAGTTCATCTTCTCCATGGAGGAACATCCCAAACTGGCCTGAGCTCCAAGAACCTGAATGTTTTCAGCCAAAAATTCTCTTTCTTCCTGCATCTCCATCGGGGTGGGGTTCTTGTACCCCCCTGTGCACTCAGGGTCCCCATCCCAGAATCATCATCCCAGGATGGCCCGGGCCCAAGGGACCTCAGAGCCCCCCCAGTGCCAGCCCTGCCATGGCAGGGACACCTCCCACTGTCCCAGGGTGTCCCAGTGCCCAGCCTGGCCTTGGGCACTGCCAGGGATCCAGGGGCAGCCCCAGCTGCTCTGGCAATCCCAGCCCAGCCAGGAATTCCCAATCTCCCATCCATCCCTGCCCTCTGGCACTGGGAGCCATTCCCTGGCTCCTGTGTCCTGGAGCTGCTCCTCTGGGCTCAGCTGGGAACTGACCCAGCTCCCACTCAGCTTCACTCACCTGCACTCAGCAGGGAATAATGCTAATAAAAATATAATAATAATAATAATAATAATAATAATAATAATAATAATAATAATAATAATAATAATAATAGTAAATGGAACTATTGTGTGCCCACAGCCCCACCTGTGCCCTGCCCCTGCTCAGTGCCATCCTGAGGATCCCTCTGGGATCCAGGGCACCTGCAGCTCCCAGCCCTGACCCCCAGAGCCTTTTCCCCTCCAGATAATTCCTTTGGGTTTGGCATTTCCTGTGGGGTTCAGCTGTCTGTCTCTGTCCCCACACACCCCTAGGATGGTTCTGGCAGGCTGTGTCTCAAAGGATGAGTCTGTACTCTGGGTTTTTCGGTCTTCAGAATTGTTTATTGTTTCTTATCTACAAAGTCCCTTCTCTGCCCGACCTGGATCTGACCAGCAGGGCAGCCAAAGGCACTCTGACCACCCCCAAGGCGGGCACATCTTTTATAACAAAAACTACAAATATCAGATTTACCTTTTATCCCCAATACCTGTCACCCTCGTCACCCAGTGCACCCTCACCCCAGAGCAATCCCCAAGTGCCAACACCACAGCAGGAGATGGATGACAAGGAGAAGAAAGAAGAGCCCTGTGACACGCCCTGATTGCTCCATCTTGTCTCCACAACCCCCCTGTACCCAAACCCCAAAATCTGGGATTTACCCTATAATTGTGTCTTCCCTTCACCATTCCCACCCCAGTGATTCCCACAGGTTCCATCTCCTCACACATCAGTGGCACATCCCTAGATGGATCAAAATCCATCCACCAAGTGCTTCTGGCAACATTCCAAGGCTCCCGAGCCCCCCAAGGGTTCTCTCAGTAGCTCTGGACATCAGGAGGGATGGGCTGGGTTCCCACAATTTCCCACTTCTCCAGCTCCACAGAATTTTTTTCTGGCTGGTTTCATGTAAATCCAATTGCTTGAGATTTCTGCCTTCAGATTGGAAGTGATCACATTAAACCACAAAATGCTCTTGGCCACAGTGAGACTGAAAATGAGATTTTGTACTCTTGTTCTTTCTCATTAAAGTCTTGATTTTTTTGTGAACAGACAACTTTGTCCTCCCCAGATAATTTGTCCACGTGGTGTTTTGGTGAGATCCAGCTTGGAATGTGGCATCCAGCTCTGGAGAAACCAGCAAAAAAACCTGGAGCTGCTGCAGAGAGCCCAGAGGAATCCACGGAGCTGCCCCAGGGCTGGAGCCAGGCTGGGAGAGCTGGGAATGTTCCCCTGGAGAGGAGAAGGCTCCAGGGACACCTCAGAGCCCCTGGCAGGGCCTGGAAGGACAGTAGAAGTTGCTGTTGTTGCCATCCAGGTTCAGGAATTGATCAAATCCTCACATTTTTGGGGAAAAAAGGCTGGGATTTAATTAAACCCTCAGGAAAGAGCTGCAAAGCAGGAGGGATGGGCACTGGGAGAGCTGGAAAGAAGGAATTGGATTCAAGGATGAGGCAATTCCAGGAATTCTGTGCAGGAGTTTCCTCCCAAGAGCCAAAATTGCTCAAAAACGCCCCTCTGCTCGGGAAACAGGATATCTGGGAATGTTCCTCTGGAGAGGAGAAGGCTCCAGGCAGAGCTGAGGGTACCTAAATGGGCTCCAGGAGAGCTGGAGAGGGACTGGGGACAAGGGCTGGAGGGACAGGAGCCAGGGAATGGCTCCCAGTGCCAGAGGGCAGGGATGGATGGGAGATTGGGAATTCCTGGCTGGGCTGGAATTGCCAGAGCAGCTGGGGCTGCCCCTGGATCCCTGGCAGTGCCCAAGGCCAGGCTGGGCACTGGGACACCCTGGGACAGTGGGAGGTGTCCCTGCCATGGCAGGCTGGCACTGGGGGGGTGTTTGAGGGCCCTTTACCCAAATTCTGGGATTCTCTCCTGGTGTTTGGCCCAGGGCTGCCTCCCCCTGCTCAGTCCAGGGCTGTTCCATAGCTGGGGGCTGGATCAGAGGGCACAGGGCAGTGCTGAGCTCACAGCTGGGGTCACTCCTTTGCTCAGGCCCAGGAACTCCGGGATGCCCTCCTGAGATCCAGGTGGGATCTGCCAGTGCCACCAGCCCAGCCCCTGGGTGCCCGAGGCTGCTCTGTTGTTTTGTTTCCTTTAATTAGGCAGGAAAACATCTCCCTGCCCTGCAGGTAATGGCAGGAGCAGCCCGGGAACTCGGGCACAATAAATGCAGGAGCCCAAATTAGTTCCAGCAGTTTGAAGTTGCAGAAGTGCAAAGGCAAAATGGAAAAAAACAAAAAAAAAAAAAAAAGAAATCAGCGGCAGCAGCAACAAATATTCCCAGAGAGCTCTGTGTGCTGGAGAGAGGAGGAGCAGGGATTGTGGATTCACAGGATCCAGTTCTGGATCCTGCCAGCCTGGCCAGAGCCAGGTCCCCAAATCCAGGCCCTGCAGGGACATCCAGAGCCACAGCTCCAGGTCCTGCAGGGACCTCAAACCCCCCCCAGTGCCAGCCCTGCCATGGCAGGGACACCTCCCACTGTCCCAGGGTGTCCCAGTGTCCAGCCTGGCCTTGGGCACTGCCAGGGATCCAGGGGCAGCCCCAGCTGCTCTGGCAATTCCAGCCCAGCCAGGAATTCCCAATCTCCCCTCTGAATCCCCCTTCTTTCACCTCAAACCCCCTCCCCCTGGCCTGTCACTCACAGAAATTCCCTCTCCAGCCCTGGGAAGGTTCTTTCATGACTTCCAAACCCCCCAAGAAGCTTTGATCCCCGAGCTGAGCCCCAGAGAGAGCAGCAGGTTGTTTTTGTTCTCCTTTCCTGCAGATCTCCCCAGATCAGACACAAGCAGTGACACTGATTACTTGTTGCATCATTAATATTTAACAGCTCGCCATAATAAAATATTTAAACTCAAATATATTGATTTTTAGCACGTTAATACAGTTGCAGCACAAACAGGATTAGCAAGGTCTCATATGCAGAACTTTAATTAAATCCATAAACCACACTTTTTAATAAGCTCTCACACCAAAGTTAACTCCCAATAAATGTTTTGTAATGGGCAGGGAGCCTCTGCAGGAGCCAGGGAGGGTTCTGGGACCTGGGCAGGTCCCACTTTTCCTGAGAGGAATTCCTGCCCTCCTGGGAACCTCAGGTGAGGTTTTCACCTGCTCTGAGCAGCCTAAAAGTTGTCTTCAAGAAAGGAAATAAGAGTTTTCTCAAGAAATAATGGCAGTTTGGCAGGTGGTGGGAGGAGATGGGCTTGGAGGGGCTGCCAGCCCAGCCCAGCCCAGCCCAGCTGGGGTTTGCTGGTTCTGCAGCACAAGGAATGGGGCTGGAGAGCTGGGAACTCCCTCAGGGTCACCATCAAACCCCATTTTTTTTTGCCATCACACCCCAATTTATTTGCCATCACACCCCAACTTTTTTGCCATCACACCCCAACTTTTTTGCCATCACACCCCAATTTTTTTGCCACCACACCCCAATTTATTTACCATCACACCCCATTATTTTTGCCATCAAACCCCAATTTATTTACCATCACACCCATTTTTTTGCCATCACACCCCAATTTTTTTTGCCATCACACCCCATTTTTTTTTGCCATCACACCCCATTTTTTTTGCCATCACACCCCAATTTTTTTACCATCATACCCCATTTTTTTTGCCATCACACCCCAATTTTTTTACCACCAAACCCCAATTTATTTGCCATCACACCCCAATTTATTTGCCATCACACCCCAATTTATTTACCATCAAACCCCAATTTATTTACCATCACACCCCAATTTTTTTACCACCACACCCCAATTTATTTACCATCACACCCCAATTTTTTTGCCATCACACCCCAATTTTTTGCCATCACACCCCAATTTTTTGCCATCAAACCCCAATTTATTTGCCATCACCCCCCAAATCCAGAGCCAGCCAAGCTCCCTCCCTGCCCTGCCCCCTCCTGCCCTGCCTGGGGTGGGGGTGGGTGCTGATGTTCCCATGGTTTGGGGGCAGGGAGCAGCCCAGCCAGCCCCCACCCCCCTCTGGAGCCCTTCCCGTTGTTATTCCTGGTTTCAAAATCCACGCTGAGCATTGCCAGCCCTGGGTCCAGGTGGGGATGGGGCCAGGACAAGAGGGAAAAGCCTCAACTTGGGGATGTTTAGATGGGATGTTGGGGAAAATTCCTCATGGAAACCTTGTCCAGTCCATGATGGGGGAGGTGAACACCTCAGAGCCCTGAATTCCTGCCTCACTTCTCACCAGCCTCTACCAGAAATATCATTTCTGCATCTCAGTTTGCATTTTCCAGTTGTTTATTTTTTTTTTTTCCAACAAAACAAAACAGTGGGGGGAAATGACCTTTTCAGGTTTTAGATGTTCTGGAAAGGGGAAAAAAAACCCAACTAAGTGATTCTGCTTTAAAAGCCATTAAACTGTTCCAGTGGAGGGAGCTCAGGGATCTGTAATTATTCCCAGTGGCAGGGGTTATTTTTCCTGCTCTTGTTAGAACCTTCTTCCCCACTAACAGCCTCCTTCCTCTGCAGGATCCTCTGCCTTGCCTTCAGGGCTTGCTGAGGAGAATCCAATCCCTGCAGCTCAGAGGGGACCCAATTCCCAAATTCCTGAGGGGCACAGCCCCCCCAGCCCTGGTGCCCCAGTGAGGAGGGTGGAGGGGCCCAGCTGGGGGGACCCCAAACCCCCAGCACCACCCCATGTGGGCATCTCAGGGTTTTCCCTATATTTTCATGGTTTTTCCCATTGTTTTCCTCCCGGATAGCAGGAATTCCTGCTGGACCCTGAGCCAGCAGCTCCCCTGGGAGCCCTGCCAGGCTGAACCCGCTGGTGACCTCTGCACATCCCAATCCCTGCAGCAGCTCCCTGCCAGCCCTGGACAGCAAATCCCAAATAACCCCTTCCCTAAAGCTGTTTAGAACAGACAGGGATGCTCAGGTGCTGCTGGAAATCCCTTTTTATCTCCCAGCACTGGTGGCTGTGGAAATCCCTTCCCTGTGCTCAGCTGTGAAATTGCAAATCTGCTTGGGCTGGCTTTGAGGGGATCAGGATTGCTACTGAGCCCCTGAGAGACCCCTCAGGAAAATCCTGGCTCCTCCTCAGCAGCCAGTGCCATCAGTCTGGGATCCAGGCTCTGGATCTGCTCCATCAGTCTGGGATCCAGGCTCTGGATCTGCTCCATCAGTCTGGGATCCAGGCTCTGGATCTGCTCCATCAATCCAGGATCCAGGCTCTGGATCTGCTCCATCAGTCTGGGATCCAGGCTGTGGATCTGCTCCATCAGTCTGGGATCCAGGCTCTGGATCTGCTCCATCACTCTGGGATCCAGGCTCTGGATCTGCTCCATCAGTCTGGGATCCAGGCTCTGGATCTGCTCCATCACTCTGGGATCCAGGCTCTGGATCTGCTCCATCAGTCTGGGATCCAGGCTCTGGATCTGCTCCATCACTCTGGGATCCAGGCTCTGGATCTGCTCCATCAATCCAGGATCCAGGCTCTGGATCTGCTCCATCAGTCTGGGATCCAGGCTGTGGATCTGCTCCATCAATCTGGGATCCAGGCTGTGGATCTGCTCTATCAATCCAGGATCCAGGCTCTGGATCTGCTCCATCAATCCAGGGTACAGACCATTCCTTCCTTGGATGGAGCAGAACCAAGGATCTCCTTCCTGGGTTCCATACCATGGACCTTTTTTCCTCAGTCCTTCTCCATCAGTCCAGGGCCCATGGTCATGGAACTCCTGCCCTGCTCCCACTCCATCAATCCCAGGTCCCTCCCATGGATCTCCTTCCTCATTTCCCTGCACCATTCCCAGCCCCATCCCACAGTTCCCCTTCCCCCCTGGCACGGGCAGTGTGGCTGAGCTCACTCTCCGGAGCACAGGCTCCTTTTCCTTTCTGGAAAGATGTGCGGGAAGCGTTTCTGGGATCTGGAATTGCAGCCCTGGCAGCAGTGGAGCTCTGCTACCACCTGCAGGGCTCCTGCTCCGTGTCCCAAAGGCAGCCGAGGCTGTGCTGCTCCCTGGTTTCATTCCCGAAGGTTTTCCCGTCGCTCCCTGACCCCGCGGAGGTCGCACACACCGCGGGCAGCTCCCGCATCCCCGCCCCGCTCTGAACAAGGCACCGGCGCCAGGAATGCCAGGAAATGTTTTATTGGTGCCCAGCACAGCAACCGCGGGTGCCAGCACACGGCATGGCATGGAACAAACCCTCCCCTGGCATGGGACAAACCCTCCCCTGGCATGGAACAAACCCTCCCCTGGCACGGGACAAACCCTCCCCTGGCACGGGACAAACCCTCCCTGGCATGGAACAAACCCTCCCTGGCATGGAACAAACCCTCCCCTGGCATGGAACAAACCCTCCCTGGCATGGAACAAACCCTCCCTGGCACGGGACAAACCCTCCCCTGGCATGGAACAAACCCTCCCTGGCATGGAACAAACCCTCCCTGGCATGGAACAAACCCTTCCCTGGCATGGAACAAACCCTCCCCTGGCACGGGACAAACCCTCCCTGGCATGGAACAAACCCTCCCTGGCATGGAACAAACCCTCCCCTGGCATGGGACAAACCCTCCCCTGGCATGGGACAAACCCTCCCTGGCATGGAACAAACCCTCCCCTGGCACGGGACAAACCCTCCCTGGCATGGAACAAACCCTCCCCTGGCATGGGACAAACCCTTCCCTGGCCCTGCCCCATTCGGGGGGCACCTGCCCTGCCCCTGGCCCCCCCAGGATCCCCAGCTCCTGTTCAGCCTGGAGAAGAGGAGGCTCAGAGGTGCCCTCATTGCTCCCCACACCTTCCTGCAGGGAGGCTGCAGACAGAGGGGGGTCAAACTCTGACAGAACCAGAGGACACAGCCTCCAGCCAGGGCAGGGCAGGGACAGGTTGGGGATCAGGGCAGGGACAGGTTGGATATCGGGGAGAAATGTTTCACCCAAAGAATAACAAAGCACTGAATGCTCTTCCCAGGGAGGAGGTGGAATCCCCATCTCTGGGTGTGTTTAAAGAAGCCTGGCCATGGCACTGGGTGCTGTGGGCTGGGTGAGGTGTTGGGGCACAGGTTGGGCTGGATGATCTCAGAGGTCTCTGCCAACCTCATCGTTCTGTGATTCTGTGATTCTGTGACTCTGTGACTCTGTGATTCTGTGACTCTGTGATTCTCCAGCCCTGCTGCTCCCCGCAGTCCCAGAGCCGGCAGCCAGCCCCGCACGGGGCAAGGAGCGTCTCCCAGGAGATGGAGCCGTCACGGCTGAGATTCCACCTTTCCCTTGGGAAAGAAGGGCAAGGACGGGAGGGGGGGGTGCCGTGGGGCTGGCGCGGCAGGGATGCCCAGGTGAGCCCTGGCATGTCAAGGATGCCCAGGTGAGCCCAGCCGCACACCTGGAGCCGCAGGGATGCCCAGGTGAGCCCAGCCGCACACCTGGAGCCGCAGGGATGCCCAGGTGAGCCCTGGCATGTCAAGGATGCCCAGGTGAGCCCAGCCGCACACCTGGAGCCGCAGGGATTCCCAGGTGAGCCCTGGCATGTCAAGGATGCCCAGGTGAGCCCAGCCGCACACCTGGAGCCGCAGGGATGCCCAGGTGAGCCCAGCGCACACCTCTGCCGTGCCCACAACCCCCGCAGCCCCGCAGCCCCTGTCCCTCCCCGCGGGCTCCTGGGGCAGCTCCGAGCGCTCTCGGGGTTCCCGCAGCCCTTCTCCGAGCAGGGCACTTGGCTGCCCAAATCCGGGCTCATTTATTATTATTATTCTGCACAATCTCATCGGCTCTTATCCCTCAGCAGTGACCTTAGGATAGCGCGTTAAGCCTACAGAAATAGCATTTGTAATTAATCTATTTCCATAAGATTAGCATGTCAAATGTCACAGGGATGCGTGTAAGATCCCTTCGGAGCCTCAAATCCTCTTGTCCGAATGGCTTTGAACCCGCGGCGGGGGCAGAGGAGAGCGAATAGAGCAGCGGGGGCGGGGGCTGCCAACGGACCCCTCCCCTGCCCCGGCACCTCGGCTCGGGCTGGGGCTGCCCAAATCCCGGAGCTGCTCCATCCCCCGTGGGGGCGAGGCCAAAACCTGCTGAGGTCACCCTGGGAGAGGGGACAGACCCTGCAGGGCCGGGGTGAGGGTGCCTGAAGGATTCTCACCCCTCCTCTACTCCCATCCCATCTCCTCTGCCCTGTCCCATCCCATCCCATCCCATCCCATCCCAGTTCCAGCTCCACTGCTCCAGGATGTGTCGATGCCATCTCGGATCTCTCCCCGCTCACCCTGGCTCCATCCTTTCCAAACCAGCAGCACAATAATGCCAGGGGGATCTCAGGGATTTGTTTTATCTTCCTCTGGCATGAAAACACCTTGTACCGAGTTCTTGCCTGTAAGGAAAATCCCTTTCTCCTTCCAGCACCAGACATTTTTCATTTTAATTTTGTGTGTTCTCCTGCGGGTCGGTGGGAAACGCCCAGATCCCAGCAGGGCTCTGCTGGGAATTCTCTGCTCATCCCAACATTTACATTTCAGCTCAGGCACAGCTGCTCTGGGCACCCTGTGCCAGGGCCTGCCCACCCTCCCAGCCAGGAATTCCCAGTTCCCAATCTCCCACCCATCCCTGCCCTCTGGCACTGGGAGCCATTCCCTGGCTCCTGTCCCTCCATCCCTTGTCCCCAGTCCCTCTCCAGCTCTCCTGGAGCCCCTCCAGGCCCTGCCAGGGGCTCTGAGCTCTCCCTGGATCCTTCTCCTCTCCAGGGGAACATTCCCAGCTCTCCCAGCCCTGGAGCAGTTCCATGGCCTCTCTGGGATGGAAGTTTTCATCTGGACTTTTGTACTTTTGTGGCAAGAGGAAAATCTCCTATTTTCTAAGCACAATCTTCCTCTCAGGAACTCCCCCCTTTAATTGGGTTCTTTGTTGAGTGCAGCTCTTTTGTTTTGAGTAATTAAAAACTATAACCTTTACTAATTAAATTTAATAATTAAAAAGTAATTTTGAAAGCAGGCTCCTCAAATAGAGTTATTTATTTCTTTTCTTTCTGCAGAACAAAAGAATTTTTCTGTCATCAGATCCTCACTGAGGCTGATTCGGGGGGGAAATGCTCCCCTCTCATTCCAAGGATTATCCCTGATCCTGGTTTCTGTCACTTTATCCAGCCCCAGGCCATCCCACGGATTACCTCTGCCCCCCTTCTGTCCCCATGTCCCCATCCCAAATCCCCCTTTCCATCCCTTTGGTTCCTCCAGGAACATCCCAGGGGTAAATCCCATAAAATTCCAAATCCTGTCCCTGCCCCAGGGCACTGCCAGGGTAAATCCCATTCAATCCCATATCCTGTCCCTGCCCCAGGGCACTCCCAGGGCTGCCCCAGTGCCCTGCAGACCCCTCCAGCTCCCTCCCAGGGATGTCCCCAAGCCGCAGGGGACACCGAGCTCAGTCCCAGCCGCTCCCCTCGCTGTCATTCCCAGGGACCCCACAGCTCTGGGCACTGCTCTGGCACCACCCCAGCCCTTGGAATTCTCCCTGCTCCCATCCCCAGCCTCCCTGTCTGGGTTTGAACAGCCAGGTGTGTGCTGAGGAGGGCAGGAGCCTCCCCTGAAATGGGAAATGGAAATCCCTCCCTCTGAATTATTGTAATTCTGAAATGAAGGGGGTCAGGCAAAGAGATGGGAATGGGAATAACAGTTCTGTATTAGGGAAATTAAAATACAAATGCAATAGTATTTTATTACTATTAGAATATAGAGATATAGATTCAAAAACATTTATATATATATAACTCTCTTATCTATTTATCTATTTATATCTATAAAACCCCTGCCAGAGTCAAAGCAGGCCCTGTCCCCTGTGTGTCAGGGTGGTGGCACAGTCCCATCCCAGGGGGGCTCAGGGTGGTGGCACAGTCCCATCCCAGGGGGGCTCAGGGTGGGGGCACAGTCCCATCCCAGGGGGGCTCAGGGTGGTGGCACAGTCCCATCCCAGGGGGGCTCAGGGTGGTGGCACAGTCCCATCCCAGGGGGCTCAGGGTGGTGGCACAGTCCCATCCCAGGATGGCTCAGGGGGGTGGCACAGTCCCATCCCAGGGGGGCTCAGCCCTCCTGCAGTGCCAGCTGTGGCTCTGCTGGAGCAGGGATCCTGCCCAAGGGGGGAGTTTTCCTCTGCAGCTCCAGGGCTGCTGGAGATGGGCCTGCTCTCCCTCTGGGAATGCAGGGCAGCAGAAAGCTGCTCCTCTGGGAATGCAGGGGGCAAAGGCTGCTGGGCTGTTCCCAGGGCAGATTGGATCCAGGGAGGAATGCTTGGCTCCTCCCCTGGGCAGAGCATCTCCCATGGGATGGTGGAATTGGATCAGCCCTGCAGGGACACTCAGTGGCCATGGACAGCAGAGATCTCCTGGAGGGAGGGTTGGCTGTGGGAGGGATAAAGAAACCTGCCCCAGGAACAGCAGAGAGCTATAGGAGCACCAGGGGTGGGATGGTCAGGACAGACGGACGCCAGAGATCTCTGCAGGCAGGGCTGGAATTTGGGGTTTATTGCAAAGGGCCTGGGTGCAGGGCCCTGCTGGGAGCTGCCAGGCACAGCTCAGAGCAGCCCCAGAGAGGGAGAGAGAGGTAAAGGGAGAGAAGGCAAGAGCGTGCTAGAGAGGGTGAGAGAGTAAAAGAGAGGGTCAGAGAGCCAGAGAGTACAAGGTTCCCATTCCAATACCATAAATCTTCTGTGCTGAATATTCTCATTCTCACTCACCAATCCAGTACAAGACACAAATCCTACAGCATTTACACACAGCCTGTAAGAATCATTACATTCCCACACTGTGTTCCATTTTAAACCCTACAAACTCCTCTCTGGGCCCCCCTGCCAAGCCAGCAGGGTCTGCTCTGCCCCTTGGAGCTGTCTGCAGGCAGAGGGTGTTGTTCCATCCCAAGGGGATTCCCTCCAGCTGGCCATGCCATTGTTTTCCAGCTGTTCAGTAACTGAGGGATCTCAGAGCTGCTTTCATTTCAATCTCACTCACAGTTTCCATACTCTCAAAATCTTTTTGCCAGGCAATCATATTGATCAGGCTTTTCTGTTTCACCTTCCCCAACAGAGAACTGCCCCAGCTCTGGCAGGTGGGGATGGAATTCACACCCCAGCCACATCTTCCAGCCTGAGACACCCCCAGAGCCTCCCAGGCTGTCACAGTGGGGCTGGCACGGAGCTGCCCCAGCGCTGGCTCCACTGTCCCGAATTCTCCCCGTGTCACCACTCATCTCCAGCATCTCCAGGCAGTATTAAAATGCTTTTCTTCCCCCATTTTCTCCCTCTCTTCCTCTTCCTGCTGCTGGAAATTCGGGATGACACGAGGCGATAAGCTCTGTCACTTTGAATTAAAGCAGCTGGGCTGGGTTTATCTGCAGCAAGGGGAATGCAGATAAAATGTGATATCCCTGGGAAGTGTTATAGATACATATTAAAATTGTGGCTTTTTGCAAGTATTCCAGTGGATTCTCTCTGTGTGCTGCTCCAGTAACTTTGCTCTAAAGATCCAGTTGTTGTTCCTGCTGCCCATGGAGCTCAGTGCAGCAGCTGCTGGCAGTGTCCTTGTGTTCAAATGCCTGCTGGGCTGGGAAAACTGTTGGGAAGGATGAAAGTTCTACAAGAAAGTCTCACAGCTCTGTGTGCCTGGCAGAAAGATTTTTGAATGTAGAACCTGAAGAAGGAACGGAGATGGAAGCAAGTTTGGATCTGGAAGAAAAGAATTGCAGAGCCAGCCTGACTGGCTGACCAAGGAGCAAAGGGTGTGTGAGTGAGAAGGGGTTTGATGGCCCAGAGCAAAGGATAAACCCACCCCAAACAAGAAGATGTTTGTACCCAGCACAAAGAGAGCTCAGGCAAACAAGGCACAAATGTGGCAAGGAGAAAAAAGGGCTCAGAATTTCCCACTGCAAGAAAACTGAAAACCAACTTCTGGCTGGAGCTGCAATGTGCTGACTGTGAGTGCCTGGAGAGCAGTGCCATGGATGTGGGAACTGGAGCAGTTATGGTGGGCTGGAGGGAACAGTTCAGGCACAGATTGGTTCTGCTGGGTGGAGATGCTCAGCAAAGAAAAGTCAATAATGCACTGTGACCTAAACTCAGGGTCTGCAGGCCTGCCTGCAGCTGGAGCTGACAGTGTGGGCACAGCTCTGTCACCCACGGCCCTGGGCTGCTGGGACACCTTGGGTACAATAAACTGCATTTTGTACACAATAAACTGCATTTTGGACGGAATAAACTGCATTGGAAGAGCCCCTGGAGCGCCCCATCCCTCATTCAGGCTCTTACATGAGTGTGTGAGTGTGTGCTGTGTGTCACTGTGCCCCAAAGATCCAGCTGTGGCTCCTGCTGCCCACGGAGCTCAGTGCAGCAGCTGCTGGCCCTGGGCTGTGTTCAAATGCCTGCTGGGCTGGGCTAACAGCCCCTGCAGCCAGGATCAGCACAGCTGGACAGATGTGCCCAGCAGCAGCAGCAGCCAGGGCTGGAGGCAGTGTGGGCCAGGGCCCAGAGCTGGAGGGGATGAGGATGGACTGAAAGCAGAGCCCAGGGATGGGCAGGCTCTGCCAAGGGGGCACCGAGGAGGAGCCAGGCTGGGCAGTGCTTGGAGCCTGGGAGCTGCTCTGGGGAAAAGTTTCCTGTGCAGAAGGGGCTGGGAATGGGCAGTGCCATTCCCATTCCCATTCCCATTCTCACTCCCATTCCCAATCCCACTCCCATTCCCATTCCCACTCCCATTCCCATTCCCATTCCCATTCCCACTCCCATTCCCATTCCCATTCCCATTCCCACTCCCATTCCCATTCCATTTCCATTTCTATTCCCACTCCCACTCCCATTCCCATTCCCATTCCCATTCCCATTCCCATTCCCACTCCCACTCCCACTCCCATTCTATCCCTACTCCCATCCCCGCCCTGCCAGGGATCAGGACCCCACTCCAGTCCCTGGGTCTGGCCACCTCCAGCCTCCCTCTCCCAGGATTTCACCACCCTTCACTCCATCCATTATTTCCACAGCTTTCTCCCTGTGCTGGGCAAGGACCTGCAAGGAAAAAACCTCGGAAGGAAAAAAACTGTGGAAGAAAAAAAAACCTTGGAAGGAAAAAACCTTGGAAAAAACCTGTCTGCCTGTGTTTGTTCCTAGCTGGGCACCAGCCTGAGCTGAATTAGTTGAATCTGAATCACCACAAACCCCTGGGGAAATGGAGGGGAAATTCATAAATGATTATCTCCAGCTCTCCAAATTAATCTGCACAAATAAGTAAAGCACTTTTCCATTTAGGATTTAAAATAAACAGGAGGGCAGAGAAGGCTCAGCACACGCTCGGTGTGTGCACTGGCACAGCTCCAAGTGTTCCCTTGGAATTCCAGGGCTGTGTGGGGAAGGAGCAGCAGCTCCAAGGGAAGCAGAAGCCCTGGCACAGGTGCCCAGAGCAGCTGGGGCTGTCCCTGGATCCCTGGCAGTGCCCAAGGTTGGACACTGGGGCTGGGAGTACCTGGGACAGTGGGAGGTGTCCCTGGAATGAGATGGGATTTAAGGCCCCTTCCCACCCAAACCATCCCAGGATTCTGGGACTTTTTGAGATTCCCCTTTCTCCATGCAACCAGGAGAAGCCAATTCCAACCTGTTCCCCACCTCTGCCTGCCCAAGGAAAGGCTCTCAGGCACCAGGACCCCCTCCACTGACACTCCCTCATCCCTCCATTCAGGGCAGCTGGGGGGGCTGGAGCGGCTGTGCCTGTCCCTGTGTGGTCCCACAGTGACATCCAGAGCCTGTCCCTGTGCCACCCAATGGTGACATCCAGAGGGTGTCCTTGTGCCACCCAGCAGTCACACTCAGCAGGATCCAGCAGTGACATCCAGCCTGGTCCATCAGTGACACCCAGCGGGATCCAGCGGTGACACCCAGCGGGATCCAGCAGTGACACCCAGCGGGATCCAGCGGTGACACCCAGCGGGATCCAGCAGTGACACCCAGCGGGATCCAGCGGTGACATCCAGCCTGGTCCATCAGTGACACCCAGCGGGATCCAGCGGTGACACCCAGCGGGATCCAGCAGTGACACCCAGCGGGATCCAGCGGTGACATCCAGCGGGATCCAGCGGTGACATCCAGCGGGATCCAGCGGTGACATCCAGCGCGGTCCCACAGTGACATCCAGCGCCCGCCCGGCCCCGCTGCAGCCCCGCCGCCGCCGCCGCTCCGCCCCCAGCCGGCAATTCCAAGGAAAAAGCGCCTTTCCCTTTCCCTTTCCCTTTCCCTTTCCCTTTCCCTTTCCCTTTCCCTTTCCCTTTCCCTTTCCCTTTCCCTTTCCCTTTCCCTTTCCCTTTCCCTTTCCCTTTCCCTTTCCCTTTCCCTTTCCCTTTCCCTTTCCCCGGGAGCAGATCGGGACAGCGGCTCCTCGGGAGCGCTGCCGCCGGCCCCGCTCCTCCCGAACTCCCGGCACTGACGCGGACAAGGCGCGGACGGGGAGCTCGGAGCCCAGCCCAGCCCTGTGCTGCGGGGCCGGGGCACCAGCGCTGCCTGGATCATCCCTGGTACCGCCCGGATCATCCCGGTACCGGCACCGGCACCGCCCGGATCCTCCCCGGTACCGGCACCGCCCGCATCCCTCCCGTAGGGCCCAGGGAGAAGGCTCCAGGGAGAGCTCAGAGCCCCTGGCAGGGCCTGGAGGGGCTCCACGAGAGCTGGAGAGGCACTGGGGACAAGGGATGGAGGGACAGGAGCCAGGGAATGGCTCCCAGTGCCAGAGGGCAGGGATGGATGGGAGATTGGGAACTGGGAATTCCTGGCTGGGCTGGGATTGCCAGAGCAGCTGGGGCTGCCCCTGGATCCCTGGCAGTGCCCAAGGCCAGGCTGGACACTGGGACACCCTGGGACAGTGGGAGGTGTCCCTCTGAGGTCCTCCTGGAGCTTTCTCCAGGCTGAACAATCCCAATTCTCCCAGCCTTCCCATGGATATGCCCCATTTCCCAGAGCAATAATTCGAGTTAACATCCCAGCACTCTGATCCTGTGTGTGCTGAAGTTTGTCCAAGTGCATTAATAATAAATTAAAGCAGTTTGGGGGTAACAACCAGGATTTGATCCTAAACAAGCTGGAGAAGTGGGGGAGAAGGGGCAGCAGCCATGGAATGAGGACATTCCATGGGAATGGGAGCAGCTCCAGAGGCTCCAGCACTGAGCACCACACAAACCAGGATTTCCCAGGTTTATTTCATCACACAGCTCTGAATCCAAAGGAATCAGCAGAGCAATGCCTGGAGCACAAGAACAGCACCCTGGGAACTTCCAGAGAATCCCCAGACAGCTCAGCTCTCATCCTGTGCAACTCAAAGGCCACTTTTGTGGACAAAACAAAACCAGGATGTTGCTGCTTAAAAAAATAAATAAATATTTACAGGTAAACCACGAATCCACAGGGATCAGTTTTTACCCCCAACTAAAGCACTCTGGCCAAGCCCAAGTACAAAATTCCCTGTACAGTTATTAAATCCTGCTAAAAATCTGAGTTTTCCTTGGGTTTAAAACACAGCACTCCACATAAGGTCAAAAAATAAAAGAAAAAATAGGAATTACCATGCAGTTCTTTGTGCTTCAGATCAATGGGAAGAATGGAAGGCAATTTGGGATGTTTTGCATTGTTTCCTACAGTGATTGGGGATTTATGGATGGGAAGTTCACTGTAGCAATGTTATCTCCCAGAAACAATATTTGTAACATGGACAAAAGTTCCAACAGCTCCTGGAAGGAAAGCATTCCTAGGAGGAGCTGGTAGATTATTATCTCTTAAAAAGCAGAAATTGTGAGTTGTATGGACACAAATAAACTCATTTAACCCATTGTAAACTGCAATTGGAGAGACAAGGAACTGGATCTGGATGAAAATTGGGAACTGTCACAGCTTAGCTGCAGGTCCTTGGTTTTGCAGCTCCCAGCCAGCCATTCCCATGGGATTGCTGGGTTTCCACTCAGCTTTGCCCAGGCACTGAAGGGACAGGACAGAAATGGGGATGGGGTGAACTGCAGTGACACAGCCCCCAAGCTGATCCATCTCCAGGTAAGGAGTTCAGCAACAACAGCAGGAAAATTCTTCAGGCATTTCTCCTGCAGAGTCAAAACCAGTTTCTGCTGCTCTCCCCAGCGGGGCAATGTCACACCCACAGCACAGGGACAGTCTGGGACATCATTCACCTCCTGTGACCTCATTCCAGTGGAAGGATTCCCCAGGGAAAGGGGTGGAACAGGGTGGTCTTTAAAGCCCCTTTCACCCCAAACCATTGGGGGGTTTATCATTCCCACTGCCTGGAGAAAGGGAATGAAACATTTTACAATTTTCTGTGCTTTGACTTCCACAAATGCTAGATGTTGATATAAACAATCACCATAATAGGGATTTTTTTTTTTTTGTTCTGATTTATGAGTTTTTTTTAATGATGTTTTTGTTGTTTATAGATTTTTTTGTTGTGATCCATCCCTGGCAGTGTCCCAGGCCAGGTTGGACACTGGGGCTGGGAGCAGGCTGGGACAGTGGGAGGTGTCCCTGCCATGGCAAGGGTGGCTCTGGGTGGGCTTTAGGTCCCTTCCAACCCAACCCATGCTGGGATTCCATGATTCCCTCTCCTCCCCACACACAAACATGCAAGTTCAGCTTGGAGCCCCTCCTGTGCTGCCAAGGGATGCCCTGGAATAATGAAATCAGGCTTTTATTGCTGTCCCTGGAATGAAGCCCTGTGGGTCAAATGAACAATTCCAGCAGTTTCAAGGCAGTTTCTCTTACCTAAATTTGAAGTCCTGCTCAGTTCCACCAAATCTGAAGGAGACCTGCAGGATATTATGGTCTGTGCAATCACCTGGGATATGTGAATGATGTTTTATGGTGACAACACCCTCCTGGACTGGAGAAATCCCAGTGATTGGAATGGAGGAACTGGAGGAACCTGGCTGCAACCAGCTCTGCAGGAATTCAGGATAAATCCAGAACACTCAACCCTCCCCATGTAGTAAAATCATAAAGAAATGGCTTTTAAAGCAGCTATTTCAAATATTATTGCACCTTTCAAAATAGCACTGTGTGGGCTTGGAAAACAAAGACCAAACATGTTAAAAAGAAAAGGGAAAGGAAACTCTGGAGGCAAAAAATCCTCAGTACCAGGCCTGGCAATGGGCAGCCACCACAAAAATTTAAGGTAATTGAGATCAGAAGACAAGCCAAAATGTGCTAAATTAGGTGAGTTGGATTTTAAATGATGGTTATAACCCACAGCATCACTTCTCTCTTTCTGGCCCAGTGTTCAGTGAGCTCAGGGCTGTGTGATTAACCCAGTGGGACTGTGGTGAAGCCCAGGAGCTGCTCCTCAGCAGGACACACGTTTGGGATGAGCCCTCTCTGAACTCCCTGCACTGAAAGGCAGAACTGCCCGAAGAACCCGAGCTGGCATCTCCCCGTTTGTGAGAATGGGGGATAAATAAATCTGAATTTATTGGTTCAACAAATCTGAACTCCCCCAAATACCCAAGAGGGAGTTCAGTGCACAGGGGGTGAGGCTGCAGAGCTGCGGGGGCACGGGGGGATGGAGCAAAGAAGAAACCAAACAGTGGAACAATCCAAACATGCTTTATGCACCGAAATCAGCAACAGCCTCGGGCTACCCCTACATTTAGCACCATTGTGAGATGGGAACACTCAGAGGAAGCAGTCGTACAGTCCTTGAGAAAAGGGGAACACGGACATGAGCAGGATGGGATGGGCTGGAGGTTTTATCGGGTCTCATGCTAGGAATGCTGCTGTGATTTCTCCTCGCATTCCAGCTGAAAGCACACAGCAGGATGAAGTCAGTTCATCTAGCTCTCGTTTCTCCACGAGCAGAAAACAGAAGGGGAAAGTTAAAAATGCAAATTCTCTTCGTCAGATCCAAAAACGTCCCGAGGAGGCAATAAATTTGCCTTGTAAATGTCTCCAAGGATCATCCCAGCCCTCCTACCGGGAAGCAGGTGACAAAGGAGAGTACAGGCAACATCCTATGGCATTTATTATGTACAAACCTTGAGATACAGAAACAAGGCAGCCCTTGAGTTACCGGTGAGAAGAAGCCCCGCGAAGCACGGGCGCTTTCCCGGTGCGCAGCACAGGCGGGGCTCAGCCCCCTGCGCTCACCCCGCACGCTCCCCCGCCTCCCCAGCGCCGGGAGCTCCGCATTCCAGGAGGAAGAGACAAAAGCTCTACAAAGGGTCGGATGGACACATTCCCAGCTGGATCCCAGCTCTCTCCTGAATCCACAGCCGCGAGCAGGGTGCCGAACCCAGCCGGGCCGTGCCCCGTGCTCCCGCAGCACCGGCGGGTCCCCGGGAGGAGCGGGTCCCTCCCGACCCCGGGCCGGGCAGCGGGCTCAGCTCCGGCCGGCCCCGTCCGAGGGACAGCGGCCTCAGAGGGCCGTGAGGCCGAAGTTGCAGCGGCAGTACATCATCCCCGCCGAGTCCAGCCACGAGTCCGAGATGGGCTCGTACCTCTGCACCGTGTTCAGGTAGGAGGAGCCCGAGTGCCCCCCCACCACGTACAGGTGGTTATCGATCACCGCCGCCCCCACGCCTGCGGAGAGAGGAGCGGCATCAAACCCTGCGGGAGGCACCCCCCGCCACCCCCAGGTCCTCTCTGCCTAAAGAAATGGGCTGTAAACGAGGAGCCCTCTCTGCTCGGGTCTGACATCCCTTTTGGGCTGTTGTCATCCCCTTTCCTACAGCAGAACAACCTCCCTCTGTGCCAGTGCCCCATCAGGGACTGTGGGACAGATCCATGGAATGTCCTGAGCTGGAGGGACCCACAGGGATCATCCCAGCCCCATCCCAGCCCAGATCCCCAACAATCCCACCCTGGGCATCCCTGGCAGCGCTGTCCAAACCCTCCTGGAGCTCTGGCAGCCTTGGGAATGTGCCCATTCCCTGGGGAGCCTGGGCAGTGCCAGCACCCTCTGGGGGAGAACCTTTCCCTGATCTCCAACCTAAACTTCCCCTGGCCCAGCCCCAGCTCTCCCTGAGCCCTGTCCCTGTCCCAGAGCAGAGATAGGAGCTGCACCACACCCCTGCACCCCTGAGTCTCCACACCCAATAGAACAGTGAGCACAGAACTCCTGCACCTCAGCACTGCTGAAACCACTGAAAAAACAGGAGGTAGGGTAGAATTACTGCTTCCTACAATATTTGTTACAGCTCAGCATTAGTAAACTGAACTTGGAGAAATCAAGACCCTTTCACAGAGTGCTGAAGTGACCCCCACCCACAGATGGAGTCCCTGCCACTCTCCCTGCAGGTGTTACCAGCTCAGACGTCCATCTCTGCCATGTCCCACCTGTCCTGGGCTCCTTCATGGGCCGGCACACCGTCCACTGGTTCTGGTGGGGGTCGTACCTCTCGATGCTGGACAGGTGGGACACCCCATTGTGTCCCCCCACCACGAAGATGAAGCCCAGCATGACCCCCACCCCAAAGTTTATCCGTTTGTCAGCCATGGAGGCCACGGTCTCCCAGGAGTTCTTGCTCGGATCGTAACGTTCCATGCTGCAAGGCAAACACAGCTGTGAGCCAGGGAGCTGGGATGGGATCCACTCCTGGAGTGGCACAGACACAGCTGTGAGCCAGGGAGCTGGGATGGGATCCACTCCTGGAGTGGCACAGACACAGCTGTGAGCCAGGGAGCTGGGATGGGATCCACTCCTGGAGTGGCACAGACACAGCTGTGAGCCAGGGAGCTGGGATGGGATCCACTCCTGGAGTGGCACAGACACAGCTGGGAGCCTGGGGGCTGGGATGGGATCCACTCCTGGAGTGGCACAGACACAGCTGGGAGCCAGGGGGCTGGGATGGGATCCACTCCTGGAGTGGCACAGACACAGCTGGGAGCCAGGGATCTGGGATGGGATCCACTCCTGGAGTGGCACAGACACAGCTGGGAGCCAGGGAGCTGGGATGGGATCCACTCCTGGAGTGGCACAGACACAGCTGGGAGCCTGGGAGCTGGGATGGGATCCACTCCTGGAGTGGCACAGACACAGCTGGGAGCCAGGGAGCTGGGATGGGATCCACTCCTGGGGTGGCACAGCCCCAGCTGGCTCTGCCAGAATCACCACACAGGAACAGTGGAATACAGAGAGAAGGACTGGAGCTGATGGAAAATTCAGTGGTGCAGTTGCTTGGTACAACCCAACAGCAGCACCCAGAATTGTGCTATCACCTGGGAAGCATCAGTCACACCCCAGAGCACTTGCACAACCAAAGCAGCCCAACAGTGTTGCCAAAAGTCAGCTTTAACCTATTTTTATAATATACTCAAAGGCTGGGCTCAATGATCTTAAAAGACTTTCCCATCCCAAACACTTCTGTGATATTTCCCCCTGGCACAGCAGCTGGTTCAGCCTCTCCCATGTCTTCAGGTCACACCCTAAAACCAAGAGGCTCCTCAGAGCTGAAAGCTCCTTCAGGATGTCAGGTGTGATTTTTTAAAATAAGAATTTTAAATGCATATCACATAAAAAACAATCTATCAAAATAATATCATAATCTATTAAAATAATATCATAATATATTAAAAGAATCTGTTTCAAAATCGAATAATCTATTAAAATATCATAAACTAGTAAAATATTAATCTATTAAAACAATATAATAATCGATTAAAATAATATAATAATCTAATAAAATAAAAATGCTGTGGGAAACTGAACACAACGCAGAGCTGAAGTGTATTTTTTTGGCTACACAGCAAATCCAAAACTGCCTTGAGGTTGGCCTGAAAAAAACATCCAGAGAGAAAAAGCCTGTGAGAGTGTATTTCTGTTCCTCAGGAAAAGCTCAAAAGAGGCTGCTGATCCAACCACAGAGGGCAGGAGAGGTTTCAGGATCAAAGGGAATGAATTCTCATTGTTACTGCTATTTTTGATTGCTGTATAGATGGTCAGTCATTAACACCCTCATGGCTCAGAGCTGTTCCTGCCCAGCACAGAGGGGCAGGAGAAAGGGAAGAGGAGATCAGCACAGAGTTTGGAAAAGGGGCTTCATTACCCAGTGTGAGCCTGATTTAATGCCAGAGCCTGGGGAGCCTGGTGCTGCATGGCATGGCCCAGTCCTCACCCCTCCAACCATAAATGAAACCAGAATTATTCACAGAATATGGAACACCCGGAGTTAGAAGGATCAAGGAGTCCAGGGATCCTTTTCCTAACAGAAAAAATAACCTTTTCCTAAAAGAAGAACCTAAAAGAAGAGCCTTTTCCTAATATCCAACCTAAAACTCCCCTGACTCAGCCTGAAGTAAAAAAGTCCCTGCAATTCATCCTCACAACATCTGGTGCCACCCTGCTGAACAATCTCTGTGTCCCTCCCCAGGAACAGGAGTTTCATTCTTTATTCACTTGTAGTTTATTATTCAGCTTCCTGGAGGGACATTCAGGTGATTTGTCCCCATTTGAATGATGGAAAACGATTCCTTTGGATAACTGCCTGTCCCTGTCCATCCACAGGGAACAGAGGGGTTAAAGAGCATGGTGGTACCAGGAAAACTCCTTGGGAATGCAAGGTCTGAAACAACCCCTGCAGTCAGGGCAGGAATGCCCATCCTCAATCCTGCCATGAGCAGTAACACTAATTCAAGATCTGATCAGAGTTTTGTATTCATTTTGTGTGCATTGAGCAAGGGAAAACTCCAGTTCACCTCAGCTCAGGGCTTTTGTGGTAAAGCTCAGCACCCACACTCAGATTTTGCAGGCTTGAGCTCCAAGGCTCAGTAACGTGCAGGCATGTCTTTACCTTTTTGGTAAAATCACCTTTTTAAAAATGAGCCCAAACAAGATGGAACACACAAAGTGAAATAAAAGTAAAGATTTTCCTTTTGACTGATGGGACTGGTGGGACAGAACAGGGATTAATGAGGCCCAGGATCCATTGGAGATTATTTAATGACTGCCCATGGAGTTTGCTGGTGCCCAGGTGGGCACAGGGTCATGCCAGCACATAGAGGGGCAGGACAAGGATTAATGAGGCTGCCTGTGGGGTTTGCTGGTGCCCAGGTGGGCACAGAGCCACCCCAGCACATCCCTGCTCATTGAGGTAGAACAAGGATTAATGAACCTGCCCAGGAAGACACAGGTGACCCCAGCAGGTACCTGTTCATGTGGGCAGCGTGGGTCCCCCCAGCACATACCTGTTCATGTGGGCAGGGGAAGGATTAAAAAGGCTCCCCAGGATGTTTTGCTGGTGTCCAGGTGGGTCCCCCCCCAGCCCATACCTGTTCACATGGGCAGTGTGGGTCAGGCCATACCTATTCACGTGGGCACTGTGGGTCCCCCCAGCCTGTACCTGTTCACGTGGGCAGGACAAGGATTAAAGAACCTGCCCAGGATGTTTTGGTGGTGCCCAGGTGTGCCCAGCCCGTACCAAGGACTCATGAACCTGCCCAGGATGTTTTGGTGGTGCCCAGGTGTGCCCAGCCCGTACCAAGGACTAATGAACCTGCCCAGGATGTTTTGGTGGTGCCCAGGTGACTCCAGCCCGTACCTGTTCACGTGGGCACTGTGGGTCCCCCAGCCCATACCTGTTCATGTGGGCAGGACAAGGATTAAAGAACCTGCCCAGGATGTTTTGGTGGTGCCCAGGTGAGCCCATACCTGTTCACGTGGGCAGGACAAGGATTAATGAACCTGCCCAGGATGTTTTGGTGGTGCCCAGGTGAGCCCAGGTGACTCCAGCCCGTACCTGTTCACGTGGGCACTGTGGGTCCCCCAGCCCATACCTGTTCACGTGGGCAGGACAAGGATTAACGAACCTGCCCAGGATGTTTTGGTGGTGCCCAGGTGAGCCCGTACCTGTTCACGTGGGCAGGACAAGGATTAATGAACCTGCCCAGGATGTTCTGCTGGTGCCCAGGTGAGCCCAGCCCGTACCAAGGATTAAAGAACCTGCCCAGGATGTTTTGGTGGTGCCCAGGTGAGCCCATACCTGTTTACGTGGGCAGGACAAGGATTAATGAACCTGCCCAGGATGTTTTGGTGGTGCCCAGGTGAGCCCAGGTGACTCCAGCCCGTACCTGTTCACGTGGGCACTGTGGGTCCCCCAGCCCATACCTGTTCACGTGGGCAGGACAAGGATTAACGAACCTGCCCAGGATGTTTTGGTGGTGCCCAGGTGAGCCCAGCCCGTACCAAG
This sequence comes from Serinus canaria, assembly GCF_022539315.1. Classification (NCBI taxonomy): domain Eukaryota; kingdom Metazoa; phylum Chordata; class Aves; order Passeriformes; family Fringillidae; genus Serinus; species Serinus canaria. The sequence goes on along the minus strand of NC_066319.1, from coordinate 61,503,675 downwards.
GATTAAAGAACCTGCCCAGGATGTTTTGGTGGTGCCCAGGTGAGCCCGTACCTGTTCATGTGGGCAGGCCCGTAGCCCCCGATGGCGTAGATCATGCCGTCCAGCACGGCGGCAGCGAAGCAGCTCCGTGTCCTGCTCATGGGTGCCACCAGCTGCCACTCCTTGCCCTTGGGCACGTACTTCTCCACGCTCCTCAGGTAGGACTGGCCGTCGTAGCCGCCCAGGGCGTAGAGCTCGCCGGCCAGCACGGCCACGCCCAGCGTGCTGCGGCTCTCGAACATCCTCTCCAGGGAGCTCCAGGTGTTGGTGTCGGGGTCCCAGCACTCCACGGAGCTCTCGTGCTTCCTGTAGCTGATGCCCTGGCACACGTGGGTGGCGATGCCCCCCACCACGTACATCTTCTGCTCCAGCACGCAGACGCCGAACTCGTAGCGGGGGATGCTCAGAGGGGCCAGCCCGATCCACGAGTCGTTCTGGGGGAAATACATCTCCATGCTGCAGGGCAAACACACAGGCAGTCAGCAACACAAGAACTGCCATGGCTGAAAACGTGCCCCAAAGGGAGGGGAAAACACACCAAAAATAAAACCAAACCAGCCACAGAAACGGGAGAGAGAAAAGCAAATTAGAGAGAGGGAAGCACACATCTGCACTTAGAAATGCATATTTAGAAACTACAGAGAGCAGTTTATAAATGTGCATTTTATCTGCACTCTGTAATTTAAACAAAATGTCCACGTAGCACAAACTAACCTGAAAAACACAGCTTTAAAACAGCTTACTTCTTTGAAACAGCATTTTAAACCTTAAAGCTAAGTCTAAACCTTAAGTCTAAACCTTAAGTCTAAACCTTAAGTCTAAACCTTAAGTCTAAACCTTAAGTCTCCGTCAAACCTTAAGTCTAAACCTTAATCAACCTTAGTCTAAACCTTAAGTCTATAAACTATCTAACCTTAAGAACAAAGCTCAGCCCTAAAGCTCAGCCCTAAAATACCATTTCCTTTTAATTATACTCAGTGTGAGAACACAGTGGGTCTAGCTTGCCCCATATAAAGTCTAGCCAATCTACCTGAATAGTTTAATTAATAAATTAGCTAAATAATTAAGAGGCTATCTGGTACAGAGGAAATGTGATCTGTTCAAAAACCATCCAGGAGTATGAGGCCCCTGGAGGGCTGACAGGCACTAAGAGCCCAGAAACAGGAGCTGCTGAGACACCAGAGAATAGAAATTAAATATATTCTAGGTAATTTTGTTATTATGAAGCACCAAAAAATTGAAAATAATCCAAATTATACTGGGAGGCTACATTTTTATAATCACCGAAGAAGGTGGGAAAGAAGCAGAGCTGAAGAATATCAGAGAATGACTTTATTCACCCAAACATTTTCTTACAAAGCACAAAACCCCCTTTACTTTTGAAGTCTATAAACCCAACAATTCCCAGCCCTGACACCTGGTTTAATATCAGTGACCATCACTGGGAAAATTACCTTGAAATGACTTTGATACCTCTGAACCCAGGAAAGAAGACCCAGCTGTGCCCAGGTTTTCATGTGTTCCTCCCTGCAAGCACAGAACTGTCCCAGCAAAGGAGATCCCAGAAGAGGATCCAGAATCCAGCTCAGGCAGCCAGCCTGGGCACAGGGAACACTGAACATCAGAGCTCTGTCAGTGGCAGCAGCAAGGGATAAATGGATATTTGTATAGGAGCAGCCCCCACACAGCTCAACAGCAGCTCTGGGAATGTTAATCCCACGTTCTAAGCACACCCAGCCACACCAGCTTGGGACATTAAGTTGTTTTTCTCTCTCTTTTGTTCCTCCTGCTCCCTGGAGGAGCCTCAGGGACACTCCAGGAGCTGAGGAGGTTCATTCTGGAATGCAGTGAAGGAGGAGGGGCACCCACCTGGTCCTGCCTTCTCAGACACCTGCCCACAGCTGGGGTTAAAGCCATGATCACACCAGGATCCAGAACTCCTTCATGGAATCCCTGAGGCTGGAAAAGAGCTCCAAGATCAGAGTCCCAGCTGTGCTCACCCTGTCCCCAGCCCAGAGCTCTGGCTGCCACCTCCAGGAATTCCTGGGGCACCTGCAGGGATGGGCACTCCAAACCTCCCTGGGCAGCCACTTCCATTTTCCCTTGAAACAATTCCTCCTGCAAATATCCAATAATTCCTCAGCACAGACAAAGGCAGAGCTCAGACCTGTCCCTCTCTTTTGGATGGAAAAATCCAACAATTCATTGCCAACATTCAGGAATGGCAGCCCCTAAACAACACAGGCCAGCTGGGGAGACAATTCCTGCTTCCAGAGAGGAACTTTTGTCCTAATCCACATCCCAGGATCAACAAGGCAATGGAAAAACTGGACTGAAACCCAGCCTGGCATTACTGAAATATGTTCAGATTAGATTGGATATTCCATCAAAACCAGCCAAAAAATCTTATCAAAATCTTATCAAAATGAGCCCCAAGCTGGAACTCCCAGGTACAACTTTCCATGGGGAAATTCCTGCTGTGCCCACCCTGAGCTGCCCTGGCCCAGCCTGAGGCCGTTCCCTCTGCTCCTGTCCCTGTTCCCTGGAGCACAGCCCGACCCCCCCGGCTGTCCCCTCCTGGCAGGAGCTGTAGGGAAAAGTCCCCCTGAGCCTCCTTTCTTCTCCTTCACTCTGCTCTGATAAAGTCTATCTTAATTCCAAGGATTTCTGATTTATCAGGAAGCAGATTTGTCAGACTGCAAGTTAATTTCTATGATTTGTTTGAAACAATAACAAATCGGGGGGAAAATTAAGTAAAATGAAAATACCTGGAAGGAAAAAATAAGAACTGTGCAGACTTAATTAGCCAGCTTATTAACTCAATCAACAGAATGAAAATTATTCCAGAGCTTTTTTTGTTTGCACAAACAATGTCTGGCACAAACAAAACCCCCTCACACTGCAAATTACTAATTACTAACTGCAAATTACTAATAAAAAAGAATTTTGAACTTGGGGCTCATCCTTGTTAAAAAACCTGCTGGAGAGTTTTTATGGAGGAACTTGGGGCTCATCCTTATTAAAAAAGGAAAACCTGCTGAAGAGTTTTTATGGAGAAACCTGGAGCTTATCCTGGTTAAAAAAGAAAACCTGCTGGAGAGTTTTTATGGAAGAACTCGGGGCTCATGCTGGTTAAGAAAAGAAAACTTGCTGAAGAGCTTTTGTGGAGAAACTTTGGGTTCATCCTTGCTGAAAAACCCTGCTGAAGAGTTTGTATGGAGGAACTTGGGGCCCGTCCTTGCTAACAAAACCTGCTGAAGAGTTTGTATGGAGGAACTTGGGGCCCGTCCTTGCTAACAAAACCTGCTGAAGAGTTTGTATGGAGGAACTTGGGGCCCGTGCTTGCTAACAAAACCTGCTGAAGAGTTTGTATGGAGGAACTTGGGGCCCATGCTTGCTAACAAAACCTGCTGAAGAGTTTGTAATGTGAATGGTACTTGGGGCCCATGCTTGCTAACAAAACCTGCTGAAGAGTTTGTATGGAGGAACTTGGGGCCCGTCCTTGCTAACAAAACCTGCTGAAGAGTTTGTATGGAAAAACTCGGGGCTCACGCTGGTTCAGAAAAAGAAAACCTACTGAACAGTTTTCATGGATGAAAAGAACAACCACACCCCGCCAACCCTGGTGGGACTCCCAGATCTCTTCCAGCCCCAGGGCCTGGGGGCTCCCAGCTGGCAGTGTGGCCTGCCAGGGGTGCCAGGCAGTGCCCAGGGCCGCTCCTCACCTCTCCAGGCAGGCGAAGAGGCCGGCCTTGCCCCCCACGGCGCAGAGCACCTTGGGCGCGCAGCGGGGCCGCGTCAGCAGCATGGTCTGGTGGGACAGTCTGTGCTCGGGCATGAAGTGGTACTTGAGGGCCTCGTTGAGCAGGTGCTTGCAGGTGTGGTCGTCCCGGATCAGGTGGTTGGCCTCGTAGAGGCGCGTGAGGAACTTGACGCTGAGCAGGGGCAGGCGCACGCAGTGCAGCAGCTGCGCCAGGTACTTCTGGCGCTCCTGCACGTCGTACTTGATCCAGGACTCCAGGGCGTAGAACACCGTCTCCTCCGTCAGCACGTTCAGGCAGTCGTTGGACACGATCTCGTCCAGCTCCGAGTGCGTCAGCTCCAGGAACTCCTCGGTCTGGCACACGTCCTCGAAGTTCTGGCAGATGAACTTGTTGGCCGCCAGGTAGAGCTCGCGGCAGCCGTAGGTCTCGGCGAAGCGCGAGATGCCGATGCAGTTGCCGGGGTCCAGCTGGCTCTCCAGGAAGGCGCAGCACTCCTTGACCACCAGCTTGACCTGCAGCAGGTTGGCGGCGGGCAGCAGCGACTCCACGGTGTCCTGCGAGATGAAGACGGTGCCGGTGTAAGCGTACTCCACGATGGCCTGTAGCGCCGCCTCGTCCACGCACTGGAACTCCACCTCGGCGTTCTCCTTCTCCGACAGGTTCCCGGTGAACATGGCCTTGAAGTAGGGGCTGATGCTGGCCAGCACCGCCTTGTGCGCGTGGATCTTGGCCTCGCCCGCGCGCAGCACCACGTCACAGAGCTCCTGGTGCTGCCGCAGCAGGTTGAGGCCCTGCAGGAGCTGCTCCGAGTGCAGCGGGGTCAGCTTGGCCAGCAGGAACGGCGGGGACGACGGGTCCATCTGGGACAAACACAGTTTGGAGCTGTCACTTCACGTTTTGGCACACGGAACAGTTAAAAGGCGTTTTTCTGTCTGGGTTTTTCACTTAATAAGGTTTCTTACTCCCCAATTCCCTTTTCAACCCTTACCTTACCTGCTGCACTTTTTCATGCAGGTTAAATTCAGGACCTTCAAATGTTCATTAATGGTCTATGCTACATTCAACTCTCAACTAAAAAAACCCACAACCATCACTTTTCTTTTTGTTCTGGAGTGAAATGTGATCTGATTGTTCTGATGATCCCTGTGGATCCCTTCCCACTCAGGATACTCAGTGACTCTACATCAAGGGTTTGAGAGAACTGAACAGTGGCTGAAATAGAAACAAACACAGATAACTAAAGAGTATTTTTTACTGGCTTGTTTGAGATGAAGTTTTAAAAGTTCTTAAACTCCTTTTGTGCAGTTCAATTCCTGCACTAAACTCCTGTTGTTCAGCTCCCTGCCTGCTTTGTGCTCCTGGGGAGCAGCCCAGTCCTGCTGTGCATTTCTCTGGCCAGGCTCTGGCAGGAAGCAGATTCCCATTCCCATTCCCATTCTCTCTGCCAGCCACTCCCACAGAGCCAGTGGGGCTGGAGCAGATTCCTGTGCTGCGGATGCACAGAGGAGAGCAGGAGAAAGGGGAGATCCCCACCTCACCTTGTGGCTCCCACTGTGCTGGGAAATCCCTGCTGGGACGGGCTCAGGCTCTGGAGAGCTCAGCGCTGCCCAGGTGAGCAGGGGACAGGCTGAGCACCTGGAGTTCTCAGCACTTCCCAGCACTGGCAGCTGCCCACGCTCCCCAGGAGCTGCAGGAGAGCAGAATCCTCACTCCCCCACACAGCTCCTCTCCCCCAAGTCCCGTGCACATCGTGACACTGGAGCCCCCGGGTACCTGCCCTAATTAGAGGCACCTGCTCTAATTCCAGCTCTGGGAGCACTGCCAGGGTGCAGCAGCTCTTTGTTCAGCCCCCAGTGCTGCTCTGCTGAGAGGTGGAGGGTAGGGATGTGTCAGGATCCTGGGCCACGGGGAAAGAATCCCATTGTTCTCCAGGGAACAACCCCCCCACTCCTCAGCAGAGCAGCTTTTGATTTGCTGCAATGATCTCTGCAAGATCTCACTTCTTTTATCTTCATAATAAGTTCTTCATTTGCACAGCTCCTTAAATGACACCTCACTTGCAGGTGAGCCCACTTAGAAGTACTTAATTGGAAATATTCAGCGTTTAAATACAGAATACAATAGCAGTGACAGGGAAGGGGCTGGAAAACCTCTTACCCACAAAGAGATAAATAAGTTCTCTTATTATCACTCTTCGCTGGAAAAAACAACTGAAATAAACTAATTTAAGTGCATCTGCAGAAGGCAAGATCATAGACAACAATGTTTTCTCTACCACAATTTTGCAGCACAAATTATCCATGGAAAAATTAAAAATTTTAAAATAATTAAAAAAGCTGTCCAGCAGCTAAAAGAATTCATTCTCCTTTTGTGTTTGTGTTCAGTTCCTGGTTTGATCATATAAACACACAAAAATCAGGAAACACAAGGCACCACCACATGGAAAAAGGAGTGGTCCCAGTTCAGCTGCAAAACCTGCCAGAACACCCATAAATAACCACATTTAAGGAATTCTGCACCAATAAAGCTTCGTGTACCATGCTGGTAGAACCTCTCACGGCCAGGCTCACCCATACCATGGATTTGCTGCTCTTTATTTAACTTTTCAGCATAAAATCAGCAGCTGGAACATGAAGCAGCCCTGGAATTGCATCCCAGCCCAGCGATCCGTGCTCGGGACACCAAACGGCCACCCCCGGGCTCCGGGCTGTCAGATCCTCCCAACCTGCGGCTCAAACTTATCTCCGACCGCAGCAGGGACTGGAAACAAGGAGGTTAACCCAGGGAATCCCTGAGCTGGGGATGTGGGCGTGCTGGGGAGCAGCACAGGAGCCGCGGGCTCTGCCCTGCCCTGCCCCGCAGGAGCCGCGGGCTCTGCCCTGTCCTGCCCCGCAGGAGCCGCGGGCTCTGCCCTGTCCTGCCCCGCAGGAGCCGCGGGCTCTGCCCTGCCCCGGCCCGCAGGAGCCGCGGGCTCTGCCCTGCCCTGGCCCGCAGGAGCCGCGGGTCTGGGACGGGCAGGGACGCGGCGGGACTAGCTCTGCGACCGCCGGGGAGCACCGGCCCCGAGCCGGGCTGAGCGCAGCTCCAGCACCCGGGAAAGAGAGACAAACGCAGCAGAGGCTGCCCCGCTTCTGGACCGGCTGCTCTCCCCGCGGCTGTGCCTCAGCCCGCTGCCCCGGCTCCGCTCTCGGCCGGGTCCCGGAGCACGCTGGGCTCCCGGTGTCCCTGCCCAGGGTCCCTCCCAGCCCACAACACTCCGGGTTCCCGAGCACGCTGGGCTCCCGGTGTCCATGCCCAGGGTCCCTCCCAGCCCACAGCGCTCCCGGTCCCTGCGGCTCCGCCACTCTTCCTGTGCCGGGCGGGCCCCCCGCGCAGCCGCTCCCGCCGCATTCGCACCCCGCTCGGGGACACGGCACCGCCGGGAAGCGGCACCGCGGCTGTGTCCCGGCGGGTCGCGACTACGTCCCGGCGGCCGTGTCGCGCCGTCCCCGCTCTCACCTGTGCCGGGGTGCCCCAGGCCCGGCCCGGCCGCGCCGCCGCCTCGTTCCGCCGCTCCGCCACCGCCCGCTCCGTCACTTCCGGCCGCCCCGCCCCGCGCGCCCCGCCAATCAACGGCCGTGCCGCCGCACACACCCACACCCGCCGGTCCTTGGGCGGTACCACAGCGCGCACCGCGCGGGGGGTACGCCGCGCTTTCGCTTCCCCGGCGGTTTTGCTTCACCCCGTCCCCGCCGCTCGACTGACGCTGATCTCCGCTTCTCCGTCACCGCGCCCGGGCCCCGTCTTGCCCGTAGCGGCCTGAGGAGAAGTAGCGGAGGTACGCGTGTCCCCCCCGCTCGCCGCGGCGTGGTCGGCCCTGCGCCGGCGCGGCACGCGGCGCCCCCTGGCGACGGCGGCGTTGCCGGGCGGGGCCTGAGGGCCGCCCATGGCCGCGGCCTCGGGCCATGGCGGAGCCGCCGCCCGGAGCCGCTGCTCCGCGGGGCCGCGGCCGGGCCTGGGAGCGCGGCGGCTCCGCGCAGGACCGTGAGGACGGCACGGAGCCCTCCGGCCCCGCTAACAACGGTTCGGGCACGGAGCCCTCCGGCCCCGCTAACAACGGTTCGGACACGGATCCCCCTGGCCCCGCTTTGAACGGTCCGGGCACGGATGCCCCCGGCCCCATTCACGACGGTTCGGACACGGAACCCCTCGGTCCCGCTGAGGACGGGCCGGGCACGGAGCCCCCCGGCCATGCTCACAACGGTTCGGGCACGGAGGCTCTCGGCCCGCAGGAAGACACGGAGCCCCCCAGCCCCGCTGAGGACGGGCCGGGCGCGGAGCTCCCCGGCCCGCAGGAGGACGCGGCCGCCCCGCTGGGGCCGGAGCTGTCGCTGGTGCCGCCGGAGCTCCGCGCGCGGCTGCTGGACCGGCGGGACTACCGGGGCCGTGCCCAGGCCGTGGAGCAGCTGCGGCGGGCGGTGGAGGGCTGTAGCCCCGCCGCGCTGGGCGCCGCGCCCGCCGCCGCCCTTCTGGGGCTGATCGCGCTGCTGGACGCGCTGCTGCACGACCCCAACTTCGCGGTGGCTCGGGGCGCGCTGGAGGTGACCCGGCTGCTGGCGCTGCGCCTCGGCCGCCGCGTCCCCGCCGTGCTGGCCCCGCTGGTGTGCGCGGCCGCCCGGGCGCTCGGGGACGCGCAGCCGGCCATGCGGCGGGACAGCGCCCGGCTGCTGCTGCGGCTGATGGCGGCGGCCGGGCCGCGGCCCGTGCTGCGCCTGCTGCTGCAGGAGCGGCTGCTGCGGCACCGCAGCGCCCGGCTCCGCGAGGAGCTGCTCAACACGTGCATCGCCGCGCTGCTCGCCTACCCTGCCGCCGAGCTGGACCTACCCCAGCTGGCGGCCGCCCTGGCACCGGCGCTGCTGGACGCCAAGCGCAGGGTCCGGCACGCTGCCATGGAGGCGTTCGCCGCGCTGGCCTCGGCCCTGGGCCCCGGCAACGCCGGCGCGCTGCTCCGCGCCCTAGACGCGGTGGAGCTGCGGGCCGGCGGCGCGGGGGTGGCGCACGCCGTGCGGGCCCGGCTGGCCAGGAACGTGCTGCCCCGACTGGGCGAGCAGGGACTCGTGGAGTACGGCGTGCCCCTGCCCTGCTCCGGTCGCTGCCGCGGGCCCTGCCCGCCGCCCGGCGCCGACACCGAGTGGCTGCTGATGGGCGGCAGGAGCCGGAGCGCGCACGGGCACTGCGGGCAGCCCGCCTGCCGCGGTGCGCTGCACGGCACCAACTGTGCCCCGCGGGGACTGAGCCCCAGGAGAGTCCTGAGCGCCGGCAGAGGCAAAAACAAGCTGCCCTGGGAGAACGAGCCGGCTGCGGACAGGGAAGGTGGCTCGGGGGTGAGGATGCCCGTCGCGAAGGGTATGGAGCAGGTAGGGAACTCCTCGGGTGCCTTTGTGCTTAAGGCGTTTCCAAAGGGAGGATGAAGAGTTGTCAAGGGCTTGTTAAGTGAGAGCTGTTTGGGATGTATGGCTGCTGTTTCATGTGTCTGTTCACTCAGATCGCTCTGGGAAGGTAAATTTGAGAATTCCTTATGTTCGAGTCAACCGAGCAATTTACCAGACTACTTACAAAGAAATAGATTAATCTTTTTTTGAGACCTGAGACACTCCTTAGGTCTGACAGTGGTGACATGACTCTGACATGTCAGCAATGACAGGTGAACCGCTGGGAATGAGCACAAAACTGGGGAAAACAGCCTTTATTTGTATGTTTGTGTTTGAAGGTGTGGGATTGACTGCAGAGTTTCTGTTTGGAGGAAAACTGAGCAGCCTTCAGCTCAGGCTCTGAAGGCAGAGCTGCGGGATGGGGCTGAGCCAGGGCTCTTTGGGATAAACCTGGTGGCTGCCAAGTGCCTGTGTGGCTCTTGCTCCTTGGGCTGGTCCAACCAGGAAGAATGTAGGTCAGGCTGGAATAAAGATTCTGGCTGAGTTTGGCTGTAATCACCTACTGACCACGTCGGCAGCTGGAAAGGGGAGGAACCTCTGGAAAACTGTCCCGGTTCTTTTTCCTTTGCCAGTGGTTCTGTGGCGTGTTTTGGATCCCACACATGGGGCTGTATCTGTGTGAGGTGGTTTTTCTGTTGGGTTTTGGGGTTTTTTTTTTTAAGTGGATACATTTGATTTATCAGAGTTGATCTACTGTGAAGGAGCTGAAGCAAACAGAGCTCCTCAGGAAATGAGAGGCTGTGCAGAGCAGATTCCTCAGTGCCACATTTACGTACTCAGATTTTAATTCTCAGTTGCTTGGTAACTTGTTGCTGGGCTGGATGAGGTCATGGACAGTGAGTGCTCCTCTGCAGCCTGGCTGTGGGGCAGGCTCTTAACCAAATAAACTCAGGTCGTGTTTCTGTACTGTCAAACCTTGAAGTTCATGCCTAGACTTGAATTCTCATCTCTTTCCTTGGTGCCTGTGTTACCTCTCCTGAGGCTCCTAAAGACATCTGTATCTTCCTGAGCTGCTGAATCAGTTCCCTTGGGATATCTGCAAACAGGGTTGGGACAACAAGATGTGCAGGAAACACCTCTGGAGCAAGAAGAGTTTCCTTTTTGGAACAGTTTTCCAGTATTAACTAATACAGCTTGTAAAAGAACCTACAAAAAGCAGTGCCAGTGTTCTCCTGGCAGGTTGGGTTGTGCTGCTGCTGTTTTTCTGCAACTGTGAACAAAAAGCAAGTTAATACAGGCACCAACACCTGGCTGGGGTTTGGAAAGGAGGAGCATTCCCTGCCTGGGACAGCCCCTCTGCAAGGAGGTCAGGGAGGGGCTCTGGGAATGGTCCTTTCCTGAGAGGAATGAGCCCTTTGTACATGTGGTTGTGTTTATCTCTAACGTGGGGGGAGTTTCCAGCCCTGCAGAGAGGGAGAGAAAGCAAGGAGCTGGTGGGCTCTGTGTGGTTGGTGTGCAAAGTGCATTTAGAGGTGGGGTAAATCACCAGTTCCTGGAATGGTTTGGGTTAAAGGGACCTCAAAGCCACCCAGTGCCACCCCTGCCATGGCAGGGACACCTCCCATTGTCTCTGGTGGCTTCAAACTCCAGTGTCCAACCTGGCCTTGGGCACTGCCAGGGATCCAGGGGCAGCCACAGCTGCTCTGGGAATTCTGAGCCAGGGCCTGCCCACCCTCCCAGCCAGGAATTCCCAATTCCCAATCTCCCATCCTCTGGTAGTGGGAACCTGATTGGGCACAGGATGAATTGGGGTCCTGCTGGCCAGAGCCCAGTTACTGTAGAAGAAACTTAAAGCACTGGGGTGGTTTAATGGTGGAGGATTTGCCTGACTGCTGTGGTTGATACCTTTGCTGCTCCTTCTTCACATCCTGATCTTTTGTCTCATCAGATCTGACTGAAGCTCTCTGGGGCAGGGGACACTGTCCAGTGATGCTGGTAACCAGAGGGAATGGCTGGGGCTGGGCCAGGGGAAGTTTAGGTTGGATATCAGGGAAAGATTCTCCCCCAGAGGGTGCTGGCACTGCCCAGGCTCCCCAGGGAATGGGCACAGCCCCAAGGCTGCCAGAGCTCCAGGAGGGTTTGGACAGCACTGCCAGGGATGCCCAGGGTGGGATTGTTGGGGGTCTGGGCTGGGATGGGGCTGGGATGATCCCTGTGGGTCCCTCCAGCTCAGGACATTCCATGGATCTGTCTTGGATGCAGGAAGGTGAATTGTGTTTTCAGTCTGGGAATGTAAAGCTGGCTGGTGTTCCCTGGGCTGAGGACATTCCAGGAGCTGTGTGTCCCTGTCCCTGGGCCCTCCTGCAATCAGGACCTGTGTGGGGAGTTAGCCCTGCATCTGCCCTTAGCTCCCTCAGTAAGGAAAATGCATTTATCCTGCATAAATCTCAGGCAGTCGACTGGTTTCTGGACATGTCAAATATTAATTATTAGTTCAGACATTCCTTAGAAATGAATTTGCTTAAAAATTAACTTTTGTAGTCATTCTGTGGCTGAAAGGATGCATGGAAGTAGCTTAATGTTTAAAGCTGTTTCCCTGCCAGTATTTTTAGGGTCATGTTACAGGGTGATTGTCCAAGGCTGTGTCTAGACTTTCCTGATCAGATAAGGAGTGAGTAAAACATGTGTAAGTTAATGTGTACTAAAAATAAAAGGTAGATAAGGCACGTGGACCTCGGGTTTGTCTGGCAGCCTCTCTGCAGAGCTGTGGGCTCTCCATCCCTGAGGTGTTCAGGTGTTCCAGGGCAGGTTGGAATATGGAATATTGCAGGCTGAAAGTTACCCCTGGCACACACAGACCCTGCAGGCCCTTCCCTGCTGCTGGAGGTACCTTTGGGTGCCCAGAGGTTCCTTTTGGGGGAAACAAGAGCATTTGAACATTTCACTGGACATTTAAGGCCTTTCACAAAGTTCATGTAAACTGTGGGATCTCCCCTCACTCCATGTGGAAATTTTCTCATTTCCATGTTGATCTGATAACTGGAGAAACTGATAGCTGGGCTTTGTGGAGTGTTCAAATGACCTGGGAAATCCCATTTATGGAACAAAACCTCTTTGTTTTCCAAGGGTCAGAGGGACCCAGAGGGTGAGCAGTGTGTGGGATAAAGGTGTCCCTTCCTTAGGTGTCCCTCTGGGATCCGAGCTCTGCTTTTTCTGGAGCTGGGAGAGGATTTGGGGGAGATGCTGTTCTGGCTTTGTGTGGTGTTGGTCTCTTTCTGAGAGAACATTGTGGTGCTGCTGGTGTTGGGTTAGGAGCTCCTTTGGTGTCTCCCAGTGGCACAGCTCCACAGGGAAGAGAGGCAGGGAGGGAATGTTTGCTGTGATTCCAGCTTGGACACTGGGGATTGGAGCAGCCTGGGGCGGTGGAAGCTGTGGGGTGGGATGGGATCCATGGGGTGGGATGGGATCCATGGGGTGGGATGGGATCCATGGGATGGGGTGGTATCCATGGGGTGGGATGGGATCCATGGGATGGGGTGGTATCCAGGGGGTAGGATGGGATCCATGGGATGGGATCCATGGGGTGGGATGGGATCCATGGGATGGGATGGGATGGGATGGGATGGGATCCATGGGATGGGATCCATGGGGTGGTATCCATGGGATGGGATGGGATCCATGGGATGGGATGGGATCCATGGGGTGGTATCCATGGGATGGGATCCATGGGGTGGTATCCATGGGATGGGATCCATGGGGTGGTATCCATGGGATGGGATGGGATCCATGGGATGGGATCCATGGGGTGGGATGGGATCCATGGGATGGGATCCATGGGATGGGATCCATGAAATGGGATCCATGGGATGGGGTGGTATCCAGGGGGTAGGATGGGATCCATGGGATGGGATCCATGGGATGGGGTGGTATCCAGGGGGTGGGATGGGATCCATGGGATGGGATGGGATCCATGGGGTGGGATTTAAGGTCCCTTTCCACCCAAACCATTCCAGGATTCCATCATGGGTCACTCTCAAGGGCTTTGCTTTGATAACCAAGTTACCAATCCCTGTGATGGATGGATTCAGATGTTTTCCAGCATTTGTGGAATTTAAAGGAATCTGAGTTCTTTTGAGGAATCCCTTTTCTAGGATCTGTTATCTGCTCCAGGGAAACATCTGGCAGCTGTGGGTTTGCTGTATTTCCTACCTCCAGGCCTGTGCTCAGTGAATTTGCAATGCTGGAATTACACTTTGGGTGCAAGGAAGCAGAGCTTGCACTCCTGGAGCTGGGATGGGAAGAGCTGAGCCAAGCTGCACAGTCATGGCAGTGTTGGAATTTACTCCTTCTGCATATGTTGCTTTATCTGTATGGGAAAATGGGATGGGAGTTTATTCTGTACCAGCTCCTAAGCAGAAAATTCCCTCTCTCCCAGCTGAAACCAGGCTGTGGTGGTTTGTACAAGGAATATTTCTTTATGGACTGAAGGATCTGTGGATGGAATGATGTTTGGTGATTGCAGGAGTGGGAATGCCAAGGTCTCACATCTTTTATCTCAACTTGTAATAACCTGGAATAACCACTTCAGCATTTTCCTGCTCTTCTTTTCTTCCTGCATCCCTCAGAAGGAAGAGCAGCCTGGGAATGATCTAAATCACTGACTTTGCTATTTAAATCAGACATTTATTTAATGCATGACCTTTTCTTTGTTAAATATTGGTATTATTGGGATTTTCTCCCTGCCTTTAGGCAGTTGTCAGTAAAAGCTGCTGGTGTTGCCAGGCACAGTTTTAGACTGGAGTGTGTGGTTATTCCATTCTGGGATTTTGGGGTTCTGCTGTCTAGTCAAACACTTCCCCATCTAAAGCACACAATTCAAGAGGTCAACGTTTAATTTTTAAAACAGTTCAATTCTCAACCAGTTTATTTTTGTTTTATTCCCCTTTCAGTGTGAGTAGTTTTAACCAGTATTTTGGTATAACCAGCTAAAATGCTTTGTAATGCTTAAAATATTTGAATATGGGGCAGGTGGGAGAGTAAAGCTTGTGTGGCAATGTTTGGAAGTGTGCTTTTTGCCCAGAGCAGGGCTGTGCCTTCATTTCCCATGGAGTTTATTTTGCTTTTCCCTGCAGTTGGCTGCAGCCAGTGATTTCCTGCACTCCCCGAAGCTGCAGCCCTCACAGGGCATCCCAGGCAGTGCTGAGCTGCTTTTCAGCAGGAGCAGAACTTCCAGGACTTTCCTCCAGCCCAGTGTGGAGCTGACCTCTGAGCAGCCTGCCCTTGCTGCTGGTGAGTGGGGGCACAGGGACGTGCTGTGCCTGCCAAGGCAAGACAGATTTTAGTGTGGGAAATGAATTTGGAGAGAAGAAGCCCACCACAGTATGGGGCAGAGATGTGTTGTCCCAGAGGGGAGTGAAGGTAGAAGTGGCTTTTTGATGGAAACCACAACTGCCACTCTGAAGTTAGCTTAGAAAACCAGTCAGCCAGTTTGGATTGATCAGTGGCCTCTTGAACAGAAAAAACTGAATGCTCTCAAAAAATTAGTAATTGAACAACTGCAAAAAGGCCACATCAAACCTGCAAAGAGTCCCTAGAGTTCCCCAGGTTTTGTCATTCACAAGAAGACCTCTGATTCCTAGAGATTGCTCCATGACCTAGAGAAGATCAGTGGAACCATGGAGGACATGGGGTACTTGCTTCTCTCTGAGTGATTCCAAGAGCCTGGCCTCTTGTTGTCTTGCACGTTTCAGCAGCCAGAAGGATCTGGAAAGCCTGGGCAAGACCAGACCTGAGGGATTGTGGCCCTGGGCTCTGTCCTTGTCCCTTTGGGGAGTCCTGGCCTTGCCAAGTTTGCTCCCTTGGGTTTTAAGGTGTTTGCTGCCCTTCACTGTTACACACTCAAAGAGGGGATTGTTCCAGGGGGTTCTTTTGCCCCCCTGCAGTTCCCAGCTGGAGCAGTGCCCTGGAAGAGCAGCCAGTCCTTTCCCTTTTTCCCTCTGAGCTGCTTTTTGAGGTTGCTTAGAGACTCTGGAATGAAGTACTTGGAGTGAGCATTGATTTGTTTCTTTGTGTTCTCTTTTGGAAGGTGCCCTGGGCTCTCAGCAGCCCCAGATTTCAGGGAAGTGTGGGACACTGGGATGCTCTCGTGGGAAGAGTGGCAGTGTGGGCTCTGAGTTGCAGTTTTTGGGACTGAATAACTGTCAGCAGGACAAAGGTAGGTGGCCTCTGCCAGGGCCTAAGGCAGGGCCTGTCACTTTGGAGTTGTGTCTTTGTTCCTTTGCTTCCCCCAGAAATGGGAGCTGGTACTGAAAGTTGTTCAGGCCCGTTCAGGTGGCTCCTCCTTCCCGTGGGAGTTATCAGTGGCTGTTAACTCACAGCCCCACCTTTGGTCTCTGACCGTGGCAGGGTGTTAGAGAAAAGGAGCTGCTGGGGGAGGATCACAGCAGTGCTTGATCTGCTTGCATCTCTCTGGTTATAAATCCAGTTCTACAAAACATGCCTGAGAAATCCTTTTAAGGCTTGAATTCACCTGTTGAGGGGAATGCACTTTGCAGAATGAAGTTGATGGATTTGTCTGCTTGCTTGGGTCAAACCTTCAGGCTCTGGCTGCATTATTTCATGGGAAATTATTCTTATGATAGATTATTTCATTGGAAATAATTTTTATGGTGCATTATTTCACTGGAAATCATTCTTATGGTGTATTATTTCATGATAAATTCTTCTTACAAGACCCAGTTACCACAAGCACTGTTCTCTTTTCCTTTGCTCAGTTTGTTCCAGCCTCAGTTTTTCCAGCAAGACCCAGAGAAGTTTTTGCACTCAGGCAGAGCCCACCATGTCCTTCCAAGGTCCCAGTGCCAACCAGGGCACCTTCATCCTGCCCTCCTTCCCCCTGTCATCCCCCAGGAACAGCCCCAAGCACCTCTCTGCTCCTGCTGGCCCTGCAGGGCAGTCCCAGGAGGATCCCAGGAGCCTCTCCAGCTCCTGGCCTCTCAAGAGCTTCCAGGGGCTGCCTAAGCCTGGTTGCCAGAAGCAGCTGCTCAGCCAAAAGCCAGGAGACAGCACAGGTGGGAATGGTCTCAGTGTGATAAAAAGGGGGTTGGGGGTTGTGTTTTGAGGGATTTTTCAGTGGTTGGAAAATCTGCAGGGACAGGTGAGAGGGAACTGGGCAATGCCTCAGGGGCAGTTAGGAATGGGAGGGATTTATTGATTTATTCACTTCTTTATTTATGGCTTCACTGCTCACATCCCTGCAGGCTTCTCTTCTAAAGTAGAGCCTTTGGATTTGTCATAAAGAAAAATATCTACAGCTCTGCTTTCCTTAATGTCTCAGGGCAAGGGCTGTCTTCCACTCCAATACACCCAAAATGGAGCACTTTTAGGGAAAGGCAGTGCAGAAATACCTGGTACTGTTCAAAGCCTTAATCCATGGGCAACAAAAGGAGTGTCAGTGCATTTTACCTTTTTACCTCTTCATTTGAGTCATGCAATCCCAGAATGGTTTGGTTTGGAAGAGACTTTAAAACTCATCCAGTTCCAACCCCCTGGGTAAAAATACCTTTACTCTCTGTTCAGGTTAAACTGCTTCCTCCTCACTCAGGAGGTTTCTGAAACAAAATACCAGTTTCCACACAAAATTTTGCACTGATTAAAGAAATCTGTTTGAAATTTCATCTTCACTAAGACCCATATTTTTGTGCATATATAGAAAATTTCCAACTGAATGCTTTGGGAATTTCCTGGCCCTGGAATAGGAGATCTGCCATCTGCCTTGTAGATTTATTTATCACTTGCTTTATCATTGTATTTATTATTTGTTTTTGTTTTTATCACTTACCATATGTTTTCCATATGCATTTTGATTTTCTGTGGTCCTTTAGAGTACCTTTGTTGTTACTGCACCTTCCATGGAAGTTTGGGGATGAGTGTTTTTCTCTTAATGAAGAAAGTTAATTACTTTTAAAGGGACTAAGGGCATGTGCATGGACTTTGGTGATCCTTGTGTGTCCCCTTCCAGCTGAGGATATTTTGATTCTGTGCTGGTGTGCACATGCATGAAACATTGATTTATATTTTCCTAAAGGAAAGAGACAATAAAAATGGAATAAACTGATTCCTGAGCCTACACAAGTGTGTTTTTAACACTCATTCCGTGGCAGGAGGAGTTTTATAGGCACAGAAAGGAGAGGTGAGGTTTGTCCTGGCGCTGTCCCTGACAGTCCCTGTGTGTTCCAGGGGACAGCCCGCTGGAGAAGCCCCCCCTGCAGCTGAGGAGCACACTGGGCAGAGCCCAGGGCCTGCGGGGTACCCGGCCTGTGCCCCCCATCCCACGGCTGCCCAGCCCCCGGGAGCCCCCTGGCAGCAGGGAGGGCACAGAGCTGGCAGCAGGGCTGGCAGAGCTGCACCTGGAGCCCGAGGAGGTGGACCAAGAGGAGGTGGGTGGAATGGATAAATGCATTTTTAGCAGTGTTCCCCATGCCTGGAAGCGTTCAGGGCTTTGGAGCAGCCTGGGGTGGTGGAAGGTGTCCCCACCTGCCGTGGGACAAGGTGAACTTCAAGGTTCCTTCCATCCCAAACCAGTCTGGCATTCTGTCACTTCCTGGCTTTGCCTTTCTGTCTGGACCTTCCTTTTCTGTCTGTACCTTCCATCCTCTGGTTCCCACTGAAAGGAACCTGAGGTGTTAAACAGAGGAGGAATTTCTGACATGAAAAATATTCATCAAAAAGAGGGGAGAATGCTGCAGCATGAAACTCTAATAATTACAGATTTTCCTCTCATTTGAGTAGGATCTCTGCTTGCTGGGCACTGATTGCATGATTTAGAGGAGATTTAGACTGGATATTGGGAAGGAATTCCTGGCTGGGAGGGTCTGGGATGAGTTCCCAGAGCAGCTGTGGCTCCCCTGCATCCCTGGCAGTGCCCAAGGCCAGGCTGGACACTGGGGCTGGAGCAGCCTGGGACAGTGGGAGGTGTCCCTGCCATGGCAGGGCTGGAATGGGATGATCCTTAAGGTCTTTTCCAAGCTGTTTCATGGTTCTGTTTTCTTTTGAAAAGCCCAAGCTCCCACTGTGTGCTGGCAGCCATCAAACCCCTCCTTTTAGCCACTGACAGGCACAGAGCAGTTGCTGTGTTCTAGCAGGAATCTGGCCCCATGCTCTGGAGAGGGAAGCTGGGGTACAGCACTGCTGTGGGGCCGTGTTTGCTCACAGGATAACTGTTCCTGTGAAATAAAACAGGCAGCACTGACACAACCAGGGCACACAGCCTGGAGCTGTGCCAAGGGAAATTCAGGTTGGATATCAGGAAAAGTCTTTTACAGAAAGGGGATAAAGTTCTGGAATGGCTGCCCAGGGAGGTGGTGGAGTCCCCATCCCTGGGTGTGTTTAACAGAGCCTGGATGTGGCACTGGGTGCCAGGGGTGAGTTCAGGTGTTAGGATTGGGTTGGACTCCATGACCTTGTAGGTCTCTTCCAACCCAGTGATTCCGTGTGAAACCAGGAGAGATTTCCGTGTGAAACCCCTGTCCTTTTTCCCCGCTGTCCAGATGCAGAATTCCCTGCGGTCCCTGCGGAGCAGCGCAGCCAAGAAGAGAGCAAAGCTGAGCAGCAGCATGGCCGAGCTGGAGAGCCCCGACTCGGCGGTGAAACTGGAATTTCCCGGGGACTGCCCCTCGCTGGGCTCCTCCCCCGGCACCACCTCCACCGGCGAGAGTGGCATTTCCAGCCTGGAGTCCCTGGGCTCCCCCGTGGCCACGCTGCCCCCCAGGAGGAGAGTGATGTGAGTGTCACTTGGTGTCACCTCAGCCTGGACACCCCCACACAGCCTTAGTTAAATCATGGTATTAATTGCTCTTTGTTTTCTATAGTATTGCCTTGCTTAATAGCCTGATTTTTCTATGTGCATTATGTTCCTCTCTGATTTTTCTATCTGAATTATGTTCCTCTCTGATTTTTCTATCTGAATTATATTCCTCTCTGATTTTTCTATGTGCATTATGTTCCTCTCTGATTTTTCTATCTGAATTATGTTCCTCTCTGATTTTTCTATGTGCATTATGTTCCTCTCTGATTTTTCTATGTGCATTATGTTCCTCTCTGATTTTTCTATGTGCATTATGTTCCTCTCTGGTTTTTCTATGTGCATTATGTTCCTCTCTGATTTTTCTATGTGCATTATGTTCCTCTCTGATTTTTCTATCTGAATTATGTTCCTCTCCTAATGAAATTATTCTGTTTTTTTCTGGCTTGAACATGAAGCTGCAGTAGACCAGGGGAGGGGGCAGTGCCAGGGGCAGTAAATATTTGATAAAGACATTCCCTGGCACTGCAGGGACACGGCCAGGGTGGAACAGGGGAGTGGGAAGGACAAGAGTGAAGAGGAAGGGTAAGGTTGGGTTGTTGCAGCCTGGAAATTGAATTGGGTTTGTTGAGAAGAGGAAAACAATGCACATGTTTCTTATTGTGGATCAAGAGCTGGTTCCATTTATTCTTGAGAGATAACTGTGAGTTTAAAATGCCTTCCCAGAGCTCTTCTAAATAGAAGTTGGGTGGTGATTGCTGCTCTTATTGTAAAGGGCAATAACCCCACTGCTTATGAGCAGTATAAACTATTGTTTAATGGAATAAAACGAGTTTTGAGGAATTTTGCAAATTTTCCAGTCCAAAAATCTCCTCCTCTGCTCTCAGAGTCCACGATGAAGCTCTGCTCTGAAGACATTTCTGTGTGTACTAAAAGCATCTTTTATAGACTCCCAGACTCCCAGAGTGGTTTGGGTTGGAAGGGACCTGAAAAATCCCCTAATTCCAGCCCTGCCAGGAGCAGGGAACCTTCCATGGAACTGACATTGAAGTGCATTCACAGCAGAAAACAAAACAGGGAACACAAAGAGCAAAGGGGTTTGGGCAGAAGGAGCCTGCAGTGATTCACCAGGAGAAGGTTTTCTGTGCAGTCCAGAGCTAATTTATATTTTATATTTATTCACATCCCTTCTCCATGTGCATTACTGCTGAGTCACATTTTTAAAAATAGCCTTTAAAATGCCACATTCAGATGTGTCATCCTTCAGAAGTGAAGTGGAGCCCTGGGTGTGCTGATGTGGGCTGAGCCAGGCTCTGTACAGCATTGCCATGGCCATTATCCAGTGCTTGGGGCTCCACTGCATCCTCAGCCAGAGGAGAGGGGGCACCTGGCATCCCCCTGGACTGGGAGAAGTGACAGTGCCATCCCAGGTGACACTGAAAGCCTTGCCATGCTCAGAAGAATGCCAGGGAGTTCAGCTCAGGGGGTTTGTGAGCACTGGCACAAACTGGCATTGTCTGTCCCCACAATCTGGGCCTGGGCACCAGGACTGGGGGTTTGGGGTTTGCTTTGGGAAGGGTTGGGTTTATCTGCTGATGAACTGCCATGGGTGATGGGATGGAGGAATTGGGGACATTCCTGGAGCATGGGCTCACCTTGGAGCTTAAAAGAGTCTTTAGCTGTGGGTATTGCACTGGCTCTGGGTTCCATCATCTTTCATATCCAGAGAATCATTTGAAATTTAAAATAATTTACAATTGTTGCAGTAGATCAGAGCATTTTCCTGGTGAATGTCTCTGCTGGCCCCTGAGCTGGGAGCAGCTGATCCCTGTTGTGGCAGGAGGATTTGGTCACTCTCCTTGGCCAGGCTGGAACCAGCATCATCAATCCCCAGGCCACACAATTCCTTACTCCATGGGTGTGTCCTAAATTTAGTCCTGGTGTAAGGTTTCCTCATAAGGGTTTTCTTTAGGGTGTTCTTCATAATGGACCTGCTCATCAAATAATTCCCACTGGATTCTGTTCCTGCTCAGTGTGAGCATTTGTGGGAGTACTGGAAATAGTTTTGCCATGGAGAAACTGAAATCTGTTGTTGTTTCTGGCTGGGTTTTACCCATTGTGGAGAATTGCACCTATGAAATGTGTTTATCTGCACAGGTCAGACACTTTCCCAGCACTTGGCAGCAAACCCCATCCTGCAGAAGCACCTCCAGCAAGGCCCAGAGGCACCGAGGGGGCAGAGCCCCCCCCCAGCACAGGTATGTTCCTGTCAGTGCTCACCTGGGGGAGCAGAGTGCCCCTGGGCTGGGCACTGAGCCCACATCCCTCAGCCCCCAGCAAAGGGAACCTGCAGCTGCTCTGGGGCCACACTGGGCTTCCAGGGTGCTCAGGTGAGGAGTTCCAGCTCATTTCCTGCGGGATGGAGGTGAAGTGCTGCTGGTGTGTTCCACCCTCCCAGGGCACTGCAGCTCCCTGAGCTCTGGGGGTTATTAGCAGCCAGGAGCACACAGTCCCAGAATGATCCTATGCAGGGGCTTTTATTGGAGAGCTCTGGTGTCAGGGGTACAGACCCAAAGCTGACTCTGACATGGGCTCAGGGTGAACACGTTTTTACACCCTTATCATTATATAACTGCATATTAATTATCAAACTTACATTGTTCTATTGTGTACATTGATTTCATCCAAGCATGGATTTTGTCATTTCCATCAAAGCCCCCAAACATCATTTCTCATTATTCTTGTTACAATTAAACAGTAATTATATCCAGTTACCAAACAGTCATCACATTTACCAATCAGGTCATTTATCATAGTCATTAAATGATTATACAGGTGCACTTTCACATGGTCCAGTAAAGCCTCACATTTTCCCAGACCTACCAGGCCCAACCTTTCTTGACAATTCCCCTGAATATTCCTTGATTTTAGAAACATTTTATTCCTATACTATCAGGATTATTTGTGTTTAATCAGTTCTGGTTCTGCTGCATGGAGGAAAGGAGCAGAGGGAGCTGTGTCCATGGGCTGTCCCTCCATGCCTTGTCCCCAGTCCCTCTCCAGCTCTCCTGGAGCCCCTTCAGGCCCTGCCAGGGCTCTGAGCTCTCCCTGGAGCTGCTCCTCTCCAGGGGAACATTCCCAGCCTGGCTCCAGGCTCGTGTCAGGGGGATGTGACCATCCCTCATCTGGGTGTTCAACAGATCCTGCCGGCTTTGGTACCTGACAGTGCCCTGGTTCAGGAAAGGGATCAGTTCAGATGTGGGGTGACATTTTAGGAGGATGAAACACATCCCAAAGCACAACCACCATGATGGGCAGTGAGTGCTCCTTGTGCTTTCAGGCCCTGCAGAGTCAGTGCCTGGGTTTGCACCAAAGGATGATCTGGGTTTCACATCTGGAGACGTTGCTGTTGTTGGCAAAGGTGCTACAGACCCCAAATCATCCCCTGTGTCTCTTTGAGTTGTGAAATAAAGGAAAATGTGACTTTGTAGAGTGGGAGAAGAACAAAAAGCTCTGTGCAATGTTTTAGATTGCTCACAATCCCCAGTTCCATGGGAGCACAGAGAATGATGTTTGAAAGTGTTGCAGTTCCTGGATAGACCATTCCAGTCTGGAATGAGATGGTTTGGTGTCCCTTCCATCCCACAGCAGTCTGTGACCCTGTGTTCTGCCCTCCAGGTGTTTGTGGGAGCCCTCCTGCCCCAGCTGCCAGCCAGTCCATGCCCTGTGTGGCCAATGGGGATGCCCAGGGTGCCAGGGAGGGAGCAGAGGCAGCCCCAGGGAGAAGCTTCCAGCAGAGCAGCCCTTCCCATTCCTGTTCCCATGCAGGGAAGGAAGGAGAGGTAAGAACTGCCCAGCCTGGGGGTGTGGGGTGAAGCCAGCCCTGCTCTCTCACAGTCTGTGCTGGGGCAGCAGGAGTTTGACTGGAGCAGCAAAGCCTTCAGGCTGCTGCTCCTGGTTTTGTTTTGGTGCCACCTGGATGTGCCAGGAGCTTCCCACCATGCTCAGGTCCCTGGAGAGAGGCTGCAGGAAGGAGTGGAGCTGGGAAATGCCCTCCCTGACTCCCACAGCACAAGCAGATGGGGAAGGAGGGATTGGCTGGGTGGGACCAGGTCTGGTTTTCCCCAGGGATGAACGAGTCCAGCTCCAATCAGTTTTTCTTAAAAGCCATCCTGAATATTTGGCATAATCTGGTCTCTGAGGAGTTGTGCTGTTTGTTAAAAACTATTCACAAATGTAAATGGAGCAAGATTTATCTGAGTGAAGTGTGATACAAAGTCAAAAGGCATTGAAATGGAACTCTTCCTGCAAGCCTTGAGAATAACATTTGAAGAATACTGAAACTTGAAGTTAATGATTTACAGTGTCTTAATTTTCTGATTGCCCCTGACCATGTGAACCCTTGGCAGGATCAGATTCAAATCAGTAAATTGATTAAATTGATGAAACTAAATTTAAATTTACCTGGATTAAATTTATTTGCTGAATTTTCCTGAGGCACAAAAGGTCTCATGAACACAGGAGAGAGAAGGGTGAGATCAGAGAAGATCCTGATTTAGCATTTTTCCATGCTGACCTTGGCCAGCATCAGGAACTGGGAATTCAGTTCTGGGGTAACTTATGCTGGATTTTTTTTTTTTTTTTTGCAGATAAAAATGACCTTGTCAAAATCTGCTCAGGAGAAGCTGAGGAGGAGGAGGAAAGAAGACAAAGAACACAGCCATAAAGAGCAGCAGGAAGGCAAAGACTTGGAAGGGAAGGAAGAATTCCCCTGGGAAAGGATTAGACTGAGTATGAGTGAACCAGAGAAACTCACAGCAGAAAGTGAGGATGAGGGTTTGTCTTAAATGAATATTCCCTGTTCAGTGCTGCTGAAATGAAAATTGGGGCTGGTAATTCTGGGTTTTAACTTGGTTCTGGTTGGTTTTATCGTAGTTTGGCCATTTCTTTCTTTCCTAGGGTTTAGTCTCTGTGGGGATTTACTGACATCACCAAGAAATGGATCTTTGTCCCTAGAAAATGTGGCCTTGAACCCTTCCCTGAAAAGAACATCCAGTTTGAAGAGGTCAAAGTGTTCATCCTTGCTAGACTCTGGTAAGCTGGGACAGTAAACTCTTTAAATATTTGGGTAGGTGGAGTTGGGACAGTTTCAAAATACAATTTATTTGTGCAGGGGACAGTCCTGAGGTGCTCTGGAAGATCAGAACTGTGGGGCTGGTGGGGATTTAATTAGAATCTGTTAAGGAGTTTCATAAAACATCAGAGGCTTTTAGCTGGATCAGGGTCTGAATTGATGCAATGCGTTAACAGCAAACTGACTCCCTCCTGTCCCCAAAACCCTTTCCTGGGTGCATTTTGGCACTGAATTGCCTTTAAAATAGCCAGCAGGAAAATGTTAGGAGTAGAAGCTCCTACT
The DNA here is from genome assembly GCF_022539315.1 of Serinus canaria. Lineage (NCBI taxonomy): Eukaryota > Metazoa > Chordata > Aves > Passeriformes > Fringillidae > Serinus > Serinus canaria. The sequence continues at coordinate 61,479,243 of NC_066319.1, read as the reverse complement.
GGTACTGCTCAAAGGTGGCCAGAATTTCTCCAGTGTCTCTTCAAGGTTTATGGTGTTATTAACACACTGTGCATCTGTTTTTACACTAAACAACCACTGCCTTTGTGTTTGTGACTCTTAAAAGTGAAGGTTGTGTGCAAAATTGAATTCACATGGGCAAAACTCTGAGTGAGGCTGCCCCTGGATCCCTGGAAGTGTCCAAGGCCAGGGCTTGGCCTGGCATGGTGGTGATGCCTTGGTGGCTCCCTAGAACAGAGGCTGGGCAGAGTTAAAGGATAAAACAGGGATTTATTAAAAAGAAATAATTCTCTCACAGGACACACCTGAGGTGGTGATACCTGAGAGCTCCCTGGAGCAGAGCTGGGCACAGCTAAAGGACACAGCAGGGGTTTATTAAAAGGAGAAATTCCCTCACAGGACACACCTGGGGCAGTGACACCTGAGAGCTCCCTGGAGCAGAGCTGGGCACAGCTAAAGGACACAGCAGGGGTTTATTAAAAGGAGAAATTCCCTCACAGGACACACCTGGGGCAGTGCAGGAGCCCAGCCAGGGCTGCACCCAGCTGGACCCTGGCCAGGAGCTCTCACACCTTGATCAGCTCTGGTCCATTTCCATGTTGGGCTCAGTGCCCAGTCCCACTCCAGGGGATGCAGTCCCACCCTGCCAGGCTGCTCTCCTCCATCCCTGTTGGCACCTTTGGGGCTGGAGCTGCAGCGCTGTCCTTGGTTCTGGGGCTGGAAAAGGATTGTTCTGTGGGACTGAGGAGAGGGACAGGATTGTTCTGTGGGACTGAGGAGAGGGACAGGATTGTTCTGTGGGGCTGAGGAGAGGGACAGGATTGTTCTGTGTGCCTGAGGAGAGGGACAGGATTGTTCTGTGTGCCTGGGGAGAGGGACAGGATTGTTCTGTGTGCCTGGGGAGAGGGACAGGATTGTTCTGTGGGACTGCGCTGTGAGGAGAGCTGCTGGCACTGTCTGTGGAGTTCAGAGTGACACACCAATGCAGTGCAGAGTCTGGAAAATACAAAAGCTGAAACTGCAGGCGTCAGTGGGAGGTGTCCCTGCCCGTGGCAGGGGTGACACTGGGTGGGATTTCAGCTCCTCCCAGCCCAAACCCCTCTGGGCCTGGGCGTCCTTTGCAAGCCCCGTTTGTTTCCTGCAGCAGCACTTTGTGCATCAGTTCATTCCATGGCTGCCTGCAGCTGGCAGAGCCACTGGTGGTGTGTCCTGTGTCCCCGGTGGTGTGTCCTGTGTCCCTGGTGGTGTGTCCCGTGTCCCTGGTGGTGTGTCCCCTGGTGTGTCCTGTGTCACTGGTGGTGTGTCCTGTGTCACTGGTGGTGTGTCCTGTGACATTGGTAGCGTGTCCCATGGTGTGTCCCCTGTCCCTGATGGTGTTCCTCCTGTCCCTGATGGTGTGTCCCCTGTCAGAGTCACTGATGGCGTGTCCCCTGTCACTGATGGCATGTCCCCTGTCACTGATGGCATGTCCCCTGTCAGTCACTGGTGGTGTGTCTGTATCAGAGCTGTGTCCCCTGTCACTGGAGGTGTGTCCTGTGTCACTGATGGCATGTCCCCTGTCAGTCACTGGTGGTGTGTCTGTATCAGAGCCGTGTCCCCTGTCGCTGATGGTGTGTCCCCTGTCAGAGTCACTGATGGTGTGTCCCCTGTCACTGATGGCATGTCCCCTGTCAGTCACTGGTGGTGTGTCTGTATCAGAGCCGTGTCCCCTGTCACTGGTGGTGTGTCCCCTGTCACTGATGGCATGTCCCCTGTCAGAGTCACTGATGGCGTGTCCCCTGTCACTGATGGCATGTCCCCTGTCAGAGTCACTGATGGCGTGTCCCCTGTCACTGATGGCATGTCCCCTGTCACTGATGGCATGTTCCCTGTCAGTCACTGGTGGTGTGTCTGTATCAGAGCCGTGTCCCCTGTCGCTGATGGCATGTCCCCTGTCACTGATGGCATGTTCCCTGTCAGTCACTGGTGGTGTGTCTGTATCAGAGCCGTGTCCCCTGTCGCTGATGGTGTGTCCCCTGTCAGAGTCACTGATGGTGTGTCCCCTGTCACTGATGGCATGTCCCCTGTCAGTCACTGGTGGTGTGTCTGTATCAGAGCCGTGTCCCCTGTCACTGGAGGTGTGTCCTGTGTCACTGATGGCATGTCCCCTGTCAGAGTCACTGGTGGTGTGTCTGTATCAGAGCCATGTCCCCTGTCACTGATGGCATGTCCCCTGTCACTGATGGCATGTCCCCTGTCAGTCACTGGTGGTGTGTCTGTATCAGAGCCATGTCCCCTGTCGCTGATGGCGTGTCCCGTGGTGTGTCCCCTGTCCCTGACGGCTGTCCCTGTCCCCAGAGGAGCCGTGCCCGGGGCGGGGCCGCTGCCGGGAGCCGCCGGTGACGCAGAGCCCCGAGGTGCTGGACCCGGCCGAGCTGCTGCCCTTCCCCCGGCCCGAGCCCGCCCTGGCAGAGGCGCTGGCACTGCTGGCTGACCACGACTGGTGCGTGCTGGGGCTGGGCAGGGCGGGCACGGGGGGCTGCAGTGAGAGAGGGGAGAAAGGGGCTGGGGGTGGGAAATGGATTGGTGGGGAACCTTTAAAGTTGGACAGAAGGTTCATATAGTATGTGTTTGTATGTGAACAAATACATAGTGTGTATAAAAGTACTTAAAAATAGAAGTTTTTAAAACACCTCTCTGTTACCCCATCTCTGGGTCAGAAAAGGACTAATCCAACAGAGGGGTTCAGTCAAGTTTGAGATTAAAGGAGCTTTGTAAATTAGGGCTGGGAACTGGGTGCTCAGAGGCTTGGAGAGTCTGACTTGAAGGGCTGGAGAGGCCCCACCAACACCTTCCTGGTGCTCTCTGGAATCAGCAGCCCAGCCTTGGGGCTCTGTGTAAAATCAGCAGCCCAGCCTTGGGGCTCTGTGTAAAATCAGCAGCCCAGCCTTGGGGCTCTGTGTAAAATCAGCAGCCCAGCCTTGGGGCTCTCTCTGGAATTCCCAGCCCAGCCTTGGGGCTCTCTCTGGAATTGGAAGCTCCTTTAGGTGCCCTGTGTGGAATGAGCAGCTGATCCTTGGTGCTTTGTGGGGAATAAAAGCATCCCTTTGGTGCTTCCTGACCTGGGATGTGCTTACAGAGCTGCTCCCTTCAGCCTGGGGAAGGAACAACCTTGAATTGCCCCTGGTGCAGCTGGGAGCAGAACTGTGGGTGCTGGGCTGGACAGTCCCCCAGGAAAGGGACAGATTTGCTTGGAGAGAGTTTCCTGCTTTATTTCTTCCCTGGGAGGGTGGGCAGGCCCTGGCACAGGTGCCCAGAGCAGCTGGGGCTGCCCCTGGATCCCTGGCAGTGCCCAAGGCCAGGCTGTACACTGGGACACCCTGGGACAGTGGGAGGTGTCCCTGCCATGGCAGGGGTGGCACTGGGTGGGGTTTCAGGTCCTTTTGAACCCAAACCAATCTGGAATTATTTCTCATTGCTTTATTTTACCATCTAATTTGTTTGCTATTTGATTCCTTAGAATTCCACACTTGGGTATTTTAATGAGGCTTTTCAAATGGATGGAATTTAAATATTATTTTTTCACACAGGGAGAAGAAAATTGAAGGTCTGAACTTTGTCAGGTGCTTGTCTGCCTACCATGCCCCTATTCTGACTGCAAAGCTCCATGAAACAACTCTGGCTGTGGCTCAAGAGGTTAAATTTTCCTACCAGAATATTCCACTGGCTCTCTGTGTGTATATATGTATTTTACAGCTCTCTGAAATGATTTATGCTCACCTCTGGTGAGTTTTCCTCAACTGAGCAGTCTCAAGGATGATTTGAGACTCAGAGGCTGACAAAATGTAGATTTTAACTTTATAATATTTTTATGAGTGTGTATTTTAATTCTCACCCATTGTCAATCAAGTTAGAAATGTGTTTCTCAGTTGCTTGTAATGTTATTTAAAAATGACAAAGGGCAAACATGAATATTTATTTTAAAGTCTCTCTGATCAACATTATTCATTGTTTTTTGGGTTTTTCCTGTGTGCAGGTCAAGAATTTACGCTCAGGTGTTTCTCGAGCTGCTGTGGTCTGTTTAGGGGATTTGTTCACCCACCTGAAAAAGAGCATGGATCAAGAAGTAGATAATGCAGTAAAAGTCCTTTTGCACAAAGCTGGGGAATCCAACACTTTTATAAGGGAAGAGGTAGACAAGGCACTGAAGGCCATGGTTAATAATGTGACTCCAGCACGTGCACTTTGTTCTCTTATAAATGGAGGGCAAAGGTAATTCCTACAAAGACTTTATAAAGAATATTGTGAATAAAGTCAATTTATCAAATGTAGGCTTTTGAACATCAAACCAGAGTACAGTCGACAGAAATTTGAAAACCAGTAAATCAGCTGTGCTAAACCTCTCCCCAGGGCAATGTTTGTTGGCATAAATTGAATTAAAGCCCCTCTCTTCCTTTCTGTGCATTATGTAAGAGGTTGCCTGTTGTTTTTGGTGAATTTTCTGCCTGTTTTGCACCACCTCAATGATTTTATTTGCTGTTACTGTATATTCTTGGGGAGCTGCTGTTTTGCTTTGCCTGGTAAAGCTGACATAATGTTCTTTCTTCTCCTCCTTTGCTCTGCAGTCAGTTCCTGCCTTGGCCAGTTTTCAGCACCTCTCTTTATTTAGAAAACTGATTTATAACTTCAGTTCTCTAGCTGCATCTGTCTTGCTTGATTCCTCCTCTCTAGGCTGAGCCTTTGTGTCTGTATTTTAATTTCCTTCCCAGTGCTGGTGGCCATTCTTTTCTGGAGTGAATTCCCTTCTTTCCCTGGCCCTGTTCATTCTGTTTTCCTTTTCCATCCTCGTTCTCTGCTCACCCATCTGAGCTGGGTGCACTCCCTGGTGCTTCCTCTCTTCTCTGCCACCCCTTGGTGACATTTCCCAGGCTCCATTTCCCTTCCTGACACATTTCAGGTGCTCCACTCAAAATCTCTCCACAGATTTCCTGCACAGCTCCAGTCCTCAGAGTTGAAAATGTTCTCTTTTGTTTCCTGGGCAGCTGGTTGTTGGGGATAATGGATTCTGTCTCATGACAGCTCTACTGCAGTTTCCTGCTCTTTAAACTGAAAGACAAAAATCAGCCTTGGGATTTACATTCCTTATGAATTTCTGGGATCCAGACTGGCTTGGGATGGATGTGCCAGCCCTGGAAGTGTCCCAGGCCAGGCTGGACAGGGCTTGGAGCAGCCTGGGATAGGGGAAGGTGTCCCTGCCCCTGGATTTGTGGTCCCTCCCAAGCCATAGCAGGCTGATTCCATAATTCTGTGAGTTCAGGAGCAGCAGGCAGGAACTGCTCCAAGGGGAAGTGCCCTCTTTGGGTCCTCCCCTCTTGGCCTCAGACCCTTGGCCCTCCTGGGCAGAGCTGTCTCTGCCAGCCCTCCCCACCTTCCCTGGCAGATCCAAACTCACCTGCTCAGGGGTTTTCTGTGGGGATTTGCCCCCTCCACTCGTTGAGTTTCTCTAGGTTTTCTGCTAAGGTTTTCTGCTATCTAAGGCAGCAGAACTGAGCTGAATACTGCCTTTGGGCACAGATTAATCTGTTCACAGCTCAGACTTCCCTAACTCATGGACTACAGGATGCTTTTAATGGATCACACATCAGGGCATGCCTAAAGGTGCAGCTTTTCTAGGCCTGGCTTTAGGAAGCTCTGGCCATGTCAGCAGGAAAGCTCCTGGAGCACAGGGCAGCTCCAGCTCCAGAGGCTCTGACAGGAATATGGAATTACCCTTCAAAGGGGAAATCTGTGTCTCAGTTGGAAGTGAAAAGTGTTTGACACAACTGTAATTCCACAGGGGATGTTCTCTCTAAGTTGGGCTGAGTTGCTTAAATTCACCACAACATAATCCTTCAATTATGGTGTCACTTACAATTCCTGGGGCCTCTTAAAATGGACCTGGTTTCTGTTCAGCTCCTTTCAACCCACTGTGATCATGACTCTAATGCTGGCAGCCCTGACTAGACAGAAATACTGATTCTTCATCAGCTCCAAAGCTGGGTTTGACTTTACCAACAGGAATCATTCCAGTGGGAGTGTCCCAGCCCATGGCAGGGGTTGGAACAAGATGAGCTTTAAGGCTCCTTCCCAACCCAGTCTGGGATTCTGTGAGTAGAATCATGATGCAAGGGCATGATTCCAGGGATAGAGCTGAGAGTGATTTTACTTCAGGGGTTTTAAAATCCTGTTTCTTACCTGTATGCAGTCTTTAGTTCTAGGGTGTTGTATGCACATAAATGTTTTCCAGCTGTTTTCATGAGCAAGGACTTGTTTGCTTCATGGAGTGAGCTCTCTCAGCCTCTCAATTCTTGTTTTCCCCTTGAAAGTGCAGCAGGAGTTGCAAATTGTCCTCAAAGTAGCATTTTTAATTCAGATATAAAATGGGAGCCATTAGAGTTTGCAGGATTTTGTTCCTGAACCCAAGTGGGACCAGCAGGGGCAGCAGGATTTAGATAAAAGCATCATTTGCTGCAGGAGTTTGAAGGCTGATTCTGGCTGTTCTCTCCTTTGCATCAGCACAGGTGTTTATTTTGTACAAAGTAGGGATCCTGCAGGATCTTTAGGAGTCGATTGAACACTGCTTTAGTCAGTTTTCAAGTGATATCAAGTCAATTTGCTTTAGTCAGTTTTAGTCCAGTGCCCAGGATGTGTGTCTGAGCACAGGAACTGGTTTTTCATAGAGCTCATTGAAAGAACAGTCATCTGCTTTGTAAAGTGAAATGATCTGATGAAAACTAGAACTGAAATTCCAAACCCCCCTGCCTGAGTGCAGGGATAACTGGAAGGTGTCCGTGCCCGTGGCAGGGCTGGGAGGGGCTGGGCCTGGAGGTCCCTTCCAGAGCATCCCGCGGCTCCAGGGCTGGCAGGGCGGGTGGGGCTGTGCCAGCCCTGCAGGGCTGTCCCTCAGGCCTCTTTCCCTCCCCAGCCACCTGCACTCGGCCGTGAGGAGATGCACAGCCCAGCACCTGGGGGACATCGTGGAGCGCCTGGGCCCCGAGCGCGTCCTGGCCGGAGGCCGGCCCGTGGCCGAGCGGCTGCTGCCCGCCATCGCCAGGTTTGCCCAGGACAGCTCCCAGCAGACACGGTGAGCACTGCTGGGGACAGGGAGCTGTGCCCTGGGACTGGGGGGTGAGCACTGCTGGGGACAGGGAGCTGTGCCCTGAGCCCCTGGGGCTGTGGGGTTGGCACTGCTGGGGACAGGGAACTGTGCCCTGAGCCCCTGAGCTGTGGGGTGAGCACTGCTGGGGACAGGGAGCTGTGTCCTGAGCCCCTGGGGCTGTGGGGTGAGCACTGCTGGGGACAGGGAACTGTGTCCTGAGCCCCTGGGGCTGTGGGGTGAGCACTGCTGGGGACAGGGAGCAGCCCCTGGGGCTGTGGGGTGGGCACTGCTGGGGACAGGGAGCTGTGCCCTGAGCCCCTGGGCTGTGGGGTGGGCACTGCTGGGGACAGGGAGCTGTGTCCTGGGCCCCTGGGGCTGTGAGGTGAGCACTGCTGGGGGCACAGCCCAGCTGCCTCTGGGGCTCTGCTCTGGGGACAGGATGGCTTAGGAGGGAAAAGACTGGGGGAGCAGTAAGGGTTGGATGGGCCTGGAGCACCCCGGCCTAGTGGGAGGTGTCCCTGCCTGTGGTAGAGGTAGAAGGGGATGGGATTTGAGGTCCCTTCCAAACAAACCTTGGAGTGCAGCTGTTATCCCAGCACTGGCAGGACTGTTAGGGTAGTGCCTGTGGCAGGAACCACCTGGGTACCTCCCACACAGCCTGGCTGCAGGAGGAGAGGGGCTCACAGGATGTGCTGTGCTGGGCACAGAGGAGAGGCAGCCACACAGGAATGCTGGCTCTGGAGTCCACACCTGGAGCTGATCCATGTCTCTGGCTGACAAGGCTGGATCACCCTGGTTAAAGCCAGCAGAACTGGAAGGCTGATCTCATTAATTTGGTCAGTTAATGTATGAGATCCTTGAGCACATCCTCTGGGAGAGGATGGAAAGGGGAGTCAGCAATCTCAGAGTCATGGAGCCACTGAGGTTGGAAAAGACCTCCAATAACAGTGACTGGGGACTCCAATCCTCCCTGGGCAGTGCCAAGGCCTGAGCCCCCTTTCCATGGGGAAATTCCTGCTGGGCCCACCCTGAGCTGCCCTGGCCCAGCCTGAGGCCGTTCCCTCTGCTCCTGTCCCTGTTCCCTGGAGCACAGCCCGACCCCCCCGGCTGTCCCCTCCTGGCAGGAGCTGGGCAGAGCCACAAGGGCCCCCTGAGCCTCCTCTGCTCCAGGCTCAGCCCCTTCCCAGCTCCCTCAGCCTCTCCTGGGGCTCCATTTCCTTCCCTGAACACAACCTCCCTGCACTTTTCCATTTTGTAATCACACAGCTGGCATGGCAAAGCCAGTCCCTGTCCCTGGATCTGTCCCTGGATCTGTCCCTGGATCTGTCCCTGGATGTCCTGGTGCTCTCCCTGCAGGTACTACGGGCGCAGGATGCTCTTCAGCATGATGGCTCATCCTGACTTGGATAAAATCCTGGAGAAGTTTGTGCCACCCAGGGATTTGCCTTACATTAAGGAAACTGTTGGCAGCCTACGAGAGAAGGTGTGTGGGAAAGCTCTTGTGTAGCACCTGGAGGTGTCCTGGGGGCTGCTGGGTGTAGACACTTGCTGCACTGCAGCCACAGTGATTCCCTGTGGTTCCCATGAATTCCTGCTGTACCTTTGTGCAGGGCCTGGGGGAGATGCCCTTGGATACACCCTCAGCCAAAGGAAGGCGTTCCCAGACTGGAAATGTTGGACATTTGAGGTCGTCCTCTACTTGCAGAGATGCTCCCATCATCCCAGACAGGTACTGAGTTCCATTATCCTGTGAGGAACCTGGCCAAGGGGGAGCACAGAAACAGCCACACAGGGCTGGGAAAGTTAAACATCCCTCAAGGAAAAACAGAGTCTTGACCTGTTCCAGAGAAACTCTTAAATAGAGTGACCAGTTATATTAAAATGGTTTTGTGCATTTTGGAGTTAATTTGTGTACTGACCATCTGTGAAATACAGATGGTACACAAACCACCTGGAATGCACAGAATGGAATCACAGAGTCATGGACTGGATTGGGTTGGAAGGGCCTCAAAGCCCACCCAGCACAACCTCCCACTGTCTCAGGCTGCTCCAAGCCCTGTCCAGCCAGGCCTGGGACACTCCAGGGATGCAGGGCAGCCACAGCTGCTCTGGGCAGTGTAGATCCAATGGATCCATGGCAGCAGCATCCCAGATGTTGCTGTTCAGACTCTTGGAAAAACCATTCCTGGTTGGATCCACAGCACAAATTACTCATTTCTACACAAGTGTGGACACCGAGGACTTACTTAGACCCTGACTGGGGGTGCTGGGGGGTTTAGATCATACTCTGACCACTTCTAGTTTTGTTTGTGATTGAATGAACTGAAAAAGAAGCACCCCCAAATTTAAAGCAAGCCAAAACTGCATCCAAGAACACAGAGTTCAGAGGGCTGTGACTGCAGTGTCTCTGCAGAACCAGATTTCTTTAACACAACCCTCCACAGTTCAAAATAATAACTGCTTCTGCATTTACTGATAAATTTTGATTGCTTATCCCATTCCCCATCCAAGCCTTGTGTCCACGAACGAGGAGTGATGTAGTGACTGCCTGGATGGTCTGTAAATACCTGGACAGAGAGGTGATTCCACAGGTTTTAGAATTCTTTCCATGACTCTCTAATGAGATAGGTGCTGCAGGAGATCTGTTTTTAAATATTCTAGGAAGAGCTGTTGGGTTTTCACCTCAGCATGGAGAGTTGCTGAGGTAACACCTGCTCTGGGGTCAGCCTGTAAAGCACTCTGGGAATAAAGATTTAAACTACTGTAAGTTTGGGGAGGTTGTGACCCATTGATGTAAGGGAAGTTCCCAGTTGATCCTGGTCACAAAACCAGCTGCATTTGGAGCAGAATGGATATAAGACTTTGGGAACAGCAATTACTATTAGGTGATTTATTTTTAATTCACCACGTTTAAGGTGAAACTTTGTGTTTACCTCTGATACTGAAGAGAATGTGTGGGCTGAGCCTCCTGTTGCAGCTCACGGAGTGCCATTTCCCTTTCCCACAGGGACAACACGGAGAGCCAGGAGGCCCCACGGAGAGCAGCCCCTCGCAGTGCCCTGGAGAGCGAGGAGTACGTCAGGGACATGGTGGGCTCGCTGAACGCCAAAGATTTCCGGGAGCGCATCCGCGGCACGCGGCAGCTGCTGCTGGACACCGAGAGCAGCCCGGCCCTGGTGCTGGCCAACATCGTCAGGGTAACTGTCACACGGCCTGGCTGGCCTGGCTGGGTGGTGACAGGGGGCCACAGTCCCCTCTCCTGGGCTCTGCAGAATCCCAGCTAGCAGGGCAGGCACAGCACGGAACAAAGGGGCCTCAGCGCAGGTCCTGGGATAGAACTTGGGGTAACTTTATTAGATGGCAAAACTCCCCCTCCCCAAAGTCCCAGGACCCCCAATACCTTATAAAGGGGGGCAGGGCTCAGGGGAGGATACAATCTTCAGCTAACCAGGAGAACTGGGGGTGGAGCACAAGGTGGGGAATACAAAGTGTATAAACCAATGAAGGATTTCAAGGGAGGAAAACATCTTCAGTGAACTAATGGGGTTTGAAAGAATACAAAACTGACAAGGAAGTTGCTAGGTAAAAGGGCAGGTTCAGGGAGACATTGGCGTTTCATGAAAGGAGAAGTAAAGAAAGTTTTGGGGAAGGGGTATGGATAGGAGGGGTTTAAAACTTAGCAGAAAATAGCTAGGTAACAAACAAAAAAACTAACACTTAAATAAAATAAATAACAGTAAAGGAACAAGTCTAGTTTTAAAAACATAAAATACAACATGGGCAACCTGTGCCACTCTAAAGGCAGAGAAAAGGACAGCATAAGGAAATTACAAAATTGCAAATTAAACAGCAAGCATATTAATAAAACTAAAAAGCACACTGCAACAGGTAACACTGCCACAGGCTGGGATTCAGAGGGCTTACAGCTGGGCTGATGCCTCAGGTTTAGCTTTTGTATTTTCACATTCTGTGCTGCTTTAGTGTGAGGGTCTGGGCTCCATATTATGGGATGTTGAGCTCTGTGCACAGAGCAGGGAGACAAAACAATTCCTGCTCCAGCTGGGCACCAAGGACAAATGATCAAATCTCAGGCCCAAGAGTGACAGAGAAACAGGTGAGAGGCAGTGTTGTAGAAAGAGCAAAGAAGGCTTTATTCAAGAGAACTGCTTGGTTTTTATAGAGTGATACGATAGATTCTCTTTGATTGGCTGACAAAAACATCTTCCTCACACACTGTCCTTGAGAAGAACAGAAAGACAAGGTAGAAAAACTTCTAAGTTTTAATTTTCTAGTAGAAAATCACCTGCAGATTGTTTATCCTTAACAAGTTATCACATCCTTACAACTCCTGAAAGATTTTTCACAAGCCGCTGTGATAAACCCTTGCTGTTTCTCTCTCTCTGTCCTGTGGCATCCACCCAAGAGCACAAACCCCGTGGGCTGGAGAGAGAAAAACAAGCAGGGTGGGAGTGCCTGGGCTAAAGCTGGGCTGGGACAATGAACTGCAAGGTGGGAATGGAGCAGAGCTGATCCCAGGGAGAGACCCCGTGCCCGGCCGGGCATTTTGGGGCCATTTTGGGTCATCTTGGGTGCAGCCCTGGCTGGGCTCTGGTGCTGCCCAAGGTGGGTCCATGGAGGAGATCCTTGGAATCAATCCCTGCTTTATTCTGGGACTCCATCCAGCCTCTGCTCTAGGGCAGCCTGCACAAGGCATCAAGGTCACCAAGTTTTCTGGTAAAAGTCCTGGATCCTTCTTGGCATAAGGATGATGGACAGAGAGCATGGAGGAGCAGGGGGGTCTGTGTGAGGCACCAAGGGAGGAAAGGAAGGGAACAGAAGGAAAAATGTGAAGTTTTTCACTCAAGGCATTTTTGAACCACTGCCCTGAGAAGCTGTGTCTGTCCCATCCCTGGAAGTGTCCAAGGCCAGGCTGGCTGAGGCTTGGAGCAGCCTGGGACAGTGGAAAGTGTCCCTGATGATGGCAGGGGGTGGGATGGGCTTTAACATCTCTTCCTGTGGAAACCAGTCTGTGATTCCATGATTTCTGGAATCCTTGTGCTGTTTTTCACACCACTCTTGGGTAAATATCAAAATATGGAATAGCTGTGAAAAAATCAGAAGGGATTAATGAAGAACTGTAAAACTGAGGTAGAATTACAAGTTTTTGTGTGGGAGAAGGTGAGGAGAGTATTATGACAAATGTACTGTGCTGAAGGTCAGGATGAGGATCCTGTCCAATAGCAAAGGAGGACATCCAGCAGCTGTAAATTAAAGACAGATCCAATGAAAGAAACCAAGCTTGTCCTCCAGCAGTGCTGTATCTTTGTGTGGAATGATGGAATTGTGCTGTGGATGGCTTTGAAACCTTTCAGACATTCCCTGTGCTGAACAGAGCCATGTTTCCCTAAAAATACTGACTGGCAGGAAATCTGGGTCACAGTGAGAGTTACTGTGCCCGGAGTCCATTGCACTGCAGGGCTTTAGATCAGATTAATGCACTGGGTTAAAATAGCAAATCTGGTTTGACTTGCTCAAAAAATGATCCCAGGTATTTGCATATGCCAGAATCCCAGAATTTCAGAGTGGTTTGGGTCAGAAGGGACCTCACAGAACACCTGTTTCCAGCCCCTGGAGACAGCAGAGCCATCCTGTGCCAAGGTGGACAGTTAAAGGGTAGCACTAAAGCAGGTGATGAGCTTTGTTGGTTCCCAGTTCCACGAGTGCTGCTTGGATGCTTTTCCAGATCTTTGATGCTTTCAAGCCTCGCTTGCACGACTCCAACAGCAAAGTGACCCAGGTGGCTTTGGAGGCCATGCACAAGATGGTTCCTCTGCTCAAAGACAATTTGTCACCTGTGATCAACATGGTAATTCCTGCCATCGTGGACAACAACCTCAACTCCAAAAATCCAGGGATTTATGCAGCTGCCACAAATGTGATCCAGGCTCTATGTCAACACTTAGGTGAGCAATTTATTTTGTCTTAATTTGAAACAGTTTTAATTGTGGTGATTAAGTTGTAGATTGAAAGCATTACTTTTTCTAAGAGATGCACAGAGTTGCTACGCTGTGTAAAAATCATTGGGTTTATTCTCACCATGCAAATCACCTTGATATTGCTCAGTAGTGCTTTGGTTATTTTTCCATAGCATTTTCTTATTTACCTTTTCCCATATTGTGTTTGATTCCAGATAATTTAATTTCCATTCAAGAATTTAATGTGTCTTGCTCTTTGCCTTTAGACACCTCCCTGCTCCTGCAGCCGTTCTGCACAAAAGCCCAGTTCCTGAGTGGAAAAGCAAAGCAGGACCTGACAGAAAAGCTGGCTGGTAAAGTGCTGATTTCCTTTGCTTGTTTGGTTGGTTGGGTTCCCTTAATGAGGGAAATTAATTGCAAGGTGGAGGTGGGTCTGTACCTTCCCTTCTGTCTCGGGAGGTTGTGCAGCAGTTGTCACATTTCAGCTCTTTAATGGAAATTGGAGCTATTGCTGACAAAACAAAGGATTACTATTAGCATTAGTGTTATGTAGTCAGATGGAAGATCTGTAACTACCTGGAATTTATAAATATTTATAAATATATTAAGGATTTAATTTAAATGTAAATACTTCATATATTTAAATACCTTAACATTTATAAATACCTTAGGCATATAATAATTTAAACATGGCATTGTATTCCCTCTCCCAGTGCTCATTCCCTCGAGCTCTTGACAGGAATCCAGAGTGGTTTGGGCTGGAAGGGACCTCAAATCCCACCCAGTGCCACCCCTGCCATGGCAGGGACACCTCCCACTGTCCCAGCTGCTCCACCCCAGTGCCCAGCCTGGCCTTGGGCACTGCCAGGGATCCAGGGGCAGCCACAGCTGCTCTGGCAATTCCAGCCCAGCCCCTGCCCACCCTCCCAGTCAGGAATTCCTCGAGAAAATCTGAATTTCCATGCTTCAAATGAACAAGGAATGTCTTTAAGGGGAATATGCTTGAAGTAAACATTTCCTTGGCTCATTTTCAGAGCAGTTCTGTGTGAAATGGAACTCAATAATAACACAATGGACAGGCTGTTCTGGAAACATCCCTAGATTTGTGCTTTCTGAGGGTGTTAAACAGCCTTCAGACAGTCCCTCCTCCTTGATGGGATCAAATCCTTGCTGGGATTTTTGGAGTGTTTGTATTATATATCAGAAGAGGCTGTTCTGACAGAAAGGGAAACATTTGCTAATGAAACATTAAATTCATTCTTGAGGAAAATATTTCATCCTATAAATGTATATATTTATTTTATACATATTTTATATGTATGTGTGCAGGGCCAGGAGCTGGACTCGTGATCCTTGTGGGCCCCTTCCAGCTCAGGATATTCCATCATTCTGTGATTCTATATTTACAGTATAAGGCTGGTTTTTTCTTCAATGTCTACTGCTTACTTGTGAGATGGAGGGGAAATTGGAAATACCAGACCTTACACCGTGAGAAATAAAGGTCCTTATGAGAATCCTAACTGAAAAACACCCAACCTAAAACCCCCTTTATTTCTTTGAGGTTTTTTTGCTTAATGGAGAAGTGTAATTATCAGTAGCACTGGTGCTACTGTGTAAACTCCTGGGAGAGGACAATAAAAGGAGTGGTTGTGGAAAAATCTGGTATTTTTTATGGGAGCTGATGATATTGCAACAGCAAACTTATGTACAACAGCAGTTTGAGGAGAAGATTTAAGTGTTTTAAACCCCTCTCAAAGATGGGGATCTCATCAAAATTGTAATTTAAATAAATATTTTATTGCAGAGCTTGTGATGGAGCTGTCCCCTCTCAAAGACAGGGGTCCCATTGAAATTGTAATTTAAATGAATATTTCATCCTGACCCTGCTTGCTGCCTTGCAGAGCTGGTGCTGGATCTGAACCCCTCTCAAAGGTGGGGATCCCATAGAAATTGTAATTTAAATTAATATTTTCTCCTGGCAGAGTGGGTGGTGGAGCTATACCCCTCTCAAAGCTGAGGATCCCATAGAAATTGTAATTTAAATTAATATTTTCTCCTGGCAGAGTGGATGGTGGAGCTGTACCCCTCTCAAAGCTGAGGATCCCATAGAAATTGTAATTTAAATTATTATTTTCTCCTGGCAGAGTGGATGGTGGAGCTGTACCCCTCTCAAAGCTGGGGATCCCTTTGCAATTGTAATTTAAATGAATATTTTCTTGCAGAGGTGGTGCTGGAGCTGTACCCCTCTCCAAGCTGGGGATCCCTTTGCAATTGTAATTTAAATGAATATTCTCTTGCAGAGCGGGTGCCAGAGCTGTACCCCTCTCACCCGCGGGCTCCCATTGCAATGGTAACTGCCATGAGTGTTTTCTCCCGGCAGAGCTGGTGCCAGAGCTGTACCCTCGGAAGCCCTGTGCCGTGGAGCAGAAGGTGCTGCCCGTGCTGTGGCACCTGCTGGGCAGCTCAGCCAGCGGCTCCGTGCCCGGTCCCCGCACGGCCACGGCCGCCCTGGCCCAGGCCCTGTGGGCACAGATGGGCCCCGGCCTGCTCGCCCACGCCGCGGCCCAGCCCCCGCACATCAGGAAGAGCCTGGAGGAGCTTTTGGAGACTGGAACGTAAAATCACAAAATCGCCATCCCTGCAGGTGAAGCTCCAGCACCGCCTGAGCCGGGCACACGGACAGTGCTGCTGGGACACGGGCGGGAACAGCCCTGAGCTGGGCACAGTGCCTGAGGGAGAGCCCCCGGAGCCGGGCTGGACTGCACCGGGAGAGACACCGGAGCCAGGCTGGGAGAGCCTGGGGAGCTGAACTGGGCTGTGCTGGGCCAGCCTGGGGAGCTGAACTGGGCCGTGCTGGGCCAGCCTGGGGAGCTGAACTGGGCCGTGCTGGGCCAGCCTGGGGAGCTGAACTGGGCCGTGCTGGGCCGGCCTGAGGGCCTGAACTGGGACAGTGTGCGGGGCTGAACTGGGCCATGCTGGGAGAGCAGTGCTGAGCAGTGTGGGGCTGGCTCCCCTCCTTGTCACCAGCATGGCCATGGAGGAGCTGCTCCAGCCCATCTGTGCTTCCCTCCAGAGGCTCCAGCCCAGGACCTGTCCCTGGATTGCCCATGAAGAACCACACGGTCACATCAGCACTGCGCTGTACATGGAGAAGTGGAAGAGAGTCCTGGACACAGTGATACAGTGCTGTTTGTGAAAAACATGTATTTTTGTACCCCCACAGGCAGTGGTGCAGTATTTGTTGTCTCAGGGCTGGGCAGTGGGGAGAATGAACCCCGACCTTTCTTCTCCAGCTGCGGTCTCTGGACACATTGGACATGGGACACAATGGGATATATAAATAAAGGGATTTATTTCTGTACAGGGATGTATTTCTGCAAAGGGCTGGGGAGGAGGGGCTCAAGAGCTGTTCTGCTTGAAGAAACCCGGTGACAGTGGCTGAATGTGAGCCCAGGTGTGCCAAAGTGGGTAACACCCAAAGGCACCGGGCCTGGACCAGGAACAGTGTGGCAGCAGGGCCAGGACAGTGGCTGTCCCCCTGGGCTGGCACTGCTGAGGCATCTCCAATCCTGGGACTGGCTCTGGGCCCCTCACTTTAGAAGGGACATGGAGGGGCTGGAGCATGTCCAGGGAAGGGAACAGAGCTCGGAAGGGGCTGGAGAATTCCTGAGGAGCTGGGAAGGGGCTCAGCCTGGAGCAGAGGAGGCTCAGGGGGCCCTTGTGGCTCTGCCCAGCTCCTGCCAGGAGGGGACAGCCGGGGGGTCGGGCTGTGCTCCAGGGAACAGGGACAGGAGCAGAGGGAACGGCCTCAGGGTGGGCCCAGCAGGAATTTCGCCGTGGAAAGGGGGCTCAGGCCTTGGCACTGCCCAGGGAGGGTTGGAGTGCCCATCCCTGCAGGTATCCAAGGAATTCCTGGAGCTGGTGTGGGTAACTTACTTTAGTGGTTTAAGGGCTACAGTGAGACTACTGCTTGGACAGCAGGCTGGGTGATCTTGTGTCTTCCAGCCCACATGATTCTAGGATGCGTCTCTCTAGGGGGCTGTATTTATTCTATTCCTTTTTCTGGGCTGTATATATTCCCGGACCGGGCTATATTTATTTTATTCCCGTAGCGGGCGCTGCCTCGCTGCCCTGCCCCTCAGGGAGCGGCGTCATTTGGCGGGAAGGGGCGGGCGCTGGGGGCGGCCGGTGCGCACGCGCGGGGGCAGGCGGGCACGCGGGCGGTGCGCGCGCGCGGGGCGCTGTGCGCGTGCGTGGTGCGTGAGGCCCGGGTGAGGCGGCGGCGGCTGTGGCGGCGGCGGCTGTGGCGGCCCCGGCAGGTACCGGCGAAGGGTGAGGGGCTATGGCGGCACTGGGCCAAGGGGAGGAGAGCGGGGAGCTCCGGCAGCAGCCGGGAGCGCCCGGGCCGAGGGACAGCCGGGGCGGGAGGCCGAGGCGGGCGGAGGCCGGGCCTGGCCGGGCCGCGCGCGGGGCGCTCCGTGCGCCGTGTCGGCCCCGCGGCCGCTGCCAGGCCTCGGGTTTGCTCGAGAGGTGAACTCTGCCGTGGGGGTGTATCCCGGTATCCCTGTTGTATCCTTATATCCCCGTTTTCTGCGTTGAACGGCCGCTGGGCGAGTAACGGGCCCTTGCGGAGCCGCTCCGTGCCGCGCGGTTTGTGACGTTATTGCTCAGACTGGGCCCCGAGAGGCCCTGATGGAGAGGGAACGGCCTCGGGCTGGGCCGGGGAGGCTCAGGGTGGACACCAGCAGGAATTTCCCCATGGAAAGGGTGCTCAGGCCTTCACAGGGGCTGCCCAGGGAGGTTTGGAGTGCCCATCCCTGGAGGTGTCCAAGGAATTCCTGGACGTGGCACTCAAAAGTTCTGGGCTGGTGGCGAGGTGGGCATCGGGCACAGCTGGGATTCAATGGCCTTGAAGGGCTTTTCCAGTAAATGATTCCGTGATTCAAACCTAATCCCGGACCTGCCCCGGGTGGATCCAGCAGCTCCTTATCAGGGGTGTGAATGGAGCGTTCTGGGCTGAGCTCAGATAAGGCTCTGCATTCCTGCCCCTCTGCAGTTTCCCTGTTTGTTTTCCATTAGTCCATTCACGTTTATGAGTGGCAGTTTTGTGTACAGCCGTCTTTTGCTGGTAACAGGCTGAGTAATACATGTTGGCATCAATTATTTAATACCAGTGTGTGTAGCTGTCTGATACTCTGATTCAATTGCTTGGGCTGTGTGATGTCAGACCCTTTGGAATTAACGTGAAAATCCCTGGAATTAAGGTGGAAACCCCGGAATTAAGTTTCCCTGGTGTGCCCAATCCCTGGACTTTCGTGGCCTGTTGCATTGGCTGGTTTAAGCCATGGATTGCTGTCAGATTTTGGGATATGCCAGGGATCAGACTGGAAGGTGTTTGGCTGGAAGAGCTGTCAGACAGGCTTGGTTTCAGTTTGAAGCCACGTGTGCCGATCCATGTGAGTTTTCACAAGCTCAGCCCTTGTGTGCCCATCGGTACAGCTTCTCCCTCATCCTTTTTTCCCTTCTCATCTGGAGATGGCTGGATTTGGAGTGCTGTTTTTTAAGATGGAATGTGTCTTCTGAATCAGCTAGAGGGAGGAAACATCTGTTAAACATCAGAATGAGTTTAGGTCGTGAATGACTGCATTTCTAAGATGACAAAATCCATGGAATCATTAGGGCTGCTCATTACATCCAGCCATTCTCCCGTGCTGCCAAGGCCACCCCGTGTCCCCAAGTGCCACATGCACAGGGCTTTAAATCCCTCCAGGGATTTAAAAAAAAAAAAAATCCTCCCCAGGGATGTGAACTGGGCAGCTGTGCCAGGGCTGGACAGCCTTGCCATGAAGAAATCCCCAATATCCAACACAAACCTCGCTTGGTGCAATTTGAAGCCATTTCTTTTTGTCCCATCACTAGTTACCTCTGTCATTGTTAGGTCAAATTTTAGAGCTGTAAATAGCCTTTAAGTTATTTTTCCTAGTTTTGGGGCTGTGGTTTGTGTCACTCCCTCCTCTTTCCACTCGGTTTTAGAGCCTGCATGAGGCACCCTCTGAAGTGCAGCAGCCTTTGAGTGATTCAGATCTCTGCCTGTTGCACTGGGATAGGCACAGTGATACTCTTTGATACTTTATGTATAACTTAATGTTACAAATGAGATTTTTTTTTTCTCAAAATCCTAGAGTCACAGAATGCTTTGGGCTGGCAGACACTTCAAAGCCCATCCAGTTTCCCCCCTACCATGAGCAGGGACACCCATCACTACCCCAGGCTGCTCTAAGCCTTGGCTGCCTAATGATGGAGAGCAGAAATACTTTAAAAAACAATTATTAGAAAACTTGCAGAATAGACCACACATTGTGCCAAAGTTCCTTGGCTTGGTGAATTCCTGGGAAAACATGAGCTGTTATCCCAAGAATTGAAGCTGCTGAAGATAAGGGAGATTTTTCCTTTCTGGCAAGAACTTCACCCCAGTATGTAGTGGTGTCTTCTCCATGCCCTTGCTGAAGTGAAAGCAGTGCTCTGGGTGTTGTCTCTTCAGGTTTTTGATGTGAAAGGGCTCTGGACAGTTCTGGGCTGGGGACTTGTGCATTCTTTTTGAAATCCCAAATGCATTTGCCACCTCCTGCAAGGAGAACACAGGAGGAAGCAGGAGTGCAGTGCAGCGTGTGAGGGTGTCAGTCCAGCACTGCCCCTCATGCCAGCTGGGCTCACAGCTGGGAGCTGTGCAGGCTCAGCTCAGTGCCCCAGCTCTGGGAGGGAAGGCCAGGATCAGCCGAGGCTGGGTGGCACCCAGCCAGGTCAGGCTGGCCTGGTGCTGGCACAGCAGGGCAGGGCCAGGCAGTGGCTCTTGGCAGGGACATTAAAGGAAGAGTGGGAGGAAGCAGGAGTCTGTCCCAAGGGCCAGGAGGAAGCGCCTGGCACTGGGTGTGGGTGGGACTGAGGGGCTGCAGGTCAGGGGCTGCCGGAGCATTTCTGTGGCCCTCTGGTGCTGGTGGGTGTGTTGGGACATCACTAATGGAGACTGAGTTGGTGCTGACAGGAATTCTTTGCTTTAGCCTGGTGTTGAGGGCACCTTTTAACACCTGTTTATTTCACAGAAAATTTACTGACTTGTACTTGAATTGAATGAAATTAGGGACACAGGTCCATGGTGGCCCTGGCGCTGCTGGAGTGACTTGGACCTGATGGTCTCAGACAGATTTTCCAGCCTGAATGTTTCTATGGAATTTGAACATAATTCTTTATTTAGAATAAACCTCCTCTGGACTCCTACAGAAAAACTGTAATGATTCACTTTTATACCTTGGTAGCTCCCTGCAGTAGTTTATTGAAATCCATATTGATTTGTATGTGCAGATGTGAAAACCTATGACTGCTGTTAATACTTTTTATTGCTGATGCGTGAGGCAGGTGTCATGGGGGTTGTGGTGGCATACAGGGATGCCTGGAGCACCTGGGCCACTCTGAGCTGGGGATCCCAGCCCAGCTGTGCCCCAGGAGTACTGAAGGTGCTGTTCCCCCAGGATCCAGTCGCACAGCGGTGCCATGGAGAACGCAGAGAGCACAGAGGAGGAGCAGCCAACTGTGGGCAATGAGAGCGCGGAGCCCGAGGCCGAGAGCGCGGCCGAGGAGCAGCACATGGACTTCAGCACCGAGATCATGAGTGTCACCGAGATGGAGCAGTCCCCAGACAGCTCCCCAGACCTCAACGAGGACAACACGCAGGAGAGCGAGATTCCAAACATTGAGAGCTTACAGACCACAGATATCGAGGCTGACTTCCCTCCGGATTTTGACAAGTTTTGGAAAGTAGTAGAGGACAATCCACAGGATTTCACAGGATGGGTTTATCTACTGCAGTACGTAGAGCAGGAGGTTCGTACCTGCCCCTTTCTCCTCAGGCTCCCCAAAATAAATAAACAAAGAAAACTAAAGTCATGGAATTCCAGTGGCAAATGTAGAATGGACATCAGGCTGTCACAGACACTGATTTAAGGCAGCTGTCCTTGCCACTGCTGTCATTTAATCATAAAATGCCAGGGTGGTTGGGTTGGAAGTGACCTTAAAAAGCTCATCCAGTTCCACCCCCCTGCCATGTGCAGGGACACCTTCCAGTAGCTCGGGTTGTCAATGTCTAAATAACACCAGGCCTTTCTAACACAGTGTTAATAATTGTATTTAAAATAGCCTGAAGCTGTTGCTAAGGGAAGCACTGATGTGCTCACTCTGTGTTTCCCACAGAACCACTTGCCAGCAGCCAGGAAAGCCTTTGACAGGTTTTTCTCACACTACCCCTACTGCTATGGGTACTGGAAGAAGTACGCGGACCTGGAGAAGCGCCACGACAACGTCAAGCAGTCAGACGAGGTACGTAGGGCCCGGGGCCAGCACTGCCACCAGTCCCAAAGCCACCAATGACTGTCCCACTGCGAGTCATTGGGCTGCCAGTGCCTGCCCTGCACGGCCAGTGCTCGAGGGACGTGTTTGCACGTGTCACAGCTGTGGCATTTGGAGCTAATGTTCTCTCTCTTTGTTGGCAGGTGCGTTAAACCTCTACAGTTTGTCAAGCTTTGCAGTGCAAGCCTCTGTATTACACTGCAGCTTAACAAGTAGGGCAGGGCTTTTCTGTCACTTCCATTTATTACTCATTTTCAAAACAATAATAGTTGGTTTGCTGGTCACAATTGCTCCATCTTATTGCATTTTTGGTCAGACGCTGTCAATGATGCTCTAATGGGTCTGTGCCCTATGGTCTGTACCCCAAAGCCTGCCCACACAACCTGGTCAGAATGCAGGGACCGCTGCGCTTTGAAGATCAAGACTCTGCACGTGGAGATCAGAACATTGCCATGTTCTATCCAACCTCCACCCGAATGGTAATGGTAGATTATTTAAACAAAATTCCAGTAATTAGTATTTCTAAGGTTCACCGGATAACACAGTGTTGCCTCTCTCTTAGGACCCCATTAAGGATTTGAAGTACAGTTCATGTTCTCTTCATAGGTCTATCGCCGAGGGCTTCAGGCAATTCCTCTTAGTGTTGATCTTTGGATACATTATATTAACTTCCTAAAGGAGACCTTGGACCCTGCTGATCCTGAAACTAACAGTACCATCAGGGGGTGAGTTGGGAGCAGCCTGATACCCATACACACCACTGGGATCAGGTTATTGTGTTTTTAGGACAAGGGTAAAATAACAACCTGGTGTCACTGTAAGGATTTTTAAATTAAGAGGTGATGGAGCCAAATTCCGTAAGAAGGGGGAGACTATCCAGTGTGGTACAAGGGGAAGAAGCTTGAGAGCTTCTGACTGGATGTTGAGAAATACTCAGTGCAGCATTTGGAATCCTGGAATTTAATTCCTTGGCGTTTACAGGGTATGGATAGGATGCATTTGCTCACTGTGGCTGGCTGTGGACCCAGTTACAGGGTCGGGCTAGAGTTTGATCAGAAGGCTTAATTGCACTGGAATTGGATCAGAACCAAGCTGCAGAAGTGCTGCACAGCTTTTGTCTGCTGCACTGGTGGGTTTAGAGTCTGTACAAGACAAAAGTGGTAAAGGTTGTGTATTTTCCTAATATCTTGTGTTCCTGCCAGTGGCTTCTGCTGTTGCCTGTACTTGTTCTGTTGTGGAAGTTCTGGAGGCAAAAAATGAGTGTGAGCTTTTGGAATCTCTAGACACCTTTCTGTAGATATCTGGAAGACACTCTGAAGTATGTAAATAATTAATATAAATCTAGTTTCAAGGAAATGAGGATGCTCATAACCTTTAATAAGAGCCAGGACTTTCCTTCTTTGCTCTGGTCTGGTATCCAGAAACTAGTGTAAAACCTTTCCTTTTCCAGAGCCTATGAACACGCAGTGCTGGCTGCTGGGACAGATTTCCGTTCTGACAGACTCTGGGAAATGTATATAAACTGGGAAAATGACCAGGGAAACCTAAGGGAAGTTACATCCATCTATGATCGCATCCTGGGAATCCCAACGCAGCTCTACAGCCATCACTTCCAGAGGTAAAGGGAAAGCAGGCAGTTAATGCCATGAGCGCAAGAACTTGGAACAGGCTTATGTAGTTATTTACTTACACACTCAGGCAGCTGGACTGATTGTTTGAAAGTACTGATGCACATTTGAGGAATTTGGTTTTATGTAAATTCAGAGGTTTTGTTGTGGAATAAGAACAGGCCTTGGAAGTGTGGGGAAGAGAGGATGTCTTGGAGAAATCAGAATGAGCAGTTCTGGACTTTAATATTCATAAAGTGCCCATGTGTGGTGAAGCTCCAATTTAACTGACTAAAGAGGAATGCTGGTGAAGTTTTACATAGTGGAGTTCTGCACTGGTAGGGAGACTTGAGCAGCAGCCTCAGTTAAATTGCACACAGTCTTTCCCAGATCTCTTGGTGTGGGAAGTAAAGTATTTCCTTTGTAACTGATTTTGTCCCTTGCCATCTCTTTTCCGTGGCAAGGGTTCTGTCCCTTTGGCACATGGCACTTGTGAGGGTGATGGGTGCTGGCAGTTCTGGGTGTCAGCTGGCAGCACTCAGTGTCACTCAGGGGCCATGAAGCAAAGCAGAAGCCCCTAGGATTTATAGCTGTGCCCTGTTGGGCAGCAGTGCAGCGTGAAACAACCCCTTTGCAGTGCCTCTTTGTGGCTGTTGTTAGGTTTAAAGAGCACATCCAGAACAACCTGCCCCGAGACTTCCTGACCACAGAACAGTTTGTGCAGCTGCGCCGGGAGCTGGCGGCCGCCAGCGGCCACAGCAGCGAGGACGGGGACGAGCTGCCCTGCGGCACCGAGGACATCACCGACCCCGCCAAGGTACCTGCAGGGCTGGGCACAGAGCACCTGTCCTTCCCTGGGGCTGGCCAGGCCTTCCCCTGCAGCCAGCTCAGTCTGCTGGGGCTGGCTGGGCCCAGAGAGCTCCTGCACAGCAGTGCCCTGTGGCACCAAGGACATCACTGACCCTACCAAGGCACCTGCATGGGGTGGGCACGGGCACCTCTGCCCTTCCCTGGGGCTGGGGCAGAGCTTCCATTGCACCCCCTTGAGCTGTGCCCAGAGAGCTCCCACAGTCCTGCAGCACTGAGGACATCACTGACCCCACCAAGGCACCTGCATGGGGTGGGCACGGGCACCTCTGCCCTTCCCTGGGGCTGGGGCAGAGCTTCCACTGCACCCACTTGAGCTGTGCCCGAAGAGCTCCTACATATCAGTGCCCTGCAGCACTGAGGACATCACTGACCCTACCAAGGCACCTGCATGGGGTGGGCACTGGCACCCTGTCCTTCTCTGGGGCTGGGGCAGGGGTTCCACTGCAGCCACTTGAGCTGTGCCCAGAGAGCTCCTGCACATCACTGCCCTCTGGCTTGTGTGGTCACAGGACAGCCCCTTCCAGTGCTGGCAGGGGTGTTAAAGAAACGTGTTAGAAAATGAAAGAACAGGACCAAATATTAATTATTCTAGTTCAGCAGATTGGGATCTGTGGTCTAAGAATGCTCCTCATCAGCAGTGTCTGAACCTGGGCGGGTTCAGACTGTTACAGGCCTAGGAATGCCTGGAGCTGTCCAGAGGAATTGCTGATGGTGAACACACAGACATGCTAAAACCAGGGCTGACTTGGATCCAAATCCATCCTTAATCTCCAATCAGCTTTAGCATAGGCTAAACACCAGTTCAGCTGTGTGTGCTGAGGCCCGAGGCTCCATCATGCAGTGTCCCAGCCCTTCCCTGGCTGCTCAGGGAGAATCCATGCATGTCCCTGGCACAGGAGGCAGTTACAAAGGTGATAGCATGTCTGCTTGTGTTACATTTTCTGACATTCTGTTCTAGCTAATCACTGAGATAGAGAACATGAGGCACAGAATCATTGAGATCCATCAGGAGATATTTAACCACAACGAGCATGAAGTCAGTAAGAGGTGGACGTTTGAGGAAGCGGTAAGTGGGGTGGGGTTTGTGTGAGGCAGCATCAGCAGTGGTTTGGGAACAGGACTGGGAGCTGGGAATTGTGTGAAACAGCCTTAACTTAAACTGCTGGGAGGGGATTGAACAGAGACTCAAAGTTGGAACAGTTTCACTTCTCTGCCATTTTTCTTGTGAAGAGGCACCTGGTGATGTAAAGATCTCAGAGCAGTGCTTGGAGAGAGGCAAGGTGCTGTAATGTTTGCTAAGCCAGTGAGTCCTGGGAGTTAGTGCTGCTCATGCCCTGGGGTGGTGCAAAGGCATGAGAGGATGGAGGGGACTCCCTCTGAAAGGTAAGCCTGGTCTCAGAGGAGAATGAAGTTCCTGTGGTTTTGTATTGGAACATTACACACTTAATCAGGTAGCTTTTGTTTTGGACCTCCTCTGTGTAATGTATTAAAAGTAATTAAATTAACTAATAATTTGATCACTGCAAATATACAGCTTTTGCTGTAGAGTTAGGTTGGATTCCGTCTGAAAAAAAAAGAGGTTTTCATCTCAGTCTTTATATTTTTCTTCCTGGCAAACATAGTCCTTGTTTTAAATTTCCTTCTTATTCTGAAGAGTGCACTGTGTTACTCAGAGACTCTTTACTGGGTTGGGTGTCAGAACTGGTGATTGACTGCATGGGGTGGGACTGGGCCAGGTGCCTCCACAGCCCAGGAGCTCCCATTGTCAGTGAGCTCTGTACCAGTGACCCGTGGCAGGAGGGAGCAGAGCAGAGTGTCCCAGATGCCTGCCTTGGGAAGCCTTAAGCTGCCAATCTGTGGGATTTGGGAGAGCTCTGGAACTGTGGGCAGTGGGCAGGAAAGGTTTGGGAAGCTGAGTGTCCCCTTGCTGGCCACAGTGTGCTCTTGTTACTAGCAGTGTCTGCTCTGGAGCCCCGAGGGGCTGGGGCTGGGGGCAGCTGCACGTGCAGAGTTCAGCCTGTCCATAAAGGACAGCAGTGAGGTGCTGGGCACAGATCCCACCCAGGGCTGGGGATTCCTTAGAACTGTTTCCAGCAGGACTTTGAGCTGGGCAAAATGGCCACAGAGTGTTGGGTTCCACACCAGAGATCAGTGAGGAGCATGAAGGGAGGGACTGGCTTTAAATTCCAGGTGGCTTTGAAGAACTGGATTCTCCTTAATTACTGTAAGTTCTTCATCCATTTGTATGGGTTTGGATCTGAGAGCAAATTGCAGCACAGGAGAGAGATAATCAAATACAGTAAAGATGGTGAGCAAAAGCAAAGTATCTCTGGCAGGGTGCCAGACAAAGCAATTTCAATTTAGACAGAGCAATGTTTAATTTTCTGTGCTGAGCTCTGTCCCACCCAGCCCCTCTTGCAGTCACCAATAACAAGACAATGGTGCTAAATTTGTGGTCTTGCTGTAACCAGATTGATGTAAATATTTGATAGGAAGTCCAGTTCGGTGCTCTGTCCTTCCTTGTCATGATTCTGAACCAAATTCTGAGTTGAGTTTGTGGACTAGGTGTCCCACAATGAGCACATCACTTGTGTGGATGGATGTGGGCAATGTCCAGTGTGTCCATAATGTCACTGACACTGGGCTGCCTTGGGTCCTCCCCTAGCATCTCTAAACACTTGCACTCCAAAAGCTCTCTAGGAAAGGAGGTTTCTAGCCTGGAATGTTGCTGCCGTAAATCCCTTGATCCATACCTGGATAACCCTGGATTGAGTAGATGAGGAGGTGTCCCTGGAGCCCTGGTCACTGAAGTGGCAGGAATTGAGTGTTGCCTGTGTGGCTGTTGATTGTTTGACCCCCGTTGGTGGTGTGTTTGTAATCACCAGTTGCATCCTGTGACTCTTGCAGATCAAGAGGCCTTACTTTCATGTAAAACCTCTGGAGAAAATTCAGCTGAAAAACTGGAAAGAGTACTTAGAGTTTGAGATAGAGAATGGCACTCACGAGCGAGTCGTGGTCCTCTTTGAGAGATGTGTCATTTCATGTGCCCTCTATGAGGACTTCTGGATCAAGGTAAGGGAGGCAGCTCACGGCTCTGCTGGTGCACACCTTGACCTGGTGACTAACCCTTGTACCCTGTGGAACGTTGTTCATCTATAACTATATCTGTTGCATTAGGAGATGGTCTGCTTGCAACCAGATTTGACTGCTGCATTTGCCAACTGCGTTGCCTCTCTACGTCCTTCCTTACAGAAACTAGTCTAGTGGTTCCATAAAGGTGCTGAATGGGTTTAAACAAAAGAATTTTATCGTTCTGGCATGTTCTTGGAGACAAATACAAGCTTTAACCTGGCTGGTCTCTGCTCTGTTTCCAACCCTAGTATGCCAAATACATGGAGAACCACAGCATCGAGGGCGTGCGGCACGTGTACAGCAGGGCCTGCACCATCCACCTGCCCAAGAAGCCCATGGTGCACATGCTGTGGGCAGCCTTCGAGGAGCAGCAGGGTAAGGGCAGCCCTGCCCCTCGGGGGGCTCTGCTGGGGGACCTCTGGCATCTGCCCTGTCCTAAAGCATCTCCCTGCTGTTGCAGGCAATATTGATGAAGCCAGAAGGATCCTGAAGACGTTTGAGGAGTGCATCCTGGGGCTGGCCATGATCCGCCTGCGCAGGGTGAGCCTGGAGCGCCGGCACGGCAACATGGAGGAGGCAGAGCAGCTGCTGGAAGATGCTGTCAGAAATGCCAAGTCCATCAGTGAAGCCTCCTTCTATGCCATCAAACTGGCCCGGCACCTCTTCAAAGTGCAGAAAAACCTGCCAAAGGCAAGAAAAGTGCTGTCAGAAGCCATAGAACTGGACAAAGTATGTGTTCCCTCTCAGCTGTCTTACCCAAAACTCAAACCACCCTGGTGTCTTTCTTTCTGAAGCATTTTGTATAACATGGCAACAGTGATGACAGGTGTTGTAACTGGATGTAATGTCCCATTACTGCATGGAGACAACAGTCCCTCTAAACTGATGTTGCCATGTCCCAGCTTGGGAATCTGGAAGTTTGAACCCTTTTCCCACCAGAAGCACAATGTGTTTTGCACCTTTATTTTAATTTTTAGAATCCTAAACGTTCTCAGTGTGTTCAGTGTTATTGGTGTGGGGGCAGTGTTTGGTGGTTTGGTGTCAGCACAGGAATATCTGGCACTCAGATGCTGCCAGCAAAGTGCAGCACCTGGGTTTGTGGTGTTGGTCACTTCTGGTGTGTTTGTGCAACAAACTAGCCTAGGGAGAGAGGAAAATCCCTTTATTGCCTGTCATTGTATGTGTTCATGGGGTGAACTGGGGTGTGTAACAGTCAGAGTTAAAAACCTGCTGTGAGGGTCAGGTGTGCACCTCCTAATGCCTGTTTTGCACAGGAAAACACCAAACTGTACCTGAACCTGCTGGAGATGGAATACAGTGGTGACCTCAAGCAGAACGAGGAGAACATCCTGAGCTGCTTTGACAAGGCCATCCATGGGGCCTTGTCCATCAAAATGAGGATCACCTTCTCACAGAGAAAAGTGGAATTCCTGGAAGATTTTGGGTCTGATGTGAACAAGTAAGATGTCCTGTGGGCAGTGGCCAAACTGGGGTCACTGGGAGAGTGCTGGGGAAAGGGTGGGGTCAGTGGCTTCTGAAAAATTATTTCCTTTGTGCCATCAGCTCTTTGTAAGGAACAGCTGCTTTTCTAAACCAGCCTCCTGGTGTTAAACAGGAATAGATTTGTAAACAGGAATAGATTTTTATAGAGGAATCTCTTTTCAGGCAATTGCCCCTTTGATCTCAAGTGCCCAACACCTCACTGAGCAGAGCTCTGCTGCCTGCCAGGTTTTCCTGTGGCTTCCCCTTGCTAAGCCCTGTGAAGGGAGGTGCTCCTCAGGGGAGTGGGACAGGTCTGTGGCACAGGTGTCCTTTGAGACTCTGTTCCTGGGAGCTGCTGCTCGTTTCCAGAACTGCACTGGTCAGGTTTTTCAGTGTTCAGCACTATCAACAACTGTGCCCTTCTGTGGCAGGATACACCAGAAATGCAAGTTTTAAATTTAATACTACTATATATTTTTCTCTTCATTTTCTATTGTTTTTATTTACCTTTTGCAGCTAAATAACCCAGAAGGATTAATGACAACTCAGTTTTTCTGCTTTGTATGTTTTTAACAATAGCTGTCATTAAATTCTGCTGCCTCTGCATGGCAGTCAGTCAGTACAAGTTTAGGATCTGAGACAGATCAACACAAAGAATTTTGCAGTTCCCAAATAATCCCAGAGCACAGAATGAGTATGAGGAACTCTTTTTACCCAGAGCACACTGTCAGAAGCTGCAGGTTTTGTGAGGTGCTGCAGATGAAGGGGGTATGCAGTCAACATTTGTGAGAATTTTAGCCAGGACTCCCCTGTGCTGCATTAACCACACTTGTTCTTCCCTGCTGGATGGGCAAGGGCTGCTTTGAGATTGGAATAATTTCCAGTGTTTAAATGCTGATTCCCACATCTCTGTGCTGCTGTGGGTGGCATCACCAGCAGGCTCTGAAGGAGCAGCTGAATCACAAATCATTTCTAGAAAACTTCTTTATAAAGGACTTGATAAAAACTGCATTAAGTGTGAGGGAAGTTGAGCGGGTTGGGAACTGGAGCTGTTGTGAACAGAGCTGAGCTGGCTTTCCCCTGTTTGTTGGTGGTCACTCATTAGAATGTATGACATTGCAGTTTGCTGTACTGTTCCAGCTCCAGTGGGCTTTGCTCAGGGGTTTCAAACACAGGCAAGGCCTGACTGGCTGTGCTCTTCCCAGGCTCCTGGATGCCTACGACGAGCACCAGGCGCTGCTGAAGGAGCAGGAGACGCTGAAGCGGCGGGCAGAGAACGGGTACGGACTGAGCCCAGCTGCCCTGGGCAGGGCAGGACAGCTCTGGGGGCAGGGCAGGGAGCAGCCTCACCCTGGGGGGTTCCTTCGTCTGTCAGTGGAGGTGTTTGTCAGCTTTGAACCCACTGATGTGAGAATAGAGTCACATAATGTTAGTCCTTTGAAGTGTATACTAAATAGAGCTGTGCTGCCTTAAATATTCATGGAATTGTTTGGATTGGAAGGGACCCTAAAGCCCTAAAACCTGCCATGGACAGGGACACCTTCCATAGACCTCCATATGTGCTGGCCCTGGACACTTCCAGGGATGGAAATAATTTTGGAAAATAAGTTTTTGGGTTGTTGAGTTGAGTTGAGCCAAACAGTGCTGGTAAAGTAACTCAGTCTCTAAGCCAGAACGTGCCTTTGCTGTCTCAGTTTGGGCACCAGCTTTAAACCCAGCCTGTTCTGCAGCACAACCCAAACTGCCCTTCCCTGACCCAATTCCCTCACCCCTCTGGGCCAGGGCACCCAGCTGAGCAGGGTTCAAGCTGCCCAGCAGTGCTCTGAGGTGCCAGAACAGGCTGTGTTCCCCTGCAGCTCAGAGGAGCCGGACGAGAAGAAGCTGCTGACGGAGGAGGCGGGGCTGGCGTCGGCGCAGCTCATGGACGGGGACATGCAGGTCAACCAGGCCGCCTACAACTACAACGCCTGGTACCAGGTATGGGGCAGGGAAACAAAACTCAGCTCCTTGGGGTGCTGGCACCTCCTGGGCGTGCTCCACAAGTGCTCAGTGTTCCTGCGTGGAGCGAGGAGCAGTTTGGTGGCTGTGCTGTCACACGGGGAGGGGACAGGGGGAGGACAGCAGGGCTGTGGTATGTGGAACTGTTCTGCCCAGACTGACCATGGGGTGCCCCTTTCCTGTGTGCCTGGATAGTGACTATCTCCAGGCTGTAATTCCTGTAGTGCCTTGGAATGGTTTCTGCTGGTACACAGCATCAACAAAATCAGCTTGCCTCTGGGGCTCTTCCTCCAGAGCGTTTTAGCTTGGAATAGAATTGTTGAGGTTGGAAAAGCCCTCTAAGACCATCCAGTCCATCACTGACAAGGCCTCCACTGAGCCATGTCCCTACTGCCACAGCCATGTGTTTTTTAAATCCATGGCAGATTTGAGGGGGTTTTATGAAAAGCATTGTTCCGACTGTGCCGAGCCCCCAGAGCTGGGAGAGCAGTGCTACAGCTGGGGCACAAGCCCTGGGTGGCCCTGTTTGGGATTGTCTGCAGCCAGGCTGGGAATTCTTTCCCAAGTCAGGCCATGGGAGCCATCTCATCCAGCACAGACTGTCCAGTGCTAGGCCAGGAAAAAGGCACTGCAGGAATGGCAGCCTTGAGGCTGGGCCAGAGGGACCTAGGCTGGAGATCAGGGAAAGGTTCTTCCCCCAGAGGGTGGAATCAGCACTGGAAAAGCTCCCCAGGGAATGGGCACGGCCCTGAGGCTGCCAGAGCCCTGTGCCACAGGGATGCCCAGGCTGGGACTCTTGGGGTGTCTGCAGGGATGGGGCTGCGCTCGCTGATCCCCGTGGGTCCCTCCCAGCTCGGGACATTTTGATTGTGTTGTGATGAGGATCTGTGCTGTGGCAGCACCCTGTGGTGCCTGCACCCCTGCCTGCCTTGCCTGCCTTTCCCAGGCTGTTGCAGAGGGAATGGCACAGCTGTCCTGCATTCCTGGGGTGCTGTGCTGGCACAGAGGGGCTGGGGGGCTGTGCTGCCCCAGGGGCTCCCAGCAGGGACGCT
The DNA here is from genome assembly GCF_022539315.1 of Serinus canaria. Taxonomy (NCBI): domain Eukaryota; kingdom Metazoa; phylum Chordata; class Aves; order Passeriformes; family Fringillidae; genus Serinus; species Serinus canaria. The sequence continues at coordinate 61,447,592 of NC_066319.1, read as the reverse complement.
GGTGGCTGATGCTGCTGCTGTGTTTGGTTCCAGTACAACTACCAGAACGCCTGGAATTACGGACAGTATTACCACACAACCTGATCCCTGCAGGGAGTGGAGTTCACTGTGCTGCAGTTTCAACAAAGATGGAATAAAAAAAATTATATTTTTCTAATTTTGGGCTGTGAAGGAACTGTCGTGCCACCTGCTTTTGGTCCTCTGCATGTGAACCGAGCTGCTGCTCACGGGGTATGTGTGAAGCAAGATTCGTGTGCTGGTAACTGATAAATGGTCTCTGTACAATTCTCATTTACCATAAATGATTTTTTTAATTCCCTGCACTAATTTATGGAGTATCAGAAGAATTCTCGTCGGTCTCATGATTCCATAATTGAGTGGGTGAAGCTGGGGGGGTTTGGGCTGGTTTTGCCCCAGAGCTGCTCTGCTGCCTGGCCCTGGCCCAGGGCTGGAGCCAAGGCTTGTCCCACTCCCAGCCCAACTGCCAGGGAGCTGTTCCAGGCCCGGGTTGTTGGGACTGAGGGCCTTGGCAGAGCTGCCACACGGGTTCTGTAGTGTGGGAGGGGGCAGGGATTAAACCACCTTCATTCTTTTTTAAAAGCACAAACTGTGTTTGGGATGAGTTTTGTATTTAGAGTTTTTCATGTACACGGTGTGAGCAAAACTTTTTCATTTTGATCAAAGTGATCATTCCCATTTTTGTAATAAAAGCGAGGAATTCAGTAGGTGCTCTGAGCTTTCTTGGACTGCCTCATTTGAGCCAGGAGGGAGAAGAGAATGCCTGAGTTGAGCTCTGGTGGTGTTCACAGGAGGAGCTGTGGCACAGGGACACCTGGGAACACCTGTGGAACACCTGGATCTCTGCCAGCAGAGCTGCTGTCAAATAAATGGGGTGGGAATTCTGTGGGGTTGTGGAGCAAGAATGCCGTGGGTTTGGGCTCCACAGGAGGGAAGGAGCCCTGGCTTGGGTGTGGGGCCATGGGATTGTGGAGCAGGAATGCTGTGGGTCTGTGGAGTGGGAGCACTGTGGGACAGGAATGCTGTGGGACTGGGCTCCAGAGGAGGGAAGGAGCCCTGGCTCGAGTGTGGGGCCATAGGATTGTGGAGCAGGAATGCTGTGGGTCGTGGAGCTGGAATGTTGTTGGAATGTGGGGCAGGAATGCTGTGGGATCATGGAGTGGCAATGCTGTGGGACAGGAATGCTGTGGGACTGGGCTCCAGAGGAGGGAAGGAGCCCTGGCTGGGTGTGGGCCCGGCTGCTCCGGGGGCTCTGCAGTGCCCGGCAGAGGAGCGGGGGGAGCACAGACACAAAGAAGGGAGGCACTGGCAGGTACAAACTCTGCTTTAGTGGTGGGACTGTCACTACAGCAGCGGGGCAGGAACAACACTCAGCACTCATCTCCACAAAGGCACCGCTGTAACCGGAGCCTGGAGTTACAGCTACGCCGGCAGGAAGCTCTCTCTGGCAGAAATGGATTCCCAGCAGCACAGGGAATTCTTCATTCTATATCCACCAGCTCCACTTCAAAGAAGAGTTTTGCATTTGGTGGGATCCTGCAGGCAAACGTTAAGGAAACAAAAGGAAACAGCCCTGGCAGTGACCCCTCCCTGGGCAGGGAGTGCCCAGCTGCTCCCCAGCCTCTCCCAGGTCCCTGGGATGGCCCTGACCTGGTTGGACACCCCGGATCCAGCCACAGCTGCTGCCCAGCAGGAGCTGTCAGGAGACAGGGACAGCCCCATGGACACAGCTTCATCAGCACACCCTTCTCCTCAGTGCCCTGAGCTGCCCCAGCCTTGTCTGCAGCTCTGGGGCAGTGCCTGGGGCGGTTACCCTGTCCCACTGTCACAGGGGAGAAGTGTCCGGGCAGCTCTTCAATCACAGGATTCCAGCACAGGAGAACATTCCCTTCTCCTGCTCCAGGAGGGATGGGAAAAAGAAACAGGGCTGCAGGAAACACTGTGGGATCCTGTACCCCCTACTTCAGCTGTATCCCAGAACCAAGTGTAACTCTGTCCCTGCTCCTGCTTCCCTACATTGGTTAGGATCCCCATCAGGCAGAAGCATTTGCAAGCAGCTGGAACAAAAATGCAGGTGGAAAACAGCAGCAGGCTCCCCCTGCATGAGTTTTTCTCCAAAAGAAAAGGGCAATTCCACCCCCAGGAAGTGCCCTGAACTCCCAGAGTGGGAATGTCCTGAGCCTGCTGTGAGTAACACGGGAACCCCTCTCCTGTATCCCTGTCCATAAAGCACCTCCTTGCCCCCAGCATTCCCAGGCTCCCTGAGGAGTCAGAGGTCATGGAAGGATACTTGGCATCGGGCTGCCCCTTCTTGCCATAGGCCCACTCGGGCTCGATCTCCAGCTGGGCCTTCTCTCCTTTGCTCATGGTCAGCAGGGCCTCATCCCACTGCAACGACAGAGCAGCTCCAGCCAGGGATGGGACAGCAGCCACTGCCCCTCCCAGCTTTTCCTGGGCCTCCAGGAATGCCCACACAGCCCCAGGGCCCCTCCCCAGCGCTGTGGAGCACTCCAGGAGGGTGTTCCCTGCCCCCACACCCAGCAATCTGTGCTCCTGTGCTGGGATGACCCCCGGGAGCAATGGGAACACATCCCATCAGCATTCCCAGCTTCAGGATTCCCTTCCAAGGGAGTGCCAGGGATTGGTGCTGTGCCCACTGAGGGAAGGCTCTGGCACCCACAAACCTGGGATAAACACAGGGATAAACCTGGGCCACTGCTGCTCCTGCAGCGCTGCCCATGGACACATTCCCAGCTCCAGCCCCATCCCACATCAGGACACCTGGAGCAAAGGAGGCTCAGGGGGCCCTTGTGGCTCTGCACAGCTCCTGCCAGGACGGGACAGCCGGGGGGCTCCCAGGGAACAGGGACAGGAGGAGAGGGAACGGCCCCACACTGGACACCAACAGGAATTTCCCCATGGAAAGGGTGCTCAGGCCTGGCACAGAGTAAAGCCCAGGGAATGCAAGCAGGGATGGATGGAGCCCTGGGATGCCATTGGTCTCAGCTGCTGTGAGACACTGACAGGGCTGACCCCAGGGAACAGAGCCTGCGTTCCAAGCTCTGCCTGACGAGGGAATGACTGAGGAAGAATGTTCCATCCTCCCAGGGCAATCCCTTGCAATCTGCCCCCATGAGAAACAGAACCCAAAACCTGCACCCCAGTCACAAACCCCAGCATGGAACTGCTCAGGGACTGGGAGGGAGCCCTGAATGCTTTACTTACACCTCGGATCACTTTTCCTACACCAACTTTGAAACTCAAGGGCTTGGCTGCTTTTTTCTTCTTTGAACCTGGAAAAGAGTTTTATGTTCATTTGCCTCAACATCACACCAGCACACGGCACACCTCTGTAGAAAACTGCCATTACAATCATGCTTTACATAAATAGCTGTTCTTCTGATATTACTTTTAGCCAAATATCAGATTTTCAGGGGGAAATATTAAAGGTGTGCACTAAAACATCATTAAATGCTCAAGGTGCACCAAAGCATCCTTCAAACCCCAAAAGCTCACTCCTGAATTACTCAAGTTGACTGTACAAGTTATGGAAATATTCAGGAACCAAGAAAAGTCAACAGGGGACATACAAGTATGAGGAATTACAGACAGTACTCCAATGACTCTGGAATACTGTTCCTGAGTGTGGGACATCACTGCTGGGAAAGCCTTTCTAGTATTTCACCATTTCATACCCCTAAACCCTCTGATCTGTCACAAAACTCCAGCAGGGAATACTGCACACCAGAGTATTCAAATCCCTCTCACTCCAGTGCCTCCATATGTAAAGATTTACCACAGAATGGCCCCAAGATGTGTTTATTTAGAGAAATTCAGGACACTGGTGCAGGAGTTCCCTGGGCACCATCTCCCCTGGGGATTGACTCCCTGCATTCCACATTCCCAGGCCTGGAATGCCAGAAGCCAGGGCTGGCAGGATGCAGCCTGCAGCCCTGTCACTTGACACCAGCCAGTCCTAAAATACTGCCCTTGCAAGCTCATGGAAAATCAGGATCCGGGAGCTGCAGGGCAGCTCAGCAGCACCATGATAAAGCTGTTTGTCAGGAATACTCCCAGACACACCTTCCAGGGACAAACCCCTGCCCACATCTGCTGGAGGAGCCCAGGTAATTCCCTCCAGGAGCATTAGCAACCAGCCCCAGGAGTTCATCTGCACATCTATATATCCATAACCTTACTTGACTGAATATTGGTATCGAAGACTGTCCCATCCTGCAGCTTTCCTGTGTACCAGCAGTGGACAGTGTCTCCCTTCTTCGGGAAGTTGGTTTTATCGCCCTTCTTTAAAATGGATTTTGTGTACTTTGGTGGCCCCTAAGGTTATAAAAACAGAGTTATGACTGGTGGGTTAAAGAGTCCCAGATATCCAAGACTGAACAACCACTGAATTTAAGGCATAAAAGACGATACTGTTAGTGAGTGGCAAGGCTACATTTGGGGAAAATGCAGCTTAAGGTTAAGGTGGGGTAGAAACACCAGATTTCTTATTGTAACAAGGTTTGTGAAGACTTAGGATCACGCAATCTCCTGAGCTGGAAGGGATCCACAAGGACCATCCTGTCCCAGCCCAGAGCCCAAACAATCCCACCCTGGGCATCCCTGGCAGTGCTGGCCAAACCCTCCTGGAGCTCTGGCAGCCTCGGGGCCGTGCCCATTCCCTGGGGAGCCTGGGCAGTGCCAGCACCCTCTGGGGGAAGAACCTTTCCCTGAAATCCCCCTAACCCTCACCCCGAGACAAACCACATAATCTGATTTTCCAGGCGAAAAACGCGAGTCGAGGGCATCACACCAACCTCCTCCACAGCCTCCTCAGCCTTCACCGCCTTCCCCTTGGCCTCCTCCGCCTTGGCCGGCTTCGCCTTCTCCGCCGCCTTCTCGGCGCCGTCCGTGCCCTTGAAGCGCTGCGAGGGGAAGGATGAGGAGCCGCCTGCCCGGCCCCGGCCCTGCCCGAGCCCAGCTCCAGCCCCACGCCCTCACCTGCGTGTGGAAGAGCTGCGTGTAAGCCGCGATCAGCTGCTCCTTGTTCGCCGTCTTCGCCACGTTCTTCACCTGCCCCAGCAGCTTGTGCTCCGCCAGGAACTGCGGGACACGCCAGGCGGTGAGGGGAATAAAACCCACCCAAACCTCCCCCGCACGGCTCCAAAGGATCGATTGTCCCCCGCCATTACCGCCTGCGCCGCGTGCTCCTGCAGGAATTTGATGATCTCCTTCTTGGCCAGCGCCTCGCTCCGCAGCTCCTCAGCGCTCCAGGGCTGCGCCGGGCCCGCGGCCGCCGCCATCTTCCCACCCACCTCCCGCTCCTCCTCCGGAGAGGAGGGCTGGGAGCCGCCCGGCAGGGAGAGGGGCGGGCCGGGAGAAGGACGGCGGAGAAGGGGAGGCTCCGAAGGCGGCTTCGCGACCGTCCCCTTCGGCCCCGGCCGAGCTCCCAGCGGGAATTCGGGGAGGGCCGCCGAGGGAGGGACAAAATGGCGCCGCCTCGGGGCTGGCGGGGCACGCCCTGAGCGAGGGGAGCGGGACCAGCCCCGGGCTTGGCGGGCGCCTCAGGGCGAGAGGAGGGCCGGGGCACGGCCGGGGGAGAAGGGAGGAGGGCCGGGGGGCGGCTCCCGTCCCTCTCGGCGGCGGTTTCAAACGGCGGCGGTGGCGGCGAGGCAGGGCTAAGATGGCGGCAGGATGAGCGGCGGCCGGCAGCGCACTTTGCCGCAGGTGTGGCGGGCGCCCGAGGGCAGAGCGGAGCGGAGGGACGCGGCCGGGGACAGCGATGACGAGCTGTTGCTGGCAGCCGCGGCCGCGGCCGACCCCGGCCCGCCGCAGGGCTTCAGCGAGGCGGCGGGCTCCATCTGGATCTACCCCACCAACCTGCCCGTGCGCCCCTACCAGGAGCGCATGGCCGGCGCCGCGCTGCTGGCCAACACCTTGGTGTGCCTGCCCACCGGGCTGGGCAAGACCTTCGTGGCCGCCGTGGTCATGTACAACTTCTACCGCTGGTTCCCCTCGGGCAAGGTGCTGTTCCTGGCCCCCACCAAGCCGCTGGTGGCTCAGCAGATGGAGGCGTGCGGCCGCGTCATGGGCATCCCGTGCCGGGACATGGCGGAGATGACAGGTACGGCTGCTGCCCGGGCTGCCGGGCGTGAAGAGCCACGGTGTGGGGAAAAATAAAACATGAGAGGTGTTTGAAGGGCTGCCTGCTGGTTTGGCCGGAGTTAAGAGCACAGGTCGCCTGTATAAAGGGTGAAGCGCTGCGGTGCAGCCCTGTGGGTCACAGCGTGCAGGTCTCTGTACACACACAGCGCTCTGTGGGGTGCTTAAGCCAAAAAATAATGGCTCTTTAAACCCACATTAAAGCTGTTTCTGCCCCTCCTTCTCATCCCCTCGTCACTTTCCGTGTCACTTTCCTCGTCACTTTCCATTCACCTCTCTGTGAAGTTTTTGCAGCCCCCTGAGCTGCAGGTCATTCCTCACTGAGGTTGCAGCCTTGGTGACTGAACCCATAACCTGGTTTGGGGCCCAGACCTTTCCCAGAAGTGTTCTAAGTGATGTTGAGGGCAATGGGCATCTTGAGCTTCCCAGCCTTGATTGCCATGGTTCTGGATTTAACTTTTTAATGCAAAAAACTCTTCCTGGTCATTGTATTGTGTCAGGGGGAATATTAGATATCAGGAAATGTTTTTACTGACAGGAGGTGGTGCAGTCCCCATCCCTGGGTGTGTTTAACAAAGCCTGGATGTGGCACTGGGTGCCAGGGTTGAGTTGAGGTGTTGGGGCTGGGCTGGACTTGATGATCTTGAACGTCTCTTCCAACCCAGTTATTTTGAACATTCTGTGAATATTCTGTGAATATTTTGTATTCAGTGAGGGTGGGCAGGCCCTGGCACAGGTGCCCAGAGCAGCTGTGGCTGCCCCTGGATCCCTGGCAGTGCCCAAGGCCAGGCTGGACAGTGGGGCTGGAGCAGCCTGGGACAGTGGGAGGTGTCCCTGCCATGGCAGGGGTGGCACTGGGTGGGATTTGAGGTCCCTTTCCAACCCAAACCATTCCATGATTTTATGTGTCTGCCAGCCCTGTCACTGTCAGATCTTGGGCCATACCTTGTTCTGAGCTCCCTGAGTTGTTTCTTTGACTTCCAGGAGGAACCCAGGCTCTGGGCCGGAGGGAGCTGTGGAGCACCAAGAGAGTCTTTTTCCTCACTCCTCAGATAATGGTCAATGACCTCTCTCGTGGGACCTGTCCTGCTGTGGAGATCAAATGTCTGGTTATTGATGAAGCCCACAAAGCCCTTGGCAATCATGCCTACTGCCAGGTAGGGCTGGAGCCACCCCACTCTTCTCTCCTAGTCAAAAAACCTTCCCCAAAATTGCTTCCAGCATCTCCATAAAGCATCACTGTCATTGCTGTGGGGAGATTGTCCTTGTGGTCCTTAACTTTGCTTGAAAGGCATCCAACATTCCTGTGAGTTGTTATGGCCTTGTTTGTTAGTAATGTCTGTCAGGTATTTTTACAGTGCCTCCATTAAATTGTAATTTTAGTTTAAAGATTGTTTTGGCTGGGCAATGTTAAAAACCCAGTGTTTTTATAAGGCTCTTTAGCAGAGATAAGTCAGTTCAAGATTTCTATTTAAATTTGGGGTTTGTGTTGATTAGCCAAGGGTTTGTTGCATTGTCATGGGTTAATCTCCTGAGAGCAAAAGGTGACCTAAAAGTTACTTTGATACACTGCAGAAATTTACTGGATATTTGTGCAGTTCAGATGGCAGAGCATTAATCATCTGTGAATTACATTTTTTAGAGTTTTTCTTCAGACTCACTTTTTGGCAGCTCACCCAAATTAGTGGGCTGTCAATACTTCTGTCAAATCAAGTGAGAAATCATTTCATAATTTTTCCAGGTTGTTCTTGGTACATTTCCAGGATGCCCCTGGATCCCTGGCAGTGCCCAAGGCCAGGCTGGACACTGGGACACCCTGGGACAGTGGGAGGTGTCCCTGCCTTGGCAGGGGTGGCACTGGGAGGGATTCAAGGTCCCTTCCAGCCCAAACCATTCCGGGATTCAGTATTGTTGGAGTGTTTTGTTAAGCCTTTCCTACTTAGTGGCATTTTCAGTGATGCAGTTTGTGCAAGGAAATAATCTCCTTTCAGGGCATTAATGCAGCTTTCCTGCCCTCAGGTTGTGAGGGAGCTGAGCAAATACACAAATCAGTTCCGGGTCCTGGCCCTGAGTGCCACCCCAGGCAGTGACACCAAGGTGAGCCACAGCTCCTGGCAAGGTTTAAACAACCAGGGGGAGTGGGAGCTCTGCTCTTCTGCTGGAGCCTCTGCAGGGTCCTGAGGAGTTCCACACCAAGACTGAATCAATTTACAATCCATTCCTTGAGGAGGTTTGGTGTCTCTCATGCTACAAACCACATTTTATTGATTTGGGGGGGTGGGCAGGCCCTGGCACAGAATTCCCAGAGCAGCTGGGGCTGCCCCTGGATCCCTGGCAGTGCCCAAGGCCAGGTTGGGCATTGGGACACCCTGGGACAGTGGGAGGTGTCCCTACCATGGCAGGGATGGCACTGGGTGGGATTTAAGATTCCTTTCCAATCCCCAAGTCTGGAATTCTATTTCCTGACCTTTCATTTTTCACTGTAGGTAGTAGGTGCCTTTTCCTTGCTATTTTATGTAACCCCTGCTAAAGTCTGGAAATGGTTACTTTATTTTGTGGCTTTTCCAGGCAGTGCAACAAGTTATCTCCAACTTGCTGATTGCTCAGATAGAGGTGTGTGCTGAAGATTCTCCAGAAATTCAGCCTTACTCTCATGAGAGACAAGTGGAAAAAATTGTAGTTCCACTTGGGGAAGAACTGATGGAAATTCAGAACACTTACATCAAGGTGAGTGACTGCATTTCCTTTTTGGTCATTGCTCAGTGACAGGAAATGTTTTATCATCTCTGTCTAGACTTGCAGTGTTTAGAAAGGCAACACTTTCTTATGTAATTAACTTTGATTACAGGGTAAATTAAGCACCATGGGTTCAACTCCAGCAGCTGCAGTTTCATTTTGCACCAGTGACACTTTTTACCTTGCAGTAACTTGAAAAGCTCAGGTGGAAAACTTGGAATTGAATTTTCCTCACCCTCTTTCAGCAGTCTGCAAAATTGACAGCAGACCCAAACTGAGGTTCTGCATGTGGCTGAACTCAGTATTGAGATGTTGGGAATGCCTTGAGGAATCTGTGTGTGGACTGGAACATTTTCTCTGACTAAGAGTAATATTCTTTAGAATAAGCTTTAAGTCATCTGTGACTGTAATTAGTTCTCCTGGAGGGTTTTTTTTTTTTTGTATTACTTTATTGGCCTAATAATTTATTTATTGGCCTGTTTCTATTACTATGATGATGACATCTTTTTCTTTCTCACCAATCCTTAATGCCCAAATAGAAGAGATTTTTGGGGGCCAGAGCTGTTTGTCAGTCAGTTGTAACTTAGTGATCTGTGCCTTCCCAGTAAGATACTTGTTGGCAAATGATGTTACATGAAACACCACTCTGCAAAGTGTCAATTATCTGCTCTTTTTTTGCTCAGAGGCATACAAAGCTGGGATTGAGTTATGTGTCAGACTGCTGGCCTCAGAGCATTTGTGTTTAACAAAGCCTGGATGTGGCACTGGGTGCCAGGGTTCAGTTCAGCTGCTGGGGCTGGGCTGGGCTCAGTGATCCTGAAGGTCTCTCCCAACCTGGTCATTCTGGGAATTTTGGGAATTTGGTTAAAATTGACTGATTTTGGTGTAGCTGTGTGAAGAGCACTGGAAAGCAAACTTGTGAGTGCATCAGCTGTGTGCAACCCAGGGACCTGAGAGTGTTTAAATGAGGAACTTCCACTGGTAAAGAGAAACTCTAAAGTAGTTCTGCATCACTGCAGGTCCCTCTGAGAGCTCTGAGTGCAGGGCTTTGTTTTGGGGTTTAGGCTGTGGTGAGCACCTTGGTTTGGCTCCACCAGCCTTGCCTGAGCTGCCCTGGGGCTGCAGTGCTTTGTTTCCTTCCTCTACTCTGGATTTGCATTTCAAGTGCTGCTGCTTTCCTGGAGAACACAACTTCTAGTGACAGCCAGGGCTGCAGGGAAGGTTGGCAGTGTGTGCCAAGGCCAAGCCTCACTTCTGGAGGCCTCAGCACTTGGGGAGTGGCTCCTGGCCCTCAGCTCCTGGGCCTTGAGGTGACCATTTCACATTTGGGGCTGAATGGCTTTTGTAAAATCAGAGCAGCATCCCAAGGCAGGAAAGCAAAAGCACCTGTGTGTGCTGCAAGAACGAGAGCCAGGTGTCCTGTGCACAGTAAAATCATTCTTTAATTGTGCCAAACAGTAAACAAGACAACATTTCAGAGTGAGCAAAGGACAGTGTCAGACAGCACAGCACAACAATGCCAGAGGAACTCTGTGGAGGTGTCTTTACATACAATAAGCAAGGCCCTGAGTATCACAATAGCTGGAATCAACTTTTTAGGCACTAACTCTGGTTTGGAAAATACACAGTATGCAGGACAACACTTATCTGTTAAGGCTACATCATTTAATCTTCCAAAAGTAGGGGTGAATGCTGATTTATCATCTCCTTTCATGAGTGGAAAACTAAGAACTTCACATTAAAACTGAAAATCCAGGAGTGGCTCCCAAAGCAGAGCCAGGGATGGATAACAAAGTACCTGTTTGGGCAGTCATGCCTGGCATGGTGTTGTCAGGTCTGAGTGACAGTGATGTTTGCTTGGCATTCAGTGGTGCAACAACTGAACAAACTGTATTTTGTGTCAGCTGAACACTGGAGCTGCTGGTCCCTGTGCTCCTGAGGGCCAGTGACAGCTGCTGGTACCAAGCCATAAAGTGTATCTCCAAACTGGAGCTGAAGTTGGTTTTTTGTTTGTTTTTTTGTTTTTTCTCAGCAGCAGAAGCCATCTAACAGAAGTCAAAATAAATAAATACTATCTTGGGATTCACAGTTTGCCATAAAGAGCAGGGAGTGCTGGGCTGCAGGTGGGATGTCAGCACACTCAGATCTGCTTGTGCTTCAGGGATGTTTCTAGAACGTCACCCGCGGGGAGCTGAGCCACAGGAGGGGTTGGCAGGGACATCAGACACAGCAGATGCTTTTGCAGGAGAGGCTTAAAATGTGAATTATGTACAAACTGGTGCTCTGTGGGGAGAGGATTTCACTGCTTCCAGGAGCTATCCAACATCTGTTGTGCCAAAGCATAATGAGAATTTCCCTCACTGGCAAAAGCAATCGGGTGGCAGAAATTTCTTTAATTTGCCATAAAATCTTGTCAGAGGTGAAAATTACTTTTATGTGCTCTTATAAAAATCTGGGGGAGGGTATGAGAACAAAACCTTTTATTTAATGCCTCCCTGGGCCCTCTAGTCAGCTTAGTTTTAAAAATATTTTCACTGTTTTTTTTTAATTAAGAGCTTTTAGTTTAATACTGGCTGGCATTTTTAATTTTCCTTCTCCCAGGCTGGGACACTGTATTGCATTTTAGTTTGTTTGGGGCTTTTGTGTTAAAACTAAGGCTTTTGTGTCTCTTTTTTATTTCTGTTTCCTTTCTCCCCTCTCCTTGCTGCTTCCCAAGGAATATCTGTGCCCAGCAGGCACCAGAGGGCACCTTGGTCCTGCTTAAGCCAGGGCCACTCTGATCCTGCTGCTCAGGGAGAGGCTCTGGGTTGAGCACAGAGCCATCCCTCCCTGTGGGACCAGGAGGCTTCGGGTTCTTTCAGAAATCCTCCACAAATCCATTTTTGGAGTTGTTTTTTCACCCTGCTGTGAGTTAGCAGCCCCTGGCTCTGGTTTTGGTCTGTGTGTTGGAATTAAAGAGCACAGAAGCTCTGTTGGAACCCTAAATCCTGTACCCAGTAAATAATGCTGGTGATGTACTCAGTGAATTTTATATAAAAAATATTTACTTCTATAAAGAATAAACTCTACCATCACATCAGTACGGGGAGACATGAGGGAGGGATTTTGGAGAGCAAAATTGTTTGCTACCCTGACTCTAAAGTGCAGTAGGTGCTCTTGGGCTGTGTGGAACAGGGGGAATGCTGCTCCCAGCCCTCCTGGGGGCTCTGGAATGTGGGAGCTCAGCCTCTGCAGTGAGCCAGGCTGGCAGCTGAGGGCTTATCACAAGGGAGAAGAGCAAAACAAACAGCAAATTAATATTAGGGAGAAAAAACTCTCACAGTGAGGGTGGTCAGATGCTGGGACGGGGCCCAGAGGGGCTGTGGGCTCCCTGTCCCTGGGGATGCTCAACCCCAGCTGTGCTGCCTGGAGCTGCAGCCCTGCTCTCAGCAGAGGTGTCTGCCCCAGGTCACTCCCAGCTGAGATGTTCTCTGTGGATATTTCTGTCATTTCTGCCATTAACAGCCAGCAGTACAGAGCAGCTTACTCCAGCTGCAGTGCTTCAACCCCCAGCAAAGCTGTGAGCATCAACTGCTCAGAAAGCTGCAGTTCAAAATACCCAGTGTCTCCTTAGGAATGCCAGAGCCAGTCATGGGATTCCTGGGGGCTGTGATGAGGATGACCTGTACTTTTGCTGTCAACACTTGAGTGAGCAGTAGGACTTTTTGGTTTCTCTCCAGACTCGGGGTGCTTTGGTTGGGAGCTTCCTGAGGTAAGCTTTGGGCATCTCTGTGCCACAGCTGTCAGCATTGACCTGTTCTTGCTCCATGCTCTAATGCCAGTGGGCTCAATCTGGTAGTTCTCCTCAGGAACTGAGACCTGGACATTCTTTCTCTGCCTGTGTGAGGTGGGTTTGCTGTGTCACACTGAAAGCCCAGCAGGGCTTTGTGCAGCACCGGGGCAGGCCAGGGCTCCAGGATGTCCCCAGGGACCATCCCGAGCCACAGACAGGCTAGGGATGCCAATAAGTGCATGAGGGAAGAGGTCTCTGCCTCCTTTATCTGGTCAATAAGATAGAGAAGGTGAACTAACTTTAAAGTGCTAAACCCCTCCATTCAATGTGTGTGAAAGCTTCAGAGTAGCTGAAGGGATCTGAGCTGGGCTGGCTGCTCATAACCCAGCTGAGAGCCCCAGTGTTGACCTGTCAGGGGGGACACCTGGGCTGCCCCGGGTCACCTGGGAGAGGGAGGAGGCTCCGTGGGCAGCAGCAGCAGCAGCAGGAGGCTCTGTGGGCAGCAGCAGCAGCAGCAGCAGGAGCTCAGGGCCGCTGCAGGAACCAGATCTCGTTGTGGCGGTTGGCGGCGGCGGGGTTGGTGTAGCCGGCGATGATGAACGTGTCCCGCAGGCACAGCTCGGGGCTCTCCAGGATGGCTGCCAGCAGGTTGATCTCTCTCATGATGGAGTCCTCGTTGGTGATCCCTCGGAAGCTCCTGCAGGGGTCAGCTCAGATCAGCTACAGCTGCTTCCACAGCTCCCTGACACTGGTGGGGGTGGCTCTGCACCCCGGGGACAGCCCTAAGTTGCACCTGGGGAGGTTCAGGCTGGACTTGAGGAAAAAGCTCCTCACAGAAGGAGTGATTGGGCATTGCAAAGGGCTGCCCAGGGAGGTGGTGGAGTCACCATCCCTGGGGGTGTTTAATTAAAGCCTGGATGTGGCAGTCCGTGCCATAGTCTGGGTGACAAGGTAGTGTTAGGGCATAGGTTGGACTCAATGATCTCAAGGGTCTTTTCCAATCTAGTTCATTCTGTGATTCATTTTACACCCACTGTTCTTCCAGAGCCACTGTGTTCATTTTAAACCCAGAAATGCCTTCTGAATGACTTGGTTGTGTTTCACCAATGGTACTGACTGTGGTTAATCCCAAACCATTTTTTTCTTTAAGTTTTCTGTGCCACGTCAGACACTTTGTTCCCAGCTACACAGTATAGTCTGAGGGTGTTTTAGCACACATTTACAGATGCATCATTTTACCAAGTAATTGATATAAATATAGAGTAGCCTGAGCTGGAAGGGACTCACAGGGATTGTGGACTCCAATCCTGGCCCTGCCCAGACCTCCCAACAGTCCCACCCTGGACATCCCTGGCAGTGCTGCCCAAACCCTCCTGGAGCTCTGGCAGCCTCGTGGCTGTGCCCATTCCCTGGGGAGCCTGGGCAGTGCCCAAAACCTTTCCTGTTATAAATTTGTAACCTTTATTTCCTAACCATGCCATTCATAAAACAGGCAGCTTTTACAACTCTTGAAAATTTTTACCAATTGCTGCCTTTTACAAGGTCTAATAATCCTAAGGTTCCCAGAGTGAGAGCTGGGTGTTTTTCCTGTGTTGAGCAGAGTTAAAGCATTTCTCACCTGCTGTAGACAATGGTGGCAGGCCACTCCTCAATGATGATGTCAGAGTCGAAGGGGTGTGGGGGCTGGTCCTGCAGCACCTCGGGCAGGTAATAGGCCACTGTCACCGCCTGGCTCATGGCCGACTGCGCCTCGTTGGTGTGCACGATGGTCACGATGGGCACCGTGATGCCCAGGTACAGCCCTGCCCACACACAGGAGGGTGAGAGCGTTCAGGAGACTCAGGAGCAGCTTTGCACCCTGTGCCTGCCTGCTGAGTTTGGGCTGAAGGGTTTAAATGAGCACCAGGGGGTGAATGAAGGGGTTTCAGTGGTATGGTTTAGGCACTGAGGGTGTGCTCCAAGCTGGGAGGAGCAGTGAGTGCCCAGAGCAGCTGTGCCTGCCCCTGGATCCCTGGAAGGGTCCCAGACCAGTTGGACACTGGGGCTTGGAGCAGCCTGGGACAGTGGGAGGTGTCCCTGCCATGGCAGGGGTGGAACAGGAAGATCTTTGAGGTCCCTTCCCACCCAAACCATCTGTGACTCCGTGATTTCCCTGTGCTTTGTAGTTTGTGTGTTTGTGTCCAAAACACAACATTTGGTGAGCTCTTCCCTCTTCATGGAGGGCAGGGAGTTTGCCTGAGGTCTCTTCCCCCTCCTTAAAGGGTTGTGTTTATCTTCAAACTGACCTTGTGTCGTGGTTTAAATATTTGGGAACAAAACTGCAGGCAAGAGAAGGGGCTGCTCTGTGAACTCACTGAGGGTTTGCTGCTGTTAAAAATGTTGCAGTATTTTTTTGCACTGTTGTGTGTTTGGACTGCAGGAGGCAGAAGGAACTTCCTTTCTGTACAGTTTGATAACAACCCTGCAGTTCTGGAGCTAAAATTACTTTTAAACCACATTAAAGTGTTAAAAGAATGGGGAAGGTACCCAGGGAAGGAAAAGCTTTTGTGATCAATGTTTGTATTTTCTTGGAAAGATACTTAAGGGCTGAGTCAATTACAGCACAGAGCACTGAGCATGGCAAAACCTGATAGTAACTGGAGGATGAAAAATATGAGAACTGATGTCTGGAAGTGGAAACCAGATTAAATTGGATTGCACACCAGGTGCACATTTTACAGGCAGGCACAAGCTCTCAAGGACATGGTGGATTTGCCATTATTTTGAGCTAAAACTGGATTATCTTGCTGGAAAACATGCTTCAACCACAAATTTGCCGTGTCCATTGGGACAGGGACAATTTAATATCTTGAACTAAAGGAAAGGAGGCAGAAAATTCTGCTCCCTTTTGGTATCACACTCTGCCAGGTGATTCCAGTGCTGCTGTGAAAATGAAGCTCTGCAAATCCTGTAGCAAATGCCAGGTATACAGCAGAGAGCTTGGAGCAGCCTGGGACAGTGGGAGGTGTCCCTGCCATGGCAGGGCTGGCACTGGGTGGGATTTGAGCTCCTTCCAACCCAAACCATTCCAGGATTTCTATGGTTTTTCTGGAAAGGCTGTATCATGGATAAACATCCCTATAGGGTGTGCCTTTGGAAAAAGCTGTTCAAAGCATCTCCCTAATTAGGAGAGAGGGCAGAAATAGAATTTTCTATCTGCTGTGGGGTTGAGGTGTCCCTTACCTGAGGAGTTCTGCTCACAGATGTACCTCATGAGCTTCATGAACCCGAGGCAGATGCTCTGCTCGTATTGCTTCTCTTTCATTTTGATACAGGCCCACTTGGCCTTCCCATAGTGCCTTTTCTCATAGAGCAGATCTCCCAGCTGGAACACACAGGGGAGAATTTGGGATTGTCCTTTAGTCAGCTAAAAACATCAGCCAAACAAATAAATACAAGTTGAGCTCAAGAACTGCATCTTTTCAGCTCTCAGTGCCATGACCTTGAAAGAAATACAAATTTTAATCCTTCCTCCTAGAAAACAAGGAAAACACTGCAGATTTTGGATCAAAAATATCTTCAGCAGATTTTTAGGTAGTTCTCCTTTAAAATAAGGGCTTTTGGGCTGGCACAATTAAACATTTAGTTGCAATTAACACTGAATAACCTTATTTTTTAGCTGCAGTTGTTACAGTAATACTGTAACATTAAAAAATGCTTTCAACATAAACAGTCAGGAGTCCCAAACTTCATTTATATACATTTGAGTGTGTTTAAATGAAACACACTCAAGTTATGGTATTTATAAGCGTGAATTATTTAAATCTATTTAAAAGAAATGTGGCCAAAAAGTCCTCATAGATGGGCAGTAAAGGTTTTTGTGGTTTTTGATTTGAGGTTAAACATTTGTTTGCACATTTTCTGAGCTGGAAGCAATTTGCTGTACATTAATTTCAGTTTTTTATTAGAGGGGTTTATAAATTGCTGCCTTGTTTCATAGTGATCCATGATACAGAAGTATATTTTTTGTTTTAAATTCAGTAATTCATCTATTTCAAGTACTCTTTGCTAAGGTTTTATCAACACGACTGTAAAGGAGCAAATGCACCAATTTAAGTGAAGAAAATGGGCATTTTATTTCAAATGGCAAAGAAAGAGGGGTTTTGTTAAATTAATTTAGTCTCAAGGGCTGTAATTCCTGGCCATCCTCTGGCTTGCCTGATCGTTTCTACCTTGCAGAAAAGAAAATTACAGGTGTACAGGGGATGAGATGTTCCAGATGAGAGGCAGTGGCACAGTTCCAGTGCTTTGCACTCGTGTTCAGAATCCCACAGAGTTAAAAGCCCTTTGTGAGGAGCCCCATTTCCCTTTCTGGGAGCCAGGGCTGTGCAGGGGAGGGGCAGCAGTACCTTCTCCTTGCGCTGGATCAGCGTGAAGGGGATGCTCTGTCTCTCCTGGGGGTTGTTATTCCTGGTCAGCTGCTGGATGGGCTCTGCCATGTCTGCAACAGAACCACAGCTCCACATCAGGCTGCAGAAACAACACTGAAATGTGCTTCATCCCTTGGGCTGCTTCTGTTTGCCCTTCTGGAGGCAAGGAGAAAGCTCCTCCTAGGAGAGGTTTGGCATGGACATGTTCTGTTAAAAATCCTTTCATTGGGACCTTTTCTCCTGAAGCTGAGAGGCCTCAGGAATGAAATGTAAACAAGGATTCTCTGCTGCTGTGGAATGCAACAGGTGGGTCTGGGATTGGGCTGATGTGGTTGTTTTTAATTAATGGCCAATCCCAGTCCAGCTGGCTCAGACTCTCTGGTCAGTCACAAGATTTTATTATGTTTCTTTTCCCTTTCCTCTTCCCTTTCCTTTTCCCTTTCCTTTTCCCTTTCCTTTTCCCTTTCCTTTTCCCTTTCCTTTTCCCTTTCCTTTTCCCTTTCCTTTTCCCTTTCCTTTTCCCTTTCCTTTTCCCTTTCCTTTTCCCTTTCCTTTTCCCTTTCCTTTCCCTTTCCTTTTCCCTTCCTTTTCCCTTTCCTTTTCCCTTTCCTTTTCCCTTTCCTTTTCCCTTTCCTTTTCCCTTTTCCCTCTTCCCTCTTCCCTTCCCTTTCCTTTCTCCTTCTGATGAAATCCTCTCTTCTATTCTTTAGTATAGTTTTAGTATATAATTTTCTTTTAATATAATATATGTCATAAAATAATAAATCAGCCCTCTGAAACATGGAATCAAGATTCTCATCTCTTCCCTTGTCAGGGTTGCCTGCAAATTCAGCAGAGGTTACCTGGGTTCTGCCCCTGTGTTGGTAGGAATGGGTTTCCCTCTCCCATTCCCGTTTCCTACCCAAGTGTCCATGGAAAGCTTTTGTCCCCATTTCCTGGCCCTGGGCAGGGGACACTCCCAGTTCAGCACCTCTTGTGCTGTTGGATTCAGGTGTATCCACGCAAAGGAACTTAGGGTGGCTGCTCTTGTTGGAAGGCTCAAGGAAATCCTGCTGTGGGAATGAATTTCCAAAGGATGTTTAATGCCTAAAGGTGCAGTTTTAACTCTGGTTACCCTGACATCAGTTCTAGCTGAGGGTCATGAATAAATTCTGGTGAGGAGGTGATCCCTGGCAGACAGGCTTGGAAACTGTGGGTACAAGGTCACTCTGAGGAATGAACACTTCTCTTCCACAAGAGTTGGTCCCTTGCCTTCCAGAGCTGAGGGATGAAGGCATTTGTGTACTTGGAGGATTAGAAACTGGATTTTATATGCAGTGTTTGACAGTCTGGGTGTGAATCCCTGCCCTGCTGCCCCACGGTGTGTGCTGGATGTGCAGGAAAAGGAGGAGTTTCAGCTCCCAGAGCCCTTTTTGGGGAGCTGGAGGTGCCTCAGGGTCTCGGTGGAAGAGGCAGGATAATGGGGGAAGAGAGTATTTATTATCCGTGTTTGAGAGGAGAGGAGAATTAAGATGCAGGAGCATTAACTTGGCCGAGGTCACTCAGTAAATCTGTAGCTGAGCTGGGAATCAAACCTCCATCTCCTGGCATCCAGTCCAGGGGTTTAGCCTTAAGACTGTTTGGAATAGTAAAGATCCTTAAACAAAGGGGAGGGAAAAAAAATAAAGGGAAAAAGCTACATTGTAGTTAAGGGCAAACATTTTTTCTTTGCAGTATGGGAAACATTTAAAATGTAACTAATAACTGATCTGTAAATAGATCTCTTTAAAGGCTGAGGGGAAAAATAAAAGTAGATTTCTCCACTGAATTTTCCAAGAATTAGGAAAGCTTTCAGGACTCTAGAATTAACTCTATTTTTAGACTACTTCATCAATTAGTGGGGATGGGTTATGTTTCTTGCATTCCATATTAATGCAGAGGATAGGGATTACAACTGATTAAAGTCCTTTGGGGAGTTTTATCCTTCAGTTTATGAATCTGTGCTTTGTGTTGTCCCAGTCTGGAGAGCTCCACCTGTGCAGGGCCAGGCAGGCAGCAGGGGGACAAGGACAGTTGTGTTTTCTGCAGGGATGGTTTCAGTGATGCACAGGGATCAGCCAGGGCACCCTGGCCCTGCCCAGACCTCCAACAATCCCACCCTGGCCATCCCTGGGGGTTTGTGCTCCCTCCTGGAGCTCTGGCAGCCTCGGGCTGTGCCCGTTCCCTGGGGAGCTTTTCCAGTGCTGATTCCACCCCTGTGGGGAAGAACCTTTCCTAAAATCCACCCTAAACGTTCCCTGGCCATTCCCTGGGTCCTGTCCCTGTCCCAGAGAGGCAGAGGCTGCTCCCTGTCACAGGGGAATTCTCCCTTCTGGAAAATCCCCTCCTCTTTCAGCCCTGGACAGGACCTTGTATTACTCTGAAAATCTTGTATTATTCTATCTTGATTTTAGTGACATGTGCTGAGTGCAAACCTGTAATAGTGTCTAACTAAATGATGTGTATAACTGTGTAACTAAAACATGCTCCCACCCTGCTTTTGACATATTCCATGGGCTTTGTATCCCTCCTGATGGAATTTAGGAATTCCAGTGCCAGGCACCAGGACAGCAGGTAATTCTGTGGGAAAGGCTCTGGTTTTCTGCTGCCCTCAGGAGTGTTAGAGACCCTCTGTGCCCTGGGCATCCTGGAGCTGTCAGATTCCAGCATGCCAGACACAAACCCGTGGCTGCTGGAGTGAGTGCTGACACTCTGGGATGGCCCTGGGCATGCAGAGACCCCTCCAGGGGCAGGGAGAACAAGGCAAGGCAGGGAGCTCTGCTCAGAGCACTCTTACCCTTCTTTTAGCACCTTAATTGTCATCAAAGCTTTACAGAGTTAGGATGAGACTTCAAGGTGTGGCTGGAAAAGGAGGATGGACTCAATTTGCTGTATTGGAATATAGAAAGAGTTTTTAAAGAGTTGTAATTTAATCCTGGTAGTGTCCAGAGCAGCCTGGGCAAGGTTTGGCTCTCCCCACCTCGGCAAAGTGAGTTACCTGCCCGGCAGAGGTGCTGCAGATCTCTGCTCCTCTGGCCAGGACAGGGCAGAGTTAAATCTGACCGAGCTGAGCCTGCGGTGACTCCCTGCTGCTTGTTAGGAGTTCTCTGACTCATCAGTCTTTCAGATTCTCCAGTCTTTCTTCAAATTGAAAACAACCGATTCTGGACTAAGATGAGCCTGGGAGCCTGGCTGTCGAAAGCAACTCAATCCTTTACTTGTTTACTCGGGGCCGTTTTTAAACACAGCCCTCCTTCCTTAAAGAACTCTACAGGGGTATGGGCGATACTTTTAGGAAGAGCGCTTTAACAGGTAGTCAGTTTAACATTTAATTAGCTCTGAAAACTCACACTGGTTGTTTTGAGTGTGAATAGATCACTGAATTAGCTCTGAAAACTGGCACTGGTTGTTTTCAGTGCGAATAGATCACTTAATGAGCTCTGAAAACTGGCACTGGTTGTTTTCAGTGCGAATAGATCACTGAATGAGCTCTGAAAACCGGCACTGGTTGTTTTCAGTGCGAATAGATCACTTAATGAGCTCTGAAAACCGGCACTGGTTGTTTTCAGTGCGAATAGATCTCCCTGGCGCTGCTGCAGCCGCTTCCCTGAGTTACGGAAAGCTTTGCATCGCCCCGGGTGCAGCTTTAGCCGCTCCAGAGCCGGACTCCGGTGGCTCAGACTCGCGCAGGACTTTGCTGGGTATTCATTGCCGTATCCCGCAGCCCCAGCCCGGCCCTAGCCCCGCATCCCGGCCTTACCTCGGGGCACGTCCACCTGGTGCCCCCGGCCCACGCTCTGCCAGTAGCTCAGCAGCCGCTCCTGCTCCTCGTCGTCCATGCGCTCGGCCGCCTCCTCCTCCAGGCTGCTGCCGTGGCTGTGGTACGCCGAGTCGGGGCTCTCCTCGGCCAGCCCGTCCAGCTCCTCCAGCGTGATCGCGGCGGGGCCGCCGGGCCCCGCGCCGCCCATGCGGCACCCGCCCGTCTCCATCGCCGCTCCGCGCCGCGCCGCCGCCGCCGGCCTTATCTAGGGACCGGCACCGGGGCGGGGGCACCGCGGGCACCGCCTCTGCCCGCCCAGCGCCGGGAGGGCACCTGGCCATGGAGGGATGGGGCACCTGGGGATGGGTGGATGGGTGGATGGATGGATGGATGGATGGATGGATGGATGGATGGATGGATGGATGGATGGATGGATGGATGGATGGATGGATGGATGGATGGATGGATGGATGGATGGATGGATGGATGGATGGATGGATGGATGGATGGATGGATGGATGGATGGATGGATGGGGGACTGCCTTTGCCTGCCCAGCGCCAGGCAGGAATGGGTACAGCCGGGGCTGAATGGATCAAGATTGGATGCCCACTCCTGGTACCTTCACCCCCTGCTGCAGGGTCTGAGCAGAGCAGAACTTAGACAAATTTGTGTTCTGTTTTCCCACTCATTCCCTCTCTCCCAGCTGTTCTCCTTGTGGTGTTTTCCCCACTGCTCTCCATGTCCCGTTAGTCATTCTTTATCAGGATTTTATTTTACTGCTTTCTAACCACACTTTAAAGACAGATCTTTCATTTTGTTTAGGAGATCTCTGAGGTCTTGCTAAACTATTAGGAGTGCAAAAACTCTGGGGTATTTTGTTACTGAAGTCCAGCTTTGGAGGTTTTCAGCTGTGTAATTTTGCAGTTGCTGAGACAAGCCTTTGAATGAGGGAGGTGAGCAACCCTGTTATGGGATATGGCAATTAAAGCAGGATCTGGATTTGAATCAGGAGTCTGTGTGGACTCTGTTGTCTTTTATTCCAAATTTAACATGGAACGTTAAATTTGTATTGTGGCCCTTTTTGTGCAGGCAGGAAAGGGAATCCTGGGGCATTTAGGGGTTTAGAATAATAGGAAAATAGTCCTTTCCTGTGCACTGTTGATGCTTCCAGGGAAAGCTGGAGCTTGGGGGTGTGACTGTTGGGATGCTTGATCTGCCCCCTCCCTTTTCCTGGGCAGTCCCTTTCTGCAGGCTCAGCTTTGGCTCCCCAGCCCCAGGGGCTGAGCTGGCTGTGAAAATGAACCCTGACTTGCCCCAGGAGCTGAGATGTGCCAGTCCTGATGTGCTCCCCAAATCCTGCTGTGCCTTGGAGGTGCTCCTGGGGGAATTCAGAACCAGAGGCACAGCTGGGAGTGTCCTGAGAGGGATTTTGGGGCACAGTGGCTGCAGGGGTGAAGCACAGGTCACTGAGGGGGTTTGGGCTCTGGCTGCAGGCAGTGAATCAGCACCAGAGGCTCTGGAATTCACTGGGAAGGCAAATCCTAGAGCAGGACTGGGACTGGTGCTTGTTTAAGTGTCTGGGTGGGTGCTGTTCTGATTTCACAGGCAGCTGCCCAGAGCAGCACCGCGGGCTCCCTCTCTGCAGGGAGTCCTCTGGCAGTGCCAGAGACCTGGCTGAACCTCAGTGCCAAGGGGAGGCACAGTGGGAGCCCATCCCTGCCCCAGGTAAATCCCACAGCTCTCACTCCAGTCCTAGGGGGAGGAATTTTCCACTGAGTTTTGGCTGTTGGCTCATCAGTACCAAGGGGGGGCATCCTGGATTTCTTCCAGGAACTGGCATTCCTGTTTGAGGCAACGTGTGGATATTCTTTTTCTGCCCATCCTACATAAATAATTCATGGAAAACAGTCCCAACTCTTTTGCTTGCACATTGATTATGAGAATTAATAATTGCTTCAATGAAATTATTTCTGAGTATGAGGAGTCTTTGCTGGAGATGAGAGAAAAGAGCAAAGAAAAACCAACCAGCAGAAAAAGAGTTTAAAACCACAGCTGAATTTCTCTATATATGCCAAATGCCACAGAATATTGACTAGGAGAAAGAGGCTGAGAGGAGTTTAAAATCCTGTTTTAAAAATCCATCTGTACAAATTACTGTGTGTGTATTTAATTTGTCTTTGATTCCTGATGAGCTTGGTAATTAGTACATTTGATGGAGTGCTGAAGATGTGATGGGCTGGGTCTGGATGGATAACAGAGGAACTTGTTACTGCAGGTGAAAAAAGCTGATTTTTTGTTGTATTTGTTGTGCTTTTTTCCCCAAACTTGCTTATTTTGTGTATGGCTGCTGGCTAACAAACAGCCACTCCTTGAGAAAACTCAGTTTTGGTAGTGCTGTGTTCTCTGTGCATTCCTGGCAGGTTCTATCTCTGAATAGGACAGAAAAACTGATATTCAGCCTTTAAAATTTCAGATCCAAACCATCCTCAGTGGATGCTCCTTTCTGTCTGACAGCCACTTACTGAGTGGTGAGTTGATGTAGAAAAGTCAATTATTTAACATCTCTCAATAAAAAGTAAAATTGTTCTTGGTGAAATCAGTTGAAAAGAAAAAACTGCAGGTCTTGTTTTATAACCTTTAAGAAAGGAAAAATGCTGTAACAGGAGAAAGCTCAGCTCTTAGAAAAAGACAAAGTATTGGATTTTTTGGCTGGATTTTTTTTTCCCTGGATTTTTTCCAGGGAAGAAGAGTGAATTTTCAGTGTGTCTCACGTCCCTGGAAGATTGGGAAGGGTGTGAGTGAGTTAATATAAACTTAAAACTTTGGTGCCAAGATCATTACTGGGCTGAGCAGTTTTGGGGTTTGGAGAGTGACAAGATCAGCTCAAATCCACCCTGCCCTGCTGTGTCCCTGCTCCTCTCCCTCCTTTATTGGCCAGGTGAGAAAGCATCAGGAGGGAATTGCACAAAATGCACTTTTCTGCCTGGTTCACTTTGCTTCTGAAGTTTTAACTAGAACTCAGTGCCAGTCAGAGCTCCAGAGCCTCCCCAGCTGGCAGACACTAAATGTGGCTTGCTCCTGCAAGATATTTTGGGGAATATTGGCTGTTCCATGGACATTCCTCAAGGTATCACACTGGGGGAACCCAAACCTCCCTGGTTTCAGTGCTGGAACAGAGCAGGGAATGCTCTGGATCCTCCTCTGCCCTTCCCTGGAGCAATGGGAGGCTCTGGCTGTGTCCACACTCCCTGCAGGATCTCTGCCCTGGCACAGCCCTGCTGGGGGTCCGGGGGGTGAAACCTCAGCTGAGCCCCCTGTGCAGCAGGGCCTGGTGGGCAGAGCCTCCTCCTGCCCTGCCCTGCCTTCCTTGGCTCTGCTCCTCTGGAATGGGAGGAGCTGGAGCAGCTCAGGGGCCAGCACGGAGCTCGGTTGTTCCCTGTTCCAACAGCTCCAGGGTTTGGGGGATCCCCTTAGGGCAGGGCAGGGGGTTGGGGTGTGGTGCTGCCTCACTGGGCTCGTTTCCTTCCCACCAGCTCAGCCCCAGCACGCCGGGAAGGGATCCCTGGATAGCCAAGGCCAGGTTGGACACTGGGGCTTGGAGCAGCCTGGGACAGGGGAAGGTGTCCCTGCCATGGCAGGGGTGGGATGGGTGGGACTGAAGCTCCTTCCGACCCAAACCAGTCTGGGATTCTCTGCTGAGCACTGACAGTGCTGGAGCCAGGGGGTCTGGAGGAAGGTGCAGCTCTCTTTCAGCCCAGTGTGGCTCTGTAAAACCCAGTCTAAAACCCCTCCCAGGGGAGGCTGGGAGCACCTGGGGAGCTCCTGTGGAGGGGATGCACCTTTGGAGTCCCTGTGTGTGGAGGTCCTGTCTGCTTGGCAGCAGGTTTCTGCCACCCCTCCTTCTCCCCTGGGAAAGCAAAGCCACTCTAACAGTTATTTAGGGGTGTTTTTCTTTGGTAAAGAACCCCTGCAAATCTGCACTAAAATAATTAGGTCAGGGCGTTAGTTTAGAGCCTTTGTTTTTTATTGTGCCAACAGAAAACAGATTAGGAGCAGTTTTTAGTGAGGTGTAGCTGGCACAGGAACAGCTCTTTGCCCTGTACACAAGTCCTCAGCTCCTGTCAGAGCTCCAAAACCAGGTTCTAAGCTCATCATGGGCTCCAAGAACTCACTGTGGTTTGCTGTGGGAGCTACCTCGGAACAGAAGAAGTCTTTGTGCTCTTGGCAGGTCCAGTGCAGGATGGGATAACTCTGCCAATTGTCTTTTATCTGCTGGCTGTAAATCTGTCAGCTCTGAACTCCAGTCACTGAGCTGGAGAAAGCCACGAGCTTTTAATCCTGAGCAATTAATTGGAATTAATTATATGGCTGTGTTTGGGTAACACGACTCTGAAGTGTTTTGGAAAGGCTGAGGGGACTTTTCCAGAACTATTATCTTTTTAATTAAAAATGAAGGTATGGAGGCAAGATAAAATGTAATCAGGGAGCAGTGCCTGCTGCTGAGGCTCTCCTAAGTAGGTTGTGTTTACTGTTCCCTGGGAGTTCTGCAGCTCCAGGTGACTGCATCCTGCTGCCTTTCATAACAGCACCAGGGTTGTTTTGCAGAAGGTGATTAAATCAGACAGGGGTGTACATTGAGCAAACAGGGACAATATCATTTTCTTATATGTTAGAAACTAGGTCAAGGGATGAAACAGAAAAGTACAGGTAATGGAAATTGCTTTTTAGAAAAAACCGCTCTGCAGCAGCTGTAGGAAATCATAAACCAGTGCTGAAATATCAGATTGAGTGGCTGTTACTTTTTAATGAAAATATTAATTTCTTTTCAAGAGGAACATTTGTGAAAAGCCTGAATCTGTTTCCACTACTTGAGACATAGTTTAAGCTTCACCTTCAGCATTTCAGGTGTGCTCATGTTCCAGCTGTTTGGGGTTTGATGGGAGGGTCATGAGATATTCCAGTGGTATCCATTCAAATAAAAAGCACTGAGTTCTTCCTTCATGGTCAGCATTTTTGTTTATTTGGGAAATTCCTTTCCTGTAAGCTGGCACAGACATCTCTGTCTCTGTCCTTTTAAAAGGACTCATCAGGTACAGCCTGAATTGAAGAACAGTAACAAACTCTGTGATAAAACATCAAGTTCTGAATTTTAAACCCTTAAAACTAAACTGCATTTTTAATTTTGTTCTCATTAGTATGAGAAATGAACTCCTTGTGTGCTCAGCCTTTCCAGTGGCTTGGTGAATGGTTTTGGCTGTATTTTCAGAAAACAACATTTGATTTCTGCATTTATTTCCCCCTTTCCTCCAGAAAATCCTGGCACGACTGCAGCCTCCAGTTGGTGTTTGCTTGTTGGGGTTGTTAGAGGTGTTAGTGGTTTATTTGGCTTAATTAATCCATGAGCCTTAATTAGAAGGAATTCCTGGGGATGGAGTGTCATTCCTTGCTTTCCCTGGGAGCTGTGAGGCCATGACCCAGCTCCCCTGGGGATAAAGGAGACCTGGAAGGGCTTGGGAAGGCCTTGGAGTGTCCCAGGTGACACCTTTGGGTGTCCCAGGTGCCCCAGGGGACACAGAGCAGGCAGGGAGGGGCTGCCCCAGGCCTGGATCCCATCCCATGGCCCAGGGTAAAGTCAGGGAATGGTTTGGCTTGGAAGGGAATTAAATCCCATCCAGTGCCATGGCAGGGACACCTCCCACTGTCCCAGGCTGCTCATCCTGGGAAAGGTGTCCCCATCCAGCCTGGCCTTGGCCTTGGGCACTGCCAGGGATCCAGGGGCAGCCAGAGCTGCTCTGGGAATTCCAGCCCAGCCCCTCCCACCCTCCCGGGGAAGAGGAGCAGCCCAGGATGCCCCAAAGCTCTCAGAATCCTGACTCCATGTCTGTGAGTTCCCTCTGTCTGCTCTGAGTTGCTTCCCTGCTGCTGCAGTGGGAGTGACCTGGGATGGGCAGGGTGGAGATTCCCCAGCACGGCTGAGCTGGGGCTGCCACAACTCTCCCTCCACCCTTCCAAATTCCCCCTGTGTTTGTGATTCTTTGGGGGATTAATGCTGCTGGCATTGGTGATGGCAGTTACTCCCACTCCACTCCTTAGGATTTTAGATTTGATTTCGATGGGAGATTGGGAAGGAATTCCTGGCTGGGAGGGTGGGGAGGGGCTGGGATGGAATTCCCAGAGCAGCTGGGGCTGCCCCTGGATCCCTGGCAGTGCCCAAGGCCAGGCTGGGCACTGGAGTTTGAAGCCACCTGGGACAGTGGGAGGTGTCCCTGCTGTGGCAGGGGTGGCACTGGGTGGGATTTAAGGTCCCTTCCAACCCAAACCATTCTATGATTCTGTTTTCATTTTAATGCCACACAGGTTCTCACACAGAGTAAGAAGATAAAAAAAGACCTATAAATAAACAATATTGTAAACTAATTTATAAACTAAACTACAGGAATAATCAAAGCAAGCAGGCAGAAGTTGAGCTGAGCTGCCCCTGCACTGCCAGAGCATCAGCAGACCTATAAATAAACAATATTATAAACTAATTTATAAACTAAACTATAGGAATAATCAAAGCAAGCAGGCAGAAGTTGAGCTGAGCTACCCTGCACTGCCAGAGCATCAGCAGCATGAGCATGTTAAGGATATTTGTGCATCCTAACAGGATCTGGTAACCCAGCAGAGGAGCAGTGCCTGGAGTAACCAATGAGTTGTTACTCAGGGATGAGCACAGGTTGAGTTCTACACGTGGCTTTCTGTACCTGTCAGGATATTTCCTCCCCACCAACTCCACTGCTGGGATCAGTGTTGGAAGCCTGACTTAGGCCTGGCTTTATTGATTTAGTTGGATGCTTTTCAGTGGGCTGAAGGGACACTAAAGGGATTAAGCATTTGTTACACTATAGCCCTCTTAGGGCAGGGCAGCTGTGCTGCTGCTGGAGTGCCTGGACACTTGGGAAACACGGGCTGCATGGAAGTAGCACTGGGACACTGCCAGTGAGCTTTGGAGAAGCCTGTTCTTGTGCACTGGGCTTTTTGGGGCCCTTGGCCAAGGGGGCCAACAGGTTGTAAACAGGGTTTGTGGGACAAATCTGATTACTGCAATTATGGCAGAGTTAGTGCTCAGGCCAAACTAAGTCTGCGGAAAAATCCTGACCACCTAAGGCTGGGAAGCAAAGAGGAAAAACAGGATTAGGATGCATTAGTGCAGGTTATTGTCCTTGCTGCAGTGAGGTGGAAAGCAGGTACATGTGATGCTGGAAAACAAGCTGTGTTTTGGGGTGGGTTCTGCAGGAAATGGGACACGCTGCTGTGCCTGTGCCCGTTCCTCTCTGCTCCTGTCTCCCAGGTCCCTTCCCTTCCACACAGATCCTGGCCAGTCCTTCACCCACTTGGGTCTTCTCAGAGGTGAATCCAAGTGCTCCTGGGATCAAGGTGCCATTGGAGTGTGAGCAGTGAGAGGGGAGCTGCAGCCCCTGTTCCATACCTGGGGCTCCCTCCCACTCCTCTCCCTCTCTGCTGGCTCAGCCCTTGTTCCATTCCAGATCCCAGGGGATTTTCCCTTCCTCAGTTCCTGGGTGGATCCAGAGTTACCCTGGGGCAGGAGGCTGTGGGAAGGGACCCCCAAGGATCATGGAGTCCATCTCCTGACCCTGCACAGGAGAACCCAACAATCCCACCCTGTGCCTGAGAGCCTTGTCCAAGTGCTCTGGCAGGAATTTGGGAATTAACCTGAAAACATCCTAATTATGGAGAACCTTCCACTGAGGCAGAGCACCTGGTACAGTAACACAGCACTCAGAATTCAGCACAGCTCCCTTTGAAAAATCCTGTGTCTCAGATAAAACCAATGAGCTGCTCATGTCCTGTTGTGTAGGGGCTATAAAAATAAAATCATTCCATAGGGCTCACCCCCTTATCTGTGCTGGGTTTTGGTTGCAGGTGCTGGAAGCATTTGCTGGGCGCCTGATTAGGGTGGGAGTTTTATCCAGGAGGGATATTCCCAGCCTGACCAAGTACCAGATCATCCTGGCAAGGGATCAGTACAGGAAGAACCCCTCTGCACAACATGCAGTAAGTTCTTTATTTGTTTCATGCTATTAAAGTGGTGAATAAATAGGAATAATCCATCTTTACAATATTTCCGGAGACATTTTAAGTAGATTTCTGTTTTTAGCTGTGGAATAAAATAGAATCACAGCGCAGTCTGGGATAGAAGGGATCTTTAAGATCATCTATGAAATCTTTTTATCTATTTTTAGATCATTTATGAAAAATATTCCTAATTGTTCCACATTTCTGGATGCCAATATAGCAGAGTGAAGGAAAAGACCAGGCACTCTGTTTAAGTGAAATTTCTTTGAGAACTTACATTGTAATCACTGACAGCCAAGTTTTCATTTTCCCCTCAAAGGTATATTCCTGCTCCTGGTTTTTGGTAAATCCTCATGGAATGGTCAAATTTTGCAGACCTTAAGAAAATTGCCTAAAAACCCTGTGTATCTCAAAAAGAGCAATGGGAAATCTCCTTCACTGCAAGCAAGGCAACTTTCCTGAGTTAATTCCATAGCCTGGGTGGATGTGCCAGAAATCAATCCCTGGTTTTCCCAAATGCTGATGGTTCAGCTGTCAGAGTCTGAGGGATGATAAGCTAATTCTGGGAGATAATAGAGGTATTTTGGAGAGTATTTTGGAGGTGGAAGAGGACTGCCTTCACTGAGCACTGTGCAGTCTGTCCCCTGAGGGCTCTGATGGACAAACTGCTCCCTAGGCATCACTTTGGGCTTTGCTCTGCTCCTCAGGTGTCACTCTGCTTTTGGGCAGGAATTGCAGTGGGATTCTTGCTCCTCAGCCACTTCCTAACTCCATCAGAATCTGCTTTTCTCCCCCAGGGAATCCATCAAGGCATCATTGAAGGAGACTTTGCCCTTTGTATCAGTCTCTACCACGGGTACGAGCTGCTGCTGCAGATGGGAATCCGCTCCTTATTCATCTACCTGTGGGGAATCATGGATGGATCCAAAGGTGAAATCTCCTCAGGAGCATCCTTCCTTTCAGCTCCACTTCATTTACCTTGCTGTATGGCTGCTTTGGCACAAAACACCTTAAGGAATGAGGGGCTGCAGGTGGATTTGGTTTGTTGTTCCCCTAATTTACAGAATATTCCCAGAATGACCAGGTTGGCAGAGACCTTCAAGATCATCGAGTCCAACCCAGCCCCAACACCTCAACTGAACCCTGGCAGCCCGTGCCACACCCAGGCTCTGTTAAACACCCCCAGGGATGGGGACTCCACCACCTCCCTGGGCAGAACATTCCAGAACTTTATCACCTTTCTGTAAAAACTTTCTCCTGATATCCAGCCTGAATTTCCCTGGGTGCAGGGGGAGGCTGTGAGCTCTGGTTGTGTCAGTCCCTGCAGACAGAGCCCAGCCCAGCTGAGCACAGGCACCTTCCAGGAGCTGCAGAGGGATGGGGGCACCCCTGAGTCTCCTTTCCTCCAGGCTGAGCCCCCCCAGCTCCCCCAGGGGTTCCTCTCAGGGTTTGTGTTCCCAGCCCCTCTCCAGCCTCACTGCACCCTCTGGATGAACTCCAGTGTCTCCAAGTCCTTCCCAAGCTGAGAGGCCAGAGCTGGGCACTGTGAGGTTTGCTAAAGGCAGAGTTTGGGAAAGCAAATGGGATCCTGAGGTGTTCCAGCTCTCTCCACAGGGCTGTCCCGCACCAAGAGCGAGCTGGGGCGCAACGAGGACTTCATGGAGCTCTACCAGCAGCTTCAGGCCATGTTCTCAGACACTGCTGTGACTCCTGAGAGTGGAAGTGCTGGCAACAGCACAACAGGTCAGGATTCTCCTCTGAGGGACAGAATATTCCTGTGTAAAAGTTGTGCTGCCCTGGCTGCTGCTCATTATTCCAGATTGAATTCCCAATGTTCTGTCTCTTCCCTCGGTGGTTTTAGCTACTTTCAAGGAAGTTTTCTGTGTTTAGAGTTTTTAATTTGCTCTAAAATGAAGGTTAAAATACAACTGTTTCACTGTAAGTCTTTTCCAGTGTGACTCTAGCAAAAGTAACAGCCCTTCCTCAAAAACTGGGTTTAACAAATGTTCCTCTGTCAGCAGTTTATGGTTTTGTTTGGAACCAATATCTAAATATCAATGTCAGGATTTGGGTCTGACTCAGATAATTACAGGGGGAGGCAATGAAGTTCACTGAACCATCCTGCTTGTTTCAGGTTTATTTACATCTTTCATTACTTTATTTCCTTTCTAGCATTGGAAAAGAAAAAGGAATTTGTCTACAGCCATCCAAAACTGAAGAAATTGGAGGAGATTGTAATAGAACACTTCAGATCCTGGAAACAGGGAGGTTCTGGTGAGTGCCAACAGCTCAGGAAAACTGGGAATGGAAACAAGGAATATCCTCCTGACTGATTTCCTCTTTCGTGCTGTCTCATTGCTTTGATTGTTTGTGCATCTTCCCCTCTAGAAAACTTCACCACAAGATTTCTATAAGATAAAACCTCCTATAAATTCTCATTATTATTTTGATATGAACTGCTCTTAGAGCTGAGTAAAACAGGGATATTAATTTCTGGGGCTACCACCCTTCCTGCTGGTCCTGTCCCAGTTTGTCCTGGCAGCCTCTCCTCAGTCCCTGCTGCAGAGTTCCATGAACTCATTTAAGGACCTTAAGGATGAAAGTTCTGATATCCAGCCTGAGGATAAGAATTAAGAACTCTGAGTCAGCAATTAGAAGTTCAGACCCTTCAGTTACATTCCCCTGTCCCTCATTCTTTTTCATCTTGATGAAGACATCATTCAGATCTCTTCGGTTTTGGGATGTTTCAGCTCCTTGATTCCATCCTTTGGAATATTACATGAGTAACAATAACATTTGTTTTGCATCTTGTTCCTTTTTTATCTTGCCCGTTTGGGTCTTTGTGCTCTGTGAAGTTCTGATAATTTCTGACCTGCCCTTCCCTTTTTTTTGTGTGTTTTTTTTTTCTCTCTTGGATGCCCTGTTCTCAGCAAACCTTTGAAATGACTGATGTTTTCTACTAGACAACTTTGTTTCCCAGTTCTGTGTTTGTAACTTTAGGATAAGTCCCAATGCATTTAATGCAATTCACTTTTTTTTTCCCCTTCCCATTCAGAGTTCTTTCTGTCCTCCCAACCTCCCTCCTTTTGCCTCCACTTAAAAACCCTACATTTGAGATGGAAAGGGGGGAATTCGTGCCCAAAGCCATCGGCCATACCTGGAACAGCACCAGCCCTTTCTCTTCCCTTCATTCCCCTGGATCCCTGGCAGTGCCCAAGGCCAGGCTGGACATTGGGGCTTGGAGCAGCCTGGGACAGTGGGAGGTGTCCCTGCCATGGCAGGGGTGGGAATGGGATGGGATTTAAGGTCCCTCCCTACCCAAACCAGTCTGGGATTCTGGGATTCTGGTTCTGCTGTCCTGAGAGTCCTGAAATGGAGACAGCAGTGCTGTGAACTTCACTCCAAAACACTTCCCATCCAACCCAGCTTTTCAAAGTGACTTTAGTAAGGGTGCCTCAGATAAAAACATTCTCATTCTCACATTCTCCCAAACTAGAGCATGCTGTGATCCAAAGAGGGATTTCTCAAGGAGGGGGATCTTGGAGCATTTTCTACCCTTTTCCCATTAAGTGAGACGAGAGCTGCGAACGTGTAACTTGTGGGGGTTGCCCCGTCCTTTTTTACTGATGGTTCTATCAAAACCTGCCATTTTCAACTCCAGCAGATGAGGACAGGAGCGAGGGCTGCCCTGGGGACACGAGGGTGATGATCTTCTCCTCGTTCCGGGACAGCGTGCAGGAGATCGCCGAGATGCTGGCGCGGCTCCGCCCGGCCGTGCGCGCCATGACCTTCGTGGGACACTCCTCGGGCAAGAGCACCAAGGGCTTCACCCAGAAGGAGCAGCTGGAGGTGAGGCAAGAGGGGCCTTGGACCAGGAATTGGTGATGAGGAGCATTAATTGTGTGAATAACTCCAGGAGTATGGACTGTGTGGCAGTGGCTGAGCTGTAAGTGTCGCTGGTAAATCCCTGTGGAGTCCGGTGGTTTTCAGAGAATCCAGAATTATACTCACTGAAAAAAACAGCCCAATAATTTATATATTTATATTATATAAAAATAGAATTATCATAATTTATATTATTTCTATTATATTAACAACTGCTAGATTAAAATGTCAAAAATCTGGGGAAATATGTGAATACCTGCTGTGGGAAATTTATTTTTCTTCTAGGTAGGACAGATAAGATCTAGCATGAAATTCTGATCTAGCAAAGCCAAAAAAAGAAAGACAACAAGCCAACCCCTAAAATATTTAATTGCTAAGTTGGGAAGATCAGTTTTACAAGTTTTATATAGCTGGAGACAGAATAAGGTGGCTTTTTTCCCTTTGTTTTAGAGTTAAAGAGTTGAAATGCTGATGCTGGTCACACTGGGGTGGTGGTTGATCACAAGGTAGCAGCTGGGAAATTTAAAAAGACAAAATTAGTCATTTTAGGATTGTCTTGGTTTGAAAAGCCAGGTGTCTGCTAAGGAAGGCAGAAGCCTCCCCTGAAATGGAAAATCACAATGGAAAACCCCTGCCTCTGAATTATTATAATTTTGAAATGAAAGGGCTCTCAGGCAAAGATATGGGAGTAGGAATAGTTCTTTATTAGGGGGAAAAAAAAGAATAAAAATAAAATAAAATAAAATTTTAAAATGTAGTAATACAAAACAGCACTGACAGAGTCAGAGCAGGCCCTGCCCCCTGTGTGTCAGGGTGGTGGCACAGTCCCATCCCAGGGGGCTCAGGGTGGTGGCACAGTCCCATCCCAGGGGGCTTAGGGTGGTGGCACAGTCCCATCCCAGGGGGGCTCAGCCCTCCTGCAGTGCCAGCTGTGGCTCTGCTGGAGCAGGGATCCTGCACAAGGGGGGAGTTTTCCTCTGCAGCTCCAGGGCTGCTGGAGATGGGCCTGCTCTCCCTCTGGGAATGCAGGGCAGCAGAAAGCTGCTCCTCTGGGAATGCAGGGGGCAAAGGCTGCTGGGCTGTTCCCAGGGCAGATTGGATCCAGGCAGGAATGCTTGGCTCCTCCCCTGGGCAGAGCATCTCCCCATGGGATGGTGGAATTGGATCAGCCCTGCAGGGACACTCAGTGGCCATGGACAGCAGAGATCTCCTGCAGGGAGGGTTGGCTGTGGCAGGGATAAAGAAACCTGCCCCAGGAACAGCAGAGAGCTGCCCAGCTCTGACAGATCTTCCAACTGAGGACAAATCCGTTTTCCTGGCTGAGCTGCTGAGTGCCATTCCCTGTCCCTGCAGGTAGTGAGGCGTTTCCGGGAGGGCGGCTACAACACCCTGGTGTCCACCTGCGTGGGCGAGGAGGGGCTGGACATCGGCGAGGTGGATCTGATCGTCTGCTTCGACGCGCAGCGCAGCCCCGTGCGCCTGGTGCAGCGCATGGGCCGCACCGGGCGGCGCCGCCACGGCCGCATCGTCGTCATCCTGGCCCAGGGCCGCGAGGAGAGGGTGAGTGAGGGGCACGGCCAGGCCCACGAGGGACGGGGTGTCACCAGCTGTCCTTACAAATGGGGTTTGTGGTGGTTCCTGAATTGATCTCAGGGTGCAAAAAACACCGACACGGCACAGGGGGTTTGCAGTGATAATCAAAAACCAGTGCACCTTTATTGAATGACCACAGCAAAATGTGTTGGGGAGGGATTGGGGAAAAGGAAGAATAAGGAAAAGAGGGAGGAAGAGAAAGGAAGGCATATAGCTACCAAATGTAGAGAGACAAAGTCCTTCAGTGTCCAGCCGATGGAGTTCTGCACGTCACAACAGGGGAGATCTCAGAGGTTCCAGTTCATCTGAACTCTTATTGTACTCTCTTTTGATGTGGGTAGGGGTAAATCTTGAAATCAAATCAAAGGCAGTCTATTGCATTTTCAGGGGTAAAATGGTATTTGGAGAAGGGTACACACAGTCCATGTTCTCAGCAGTGGGTGAGAGCCATTGTCTTCTTGGCCCACTGCTCACACCTGCAGCATCCTTCTTGCTCTGGTCAGCCTGCCTCCCCCACACACCTCCCCTGGGTTGGGGGTTTCAGTCCCAGTCCTTGGGAACCTTTTCACACAGGGGTTTCATGTCCTGGTCCTTGATGGAGAGCCTTCTGCCACCTCAGTCTGTCATGGTGGTTGTAAAACAGGTGAGGGCTCTTCTGTGGGGACCACCCATGACCTCAGGAGAAGTCCAGCCAGGCCAAGACAAGGGACAAGGAACAACTTCCAGGGCTGTTGTTGCAAAGGGCAAAGTGCCCCTTCCTCCTCTCACGGGGTCCAGTGTAGCAAACACAGCTGTGAGCAATAGCTTAGCCCTGTCCTCAGGCCTCAGGGCCTTGGCAAGGCACTGTCTCCAGCAGGGCCAGAATTTCAGACCAGGATCTTTTCTTCAGCTGTCCCCAATGTCAATCGTGAGGCAGATGAGAGAAACTTTGGACAGAGTCTTACAAGGGGGTGGGATGGTCAGGATGGACAGAGATGAGAGATCTCTGAAGCCAGATCGTGGAACTTGCAGTTTATTGCAAAGGGGCTAAGCTAACAAGGCTGGTGAGGGGCTGGGAACACAAACCCTGTGAGGAACATTTGAAGGAGCTGGGGGTGCTCAGCCTGGAGAAGAGGAGGCTCAGAGGTGCCCTCATTGCCCTCCACACCTTCCTGCAGGGAGGCTGCAGACAGGGGGGGTCGGTCTGTGACAGAGCCAGAGGACACAGCCTCCAGCTAGGGCAGGGCAGGGACAGGATGGGTATCACGGAGAAATGTTTCACCCAAAGAATAACAAAGCACTGAATGCTCTTCCCAGGGAGGAGGTGGAATCCCCATCTCTGGGTGTGTTTAAAGGAGCCTGGCCATGGCACTGGGTGCTGTGGGCTGGGTGAGGTGTTGGGGCACAGGTTGGGCTGGATGATCTCAGAGGTCTCTGCCAACCTCATCGTTCTGTGATTCTGTGAAAGGCCGTGGGTGCAGGGGTGTCACTGTGATATTTTCTGAAAAATCCCTTCACTGGGATTTCTTCTCCTGGGAAGTTGAGAAGCCTCAGAGAAAAATATAGATAATAATTATCTGATTGCTTCTCCTTGTGTTTTGCTGCTTTGGAATGTAGTAGGGGATTCTTTCATTGGTTCCATGTGAATTGTTTTAACTTAATGACCAATCCCAGTCCAGCTGTGTCAGGACTCTGATCTCTCACAAGTTTTCATTATTCATTCCTTTCTAGCTTTCTGATGTATCCTTCCTCTTTCTTTCGTGTAGTTTTAGTATAGCATTTCTTTTAATATAATATATATCATGAAATAATAAATCAGCCTTCTGAGAACATGCAGTCAAGTTCTCATCTCTCACCTCATCCTGGGGACCCTCCCCAACACAACACAGGGCCCTGCTGGGAGCTGCCAGGCACAGCTCAGAGCAGGGCCCAAAGTGGGAGAGAGAGCTAAGGGGAGAGAAGGCAAGAGCGTGCTAGAGAGGGTGAGAGAGCGAGGTTCCTGTTCCAATACCATAAATCTTCTGTGCTGAATATTCTCATTTTCACTCACCAATCCAGTACAAGACACAAATCCTACAGCATTTACACACAGCCTGTAAGAATCATTACATTCCCACCCTGTGTTCCATTTTAAACCCTACAAACTCCTCTCTGGGCCCCCCTGCCAAGCCAGCAGGGTCTGCTCTGCCCCTTGGAGCTGTCTGCAGGCAGAGGGTGTTGTTCCATCCCAAGGGGATTCCCTCCAGCTGGCCATGCCATTGTTTTCCAGCTGTTCAGTAACTGAGGGATCTCAGAGCTGCTTTCATTTCAATCTCACTCACAGTTTCCATACTCCCAAAATCTTTTTGCCAGGCAATCATATTGATCAGGCTTTTCTGTTTCACTTCCCCAAGAGCCAAGCAGTCAGGGCTTGCTCACCCTCGTGTGTAACACGGAGGGTTTTCCATGGTGGGTGCTGTTACCTATTTCCCATCAAGCATCTCCTGTGGAAAAGCCACTTGGGTAAGTGTGGGGGTTCCAGCTGTGGGTTTCTCTGGGTGTGGACTGAAGGCACTGGGACAGTAATTCCTGTTCACACTCAGTGTTTATTATTTCTGATCAGTGACACAGCCTCACTGCTGGGAGTTCTGCAGCTTTTCATCAGAAGGCACAAAATGCCCAACAGTCTCTGGTTCCAAGGGCTTTTTAGATTAAACTGTTCAATTAAGAGCTGACACCTGGATTATTTCCCTTTTAACCCAATAACTGATCCCACAGAGCTGCCATGGGGACTTTTCTGCCCAATTACAAATTCCACCCAAACCCATGGAGAAGGAGGAAGAAGCAGCATGAAGAAGAAGCCCTGGACCACACCCTGTGCCCTCCATCTCCCTTCCATCCACAGCAAACTAAAAACCCCAAACCCTCAATTTCTCACCCAGTGACACACCCACACTGCTCTCTATAATCCATTGCACACTTTTGTGGGTTCCAGTCTGTCTTGGAGTCTGGGAAACTTTCTCCATGGATGAGGGTCAGAGTCAGAGCTGTCCTGGGGGTCAGGGCACCCCAGAGCAGACACAGGAATATTCCCAGGGCTCTGGGTTTGCACAGGTGAGTGTTCAGGCAGAGCACACACCCCACACTCACCCCAGCTAGCTCAGCCAGCGGAGGCAGAAGGGCCTTTTGTAGGGTGAATCCCAGGCAAGGTTTGTTCCAGCCCACCCAAGGGAAATCAGGGACAAAAGTCCTGGCCATGTGGTGTGCACAGGGTTAAGGATGGGAGGGCATGGAGTGGCACAAGGGGCAGGCAAAGGGCATTGTCCTACAGGGAGGACAGGGCTGGCCACCAGGGATTCCACAGCCAACGAGGGAGCAGGGAAAGGAGAAATCAAGAGAATTTGGGACATATGGGGAAGGAACTGGGATGGATCATGGTGTTGTGCAAGATTCCAAGGGGAAGTTCTTTCTGTCTGCCCAGGTGGGGAAGACTCTCTGGTAGGTCTTTCCAAGGCAGTGCCCTGGGGATTTATTTGCCTGAGGGGGAAGGATTCAGAGGATTCCACACTCAGGGAGCATCCCAGCCCAGACCCCCAATAATCCCACCCTGGGCATCCCTGGCATTCCTGTCCAAACCCTCCTGGAGCTCTGGCAGCCTCGGGGCTGTGCCCATTCCCTGGGGAGCCTGGGCAGTGCCAGCACCCTCTGGGGAAGAACCTTTCCTGATCTCCAGCCTGAGCTGCCCTGGCCCAGCTCCAGCCTTTTCCTGGGACCTGTCCCTGTCCCAGGGAAGGGGGATTGGAGCTGTCCCTTGGGACAAAGCTGCAGCCCCCAGGGAGTCTCTGCTCAGGCTCCTCGTTCACTGTTACAGGAAACTCCAGCAGAGAATCCTGGAGTGCTTTGGGTTGGATGGGACCTAAAAGATCCTCCAGCTCTGCCCCTGCCATGGCAGGGACACCTCCCACTGTCCCAGGGTGTCCCAGTGTCCAGCCTGGCCTTGGGCACTGCCAGGGATCCAGGGGCAGCCCCAGCTGCTCTGGCAATTCCAGCCCAGCCAGGAATTCCCAGTTCCCAATCTCCCATCCATCCCTGCCCTCTGGCACTGGGAGCCATTCCCTGGCTCCTGTCCCTCCATCCGTTGTCCCCAGTCCCTCTCCAGCTCTCCTGGAGCCCCTCCAGGCCCTGCCAGGGGCTCTGAGCTCTGCCTGGATCCTTCTCCTCTCCAGGGGAACATTCCCAGCTCTCCCAGCCTGCCATGTCACCAAGTGTTAAACTGCAACCCAGAGATTCCAGGGCTTTCCAAGGGTGCAGAGGGAGGTGTGGGGGGTGGCTGGAGCTGGGGGGGACACTGGGGGTGGGGTGCTGGTGGTGACAGTGGCTGTTCAGGCTGGTGCTTACTGGGCTGGTGACGCCACCAGCCCCCAGAGCTGGCTTTAGTGGCCGCGCTCTTGCGTGTGAGGATGAGGAGATCAGCTTAGGTGCAAATCCCCTCTGGCTGGGCTCCTGCAGCCCAGCACTCAGGCAGAGCACAGTTAATCATCTCTGAGTACAGACTGTCCCTCGGGACACCCGTGTCCCACTGGAGATGTGTTGGGAGCTGGGGGATCCCAGCACAGCTGGGCCAGCTGCATCCCACTGCCCTGCAGGGCCCGGCTCCCCCTTGGATGGGACAGGGAAGGATTTGGGCAGGATTTGGGCAGGACAGGCTGGGCACTCCCTGCTGCCATCCCCAGTGAAAGGGGGTGCAAACCAACACAGCCAAGGTCTGTGTAAATCAATTGTAAACCCAAAGTTTCAGACTCTTGGTATTATTTCATTTATTCCAGTCAGTGCTGTAGCTCTGGGTGGGATTTGTGGATGGCAGGGATTTAATTCTGAATGAGGCTGCAGAGAATCCTCCCTGGGGGGAGAAAAGTTTCCCCTTTGAAGGGATGAGAGTCAAAAATGATAAACCTGAGTGAAGCTTGTAAATGGATCTTTTCTCGTGCTGCTTACGGAGGCTGGTTACTATTGAAAGCTCTGCTCTGTAATGGGATATAAAACAGTCCCTTAAATTCCTTGGAGCTTCACTTAAGCACTTGGATTACTGTGTTGTCCAGATTTTCTCAGATAGATTTGAAGCAGAACCTGCCCTCAGGTAGAAAAGTAATTGCATACATCATTTTTATTTTCAGGTCAGGAAATAAGTCTAATTGCAAACCAATATTGTCCTGGTGGGTTTGTTTGGTTTTCCTTGAGGGTGTCTTTTGGTGTTGTTGTTGGGGTTTTTAACTTTAGCAGAACTGGAAAGAGACTCAGTGTGGAGGTTCTTCCCCATCACTTAATTTGCAGCTCAATAATTAATGTCCATGTATTAATTTATAGGAATTTGTTAGGGGTTTTTGTGTGGTTTTTTTCCTCTTTGTTTTAGTTTTGGGATTTTTTTTTTTTTTTTGCTTGCTTGAATTTTGGGGTTGTTTTTAATCAAACCACTTCAGGTCAGTCACAAAGCTTTTGAAGATGTTTTATTGGCAGAAAGGGGTCAGTGCAGGTCTGGCAGCGTGACATTGGCAGGAATTTCTGTCACCTCAGGGTTTGTTCTGTGGCTCCCACGTGTGCCCAGGGCAGCCTCTCCACGTGGCAGCTCCTGTGAGCCCCAGGGCCCAGGCTTGGGGTGTCCCCTGGAGCTGCTGGGATGGGGCTTGGGATGTCCCCTGGAGCTGCTCAGCCCAGGGAAGCACAGGGAAGGGAAAAGCCACTGAGGTCACAGCTCTGTGATGCTGCCAATTTGGTAACATCATGTTTTTCTGCCATAAGAACACTGG
This sequence comes from Serinus canaria, assembly GCF_022539315.1. NCBI lineage: Eukaryota > Metazoa > Chordata > Aves > Passeriformes > Fringillidae > Serinus > Serinus canaria. The sequence continues at coordinate 61,407,400 of NC_066319.1, read as the reverse complement.
GGTTTGACTGTTCTAGGATTAAAAAGTTATTTTTTGGAATGCCTGAGGGGTTTATCAGAGGTGGCTGTGGGCCTCTTCCAGTTTTATTCAGGGAAATTATTTATTTATTTATTTTATTCATTTAATTTTGCTGCCTGAATCCTCTCTGTCAGGTGGCAGCTGCCCCCCTGGGACACTCAGGGTCTCACAGGGGCTTGGGGAGGAGCAGAGCACCAAACCTCCTTGGGGAGGCACTTCCAGAGGGAAGCCCCAGTTTCTCTCCTGACATTCCCCAGCTTTGCCATGGTTTCTCCATTGCACAATGAAATGGGGAGTAATTAAAAGGACTCAGAGCATTCATGACATCCACAAATCATCTTAGGCTTTTTTTTTCTGCTTGAGCTCCTTTCCCTGTTTCTGATGTAATCTAATTTACATCATCCCTGTATCAGTGACAGCTTGTAACTTCCCCCAGGCAAGGGTTGTGCTCCTTTCTCACTCTGCAGTGCTGTGCCTGCTTCTGGTCCATTAAAAACCCCAAACCAAACAACTCCTTGCTGAGGGAACAGGAAATAACGAGAAACCCCACAGACACTGAGGTGTTCTTTTAGTTTGAATCAAATGCTGTGAAAAAACCAATCAATCAGCAGATGATTTCTCTCTTTCCCTTCTCTTTCAGACCTACAACCAAAGCCAGTGTAACAAAAGGAGCATCCACAAAGCCATCTCAGGGAACAAAACCCTTCGTTTCTACCAGCACAGCCCACGGATGGTTCCAGAAGGCATCAACCCCAGAGTGCACAAAATGTTCATCACTGCTGAGAAGCAGGAGCAGAGCACCTCAAGGCTGCTTTCCACAGAGGGGAGACGCAGCTCCCTGCAGCACAAATCTGCTCTCCTTGCCTGTGGCACTGGTAAGAGGATTATGGGGCTCCCAGCACACCCAGCCCTCCCTCCCGGGGCCTTGGGGCTCTCAGGGTCACTCTGCCAGCTCAGACACTGCCCAGGGCTTCTCCTGGGCATCCTCACAGCTCTGCCCTTGCAGAGATCTCCACATCCTGAGTCAGGCCTTGCTTCATCCTCCTCCATGGAGTCACTCGCTGGCAGTCAGAAACTCCAGCTGCACACACAGGAGGCAGATGTTCATCCCAGAATCCCAGGCTGGATTGGGTTATGGGGACATTAAATTCCCATGGGCAGGGACACCTTCCCCTATCCCAGGCTGCTCCAACCCTGTCCAGCCTGGCCTGGGAGGCTCCCAGGGATGGGGCAGCCACAGCTGCCCTGGGCATTGTGGCTTTGTGAATGACAAGAAACCAGAAATGCTTGAAAACTGAAGGATTTTGATGTGAGGAAAAGGAGAAATTAAGGGCAGGGTATAAATGAACTCTGCAGACTCTCTTGGAGGAAAATTGGGAAAAATCTCTTGGAGGCTTTTTAGCTGATGTAGTTCAATGGCACAGGAATGCTCAGGAAACTGGACACAATCCTAAGATAGGAGAAAAGTATTTTATAAATATTTGGGAGTTTTCCTGCTCTATCTCTTTGTTAGTGTCTATCTGTTTGTTTCTGTAAAAACCAACAGCAACTTCTTGAAAGAAGAAACTGGAAGCCTTGGGAAAGTTCCTATTTCTGATTAAACAGGCACAGCTGCTGGAGAGCAATCAGAGCCCAAGATGGGATGAAAAGAATCATTTTGGAGCATTTGTTGGTCTGTCCTAGAAAAGAGAAATGAGCAGGGAGGGCCTAAAGGAAATGATAATGCTGGGAATGTTCCTGCTGTGGGAGCAGCACTGCAGGGCTCAGTCCCCAGGGTGGCCAGAGCTCAGTCCCCAGGGTGGCCAGGGCTCTGTGTCCCCAGGGTGGCCAAGGCTCTGTCCCCAAGGTGGCCAGGGCTCCGTGTCCCCAATGTGGCCAAGGCTCTGTCCCCAGGGTGGCCAGGGCTCAGTCCCCAGGGTGTCCAGGGCTCAGTCCCCAAGGTGGCCAGGGCTCAATCCCTAAGGTGGCCAAGGCTCTGTCCCCAGGGTGGCCAGGGCTCCGTGTCCCCAAGGTGGAAGGGATCTGGGTACCCAGGAGTTGCCAAAGGCCTGAGTCCCCAAGATGGCCAGGGCTCAGTCCCCAGGGTGGCCAGGGCTCAGTCCCCAAGGTGGCCAGGGCTGAGTCCCCAGGGTGGCCAAGGCTCTGTCCCCAAGGTGGCCAGGGCTCCGTGTCCCCAATGTGGCCAGGGCTCTGTGTCCCCAGGGTGGCCAGGGCTCAGTCCCCAGGGTGGCCAGGGCTCTGTGTCCCCAAGGTGGCCAGGGCTCAATCCCTAAGGGGCCAGGGCTCCATCCCCAAGGTTGGCCAGGGGTCCATCCCCAATGGTGGCAGGGCTCATCCCAAGGGGCCAGGGCTCTGTGTCCCCAAGGTGGCCAGGGCTCAATCCCTAAGGTGGCCAGGGCTCTATCCCCAAGGTGGCCAGGGCTCAGTCCCCAGGGTGGCCAGGGCTCCATCCCCAAGGTGGCCAGGGCTCCATTCCCAAGGTGGCCAGGGCTCCATCCCCAAGGTAGCCAGGGCTCCATCCCCAAGGTAGCCAGGGCTGTGTCCCCAGGGTGGCCAGGGCTCTGTGTCCCTCCTGCCAGCCAGGGCTGCCCTGTGCAGGTCCCTGAGCACCACCCTTTTGAGGGATCCCCCCTGGCTGGGTGAACCAGGGGCTGCTCCTGGTTTTAGTGACCCTCAGGATAAAGCTCCCAAAGAGGACTAAGAAAGGAGTTGACTTTTTTTGCATTTTTCTCTTCATTTTAGTGCCCATTTCCACAATAAAAAATAGGTAAAGCTGGCAGCACAGGGTGAGCTGGGTGTGTTCTTATCTCTGCTCTCACTTTGTTGTTGAGGTCCAGTTCATCCTCAGGTTTCTCCATGGCAGAAACTGAGCTCTCATGGGCTGAGTTATCACAGGAATTCAAGCATTCTCCTTGTTTTCTTGTCAAAATAAATACAATCATGGAATCATTTAGGTTGGAAAACTCTGAGTCCATTTTGTCCAACCATTCCCCAGCAGTGCCCAGGCCATGTCCCCAAGTGCCACATGCAGAGGGCTTTAATCCCTCCAGGGATGGGGACTCCACCCCTGTCCTGGGCAGTTCCAAGGCCTGATCACCCTCTCCCTGAAGAAATTCCTCCCCATGTCCAACCTGAACCTTCCCTGGCACAGCTTGAGGCTGTTTCCTCTTGTCCTGCCACTCATTACCTGAAAAAATACCTATTTCCCATTCTTCTTAATTTGATCCAATTTCTGTTAATTTCACTTCACTTCCAAACCTCTTCCATAACTTTTGTCTGTCAGCCCCAGAAGGATCCAATACCTTGTGCTGCCCCATCATTGACCAAGTGTGTCCTTCAGCTTTCAGAGCTCTCCTTCAAAAAGTGCAGAAAAAATCCCTTCACTTCATAAACCTCTTATAGAACTCCTTGTCTTTTAATATTCTTTTTTCTTTCTGATTTTTGAGTTTTCCTTGTTTGGGTTTTTTTTAAAGAGTTTGCTAAGGTGAGGAGCATTTTCATATTGTTGTTCCTGGGAGCTGAATCTCATTTCAAGCTACCAGTAATTCCTTTTTTCTTTTTGCTTTTGTCCAGATGAAATTTCATTTCCTTTATTCTTCTGCTGGTTCTCCACAATTCTTGTACTCCCTCATTTCAGATGGATCAATTTTGAGTTGTCAATAACCGTGGGTTTTGTTTGATTTTACAATTTCACATTATTTCTATAATTGCTCCTTTTATCCTAATGATAATTGGTTTGGACTCACTTTTTAAGATTACCAACACCTGCTTTAGGGTTTAAACACTGCTCTGTGGGGCTTTCATGCCTTTCCAGTTCCTGTGGCTAATTCTTGCTCTCTTCCCACTTCAGGAACAATGAAAATTCATTAGTTCTGGAGAAAAACCAGGAAAATAACGTGGGTGATTTGTGTCTGGTAGGGCCTGGCATCCCTAACTCGGAATGTTCTGGAGGATAATTTCCCATGGGACAGCACCAGCTGCTGCCATGGAGGGGAGAGGCTGTGCCAGGGACTGCAGGATGTGCTGGTTCCCAAGCCTGATCCAAACAGCCTTATCAGCCTCCCTGAGGATGGGAATGTTCTCCCTGTGCTCCATTCTCTGATGGCTGCACTCATGTTTGTCCAGGTCCCTTTCTCTGTGTTTGGAAAATGTTCTGGGCAGCCTCAGTCCTCCCCAGCAGGGAGCCCAGAGCTCTGGGAATCCTCTGTTCCCAGGTTCTGCCAGCTCCTTGCCTGGCAGGGTTGCAGCATGGCTCACCTGGGCTGATATCACGGGATCATCTTGTCCCTGTCCCACGGAGCTGGAACGTTGAAGTCATCGTTGTTCCCACGGGCCCTGGTGGGGCTGGGTGGAACAGATCCTCAGGAACAGGGAATGGGCACAGCCTGAGGCTGCCAGAGCTCCAGGAGCCTTTGGACAGCACTGCCAGGGGTGCCCAGGGTGGGACTGCTGGGGGTCTGGGATGGGCTGGGTGATCCCTGTGGGTCCCTTCCCACTCAGGGTATTCCTGACTCTGTGAGCCCTGTGGGTCCCTCTGATGAGGCTGCCCTGGAGCAGAGGCTGGGCAGAGTTCCAGAATAAAGCAGGGATTGATTCCAAGGATCTCCTCCATGGATCCACCTTGGGCAGCACCAGAGCCCAGCCAGGGCTGCACCCAAGATGACCCAAAATGGCCCCAAAATGCCCGGCCGGGCACGGGGTCTCTCCCTGGGATCAGCTCTGCTCCATTCCCACCTTGCAGTTCATTGTCCCAGCCCAGCTTTAGCCCAGGCACTCCCACCCTGCTTGTTTTTCTCTCTCCAGCCCACGGGGTTTGTGCTCCTGGCCTGGGATTGGGATCATTTGTCCTTGGTGCCCAGCTGGAGCAGGAATTGTTTTGTCTCCCTGCTCTGTGCACAGAGCTCTCCATCCCATAATATGGAGCTCAGACCCCCACACTAAAGCAGCACAGAATGTGAAAAATAAAAAAGCTGAACCTGAGGCATCACCTTCCCACTCAGCATTCCCTGATTCCAAATGTTTCTCTGAGAATTGCTCTTCATTTCCTTTTCCTTCAGGTCTCCTTTCTCCTCCCGTGCCAGCTCCTTGGACTGGTGTTATCTCTGCAGGAATGTGACCTCCACTCTTGAGTCAGAAATACTCCACAGCAGGGTTGATCTTCTGGGATGTTTTAGTGGTGGCCTTAAGAACATCAGTGGTGGTTCATTTCCCAGGTTTTCCTGAGCAGGACTCTGGGTTTGCTCTGTGCACAGACAGCCCCTGGCAGCTGGACCTTGACAGGATTGAGAGATCCTGATTCCTCTTCTGTGGCATTAATTCCCAGAAGAGCCTGGGCTGCAGATTCACCCCAGATCCTGGCAAATTACCTTCATTGTTCTTCTCCCAGCTTCACACATCTGGGCTGAAAACAATCACTTTCTCAACCCTGATTCATTGGAATCACTTCCCAGCCAGGGCTGTTTAGGGGTTTGGCATTATTTGGGATAGTGATTTCTATCTGTCTCTATTTTTATGTGATGCCCTCTCCCAAACCAGCTGTTTGCTGACATTTATTCATATAAAACATTAACACTCTTTGGATGCTTGTCCTTGATTCAGATTCTCTGCATCTGCCCTTGGTTGTGGCTCAGAGAAGGTTTTTTTTTTGTGCCTGGTACCACACCAAGTTCTTTTATTCTGTGCATCCCTTTTCCTACTGCAGGTAACATTCTCCTGTTGTTGTTTTTCCCCCCACAGGCCAAAAGCAAAAGAACTCCCATGAGAGCTGGTCCTTGTCACCTGAGGAGTTTGAAATATGGGACAGGCTCTACAGGATTAAGGAGAGTGATGGGATAAAGGAACCAGTGTTGCCTCGAGCTCAGTTTGAAACCTTGGAAGGCCTGGAGGAAACACCAGTGAGTTCCTGGCAATGCTGCCTTGGACACGAGGCCTGAAGGATGCTGGAAATGCCAGAGTTAACTCTGGGTCTGAAGGAAGTCTCTTATCTAAATGCCTTTTTGGGATTTACATGGGGGTTTTTGAGGTTAAGAATTTAGGAATGGGATGTTGGAAATGGGTCTTTGAGGTTGGGTCTGTAAATGAAGAGTTGGGTTGATAAATTAAAAATGTATTAGGAAGTCTCAGTATCCACTAAGTTCTGCTCCTGGTTTTTAAGAATTCCATGCAGGATGCTGTATTGACAGAGTGCCAGGATGGTTTGAGTTTAAAGAGATCTTAAACCCATCTCATTCCACCCCCTGCCCTGAGCACCTTCCCCTAGCCCAGGGTGGTTTTATTTTAAACCAGACTTAAACCTGTGTCAGAATGTTTAAATCCTTCTCTGCATTTCTGTATTTATTGTCCCTGACAGAGAAATTCTGCTCACCAATCCCATGCTAAAATCTCTTTCCCATCCCAATTTCCCCTGCAGAAGCCTGAGGAGGGGGCAGCCCAGGAGCTGTCCCTGTCTGAGTGGAGCATTTGGCAGAACCAGCCTCTGCCCACATCCCTGGTGGATCACTCGGATCGCTGTCTCCTCTTCATCAGGGCCATGGAGATGATGGAGCTGATGAGGCTCCAGCAGGTAAGAAACGTGCCCAGGGGCTGAATGCACAGTCAGAATAGTTTAAAATAATGAATTTTTTAAAAAAACCAGTAATTTTAAAATGAATTATGGGTATTTAATCTTGTTTAAAAATGTTTCTCACTGCTGTTCTGTGATTCCTAATCTTGGCCACAGAAACTGTTTAAAGAAAGGGAAAAACCCCACCCTTAAATCAGTCTATTCTGAATGGATTCCAGAATCAGTTTGTGACAGAAGGACATGAAACCCAGGAGCTCCAGATGCCAAGGAGCAAAGGCACCAGGGGGGATCTCAGAGCTGTGCCAGGGTTTGGGAAGGGTTTGGTGTCGTGTGTACATCAAAAGCTGACAGAGAGTCATGCAGGGACCCATGGCATGTTCTAGGGATTTGGGTTAGCCTTTCTGAGCTTGTGTTTTTGAACTGAAAAGCCAATTGTTCCTAAGAATTAAGGGATAAGAGGAGCTAAGCCAAGCAAACATGGATGGGATTTGTTTGGGAGATGGGAATTTTGTTTTCTGACAGGGATGGCTGCAGAAATCCTTCTGGAGGGTGCAGGGGAGGGGGTGCAGAGGTGGATGGAGGGGTCACCACCTTATTTGTCCCTCCAGCTGAGCTCCCCAAGTGCTGCCTTTCAGCACGTGGAGGTTTTTTAGGTCATCAGAAGCTGTTGCTAAGCTGCCAGAGTTTCCTGAATAATACCAGGGCTAATCAAGGAGGAGAATGGAGACATTGTGGTTGTTGTGCTCCTTAGGTGTGAAGGGGAGGCTGTGATCAGACCTGGCCAGCTCAGAAAAGCTTCTCCAGCCCACCAGAGACATTCCTGACTCCTCTGATATTGGATTTTACCTTTTTCTGACCCAGAGATGGAGTAACTGAGAGGGGTCTTAAAAGCTTTATTCCATTTTCAGTCTCATGAGAAGGGTGAGACAATACAGATAATTCATGCCATCACAATTAGAAGCTATTTCTTCATTACAAAACACTGTAAGTGTTTCTTGGCCTATCAGCTTTAGCTACACTATGTTGTAAGTGCCCTACAGCTAATTATCTAAAATCACTCCTTGTGGGTCTTGCTACAATGCATCTTTCATAGTTCTATTTCCCTAAAGTATTTAGTCTTATTTGTAGGGCCATCCTTTGAAACTTGTTTGTAGTTTAATATTTTTCCACAATGTCTGTCTTATTCTATGGTATTTTTAAGTCAGCATTTCTTCTTTCAAGGTTTTATACAGATGTACACTGTGTGAGCCTCCTGTCAGGCCTTGAGAATTTCTCACAAATCTATTTCCCACACTCTGACAGCTCCTGTCCCCTGTGGGGTCAGGGACACACAGCAGAGGGAGAGGGCAGGGATGGGCACAGGAAGGATGTCACAGAATTCCCAGAATCACCAGGCTGGGAGAGACCTTCAAGACCATGGAGTCCAACCCAGCCCCAACACCTCAACTGAACCTGGCACCCAGTGCCACATCCAGGGATGGTGACTGCACCACCTCCCCAGTTCCTGGGAATTCCCAAAATTCCCCCAAATTCCCAGAATGACCAGGTTGGCAGAGACCTCCAAGACCATGGAGTCCAACCCAGCCCCAACACCCCAACTCACCCCTGGCACCCAGTGCCACATCCAGGCTTTGTTAAACACACCCAGGGATGGGGACTGCACCACCTCCCTGGGCAGAACATTCCAGAACTTTATCACCTTTCTGTAAAATCTTTTCCTGATATCCAACCTGAATTTTCCCTGGCACAGGTCGAGATGTCAGGAGGAGGGAAATGGTTCAAGAATCAGCAGGTTCCCCCTGAGCCTCCTTTGGTCCAGGCTGAGCCCCTCAGGGTGAGCCCCAGCTGCTCCATTTGTGTAAGCAGGCTGAGGGGCAGGGCTGGAGCTTCCTCATTCCTCACCTTCCTCAGGGGGTGTCCCTGGTGTGCCCCAGGAGCACAGGAGGTGACACAAGGTGACACTCACCCCTTGGAGCCTCCCAGGGAGAAACAAAGCACAGCCAGGGCTGGAGTCAGCCCTGACAGCAGGGTTTTAAATTAACTCCAGAGCTTCCTGGGCTCTTTCCTACACTGAACCAGCTGCTGCCAGTCCAGGGACACCAGAACTGTTCCACAAGAAGGGAAGTGGCAGCATTGTCCTCATCTGGTCTGATCAGGCAGCTCTGACACTGAGCTCTGTCTGAGAGTTCCAGTGACATTCCCTGAAGTCATCCTTGCCTTCCTGGGGGCACTGACAGTGTTCCCAAGGCTGGGGATGTTCCCACTGGAATTCAGAATGTTCCCCTGGAGGATAGAAAGGTCCTGGGACTCCTCAGAGCCCCTGGCAGGGCCTGAAGGGGCTCCAGGAGAGCTGGAGAGGGACTGGGGGACAAGGACAGAGGGACAGGAGCCAGGGAATGGCTCCCAGTGCCAGAGGGCAGGGATGGATGGGAGAGTGGGAACTGGGAATTCCTGGCTGGGCTGGAATTGCCAGAGCAGCTGTGGCTGCCCCTGCATCCCTGGCAGTGCCCAAGGCCAGGCTGGACACTGGGACACCCTGGGACAGTGGGAGGTGTCCCTGCCATGGCAGGGGTGGCACTGGGGGGGGTTTGAGGTCCTTTCCAGCCCTTCCATGATCCTCTGGTGGCAGGGTTAGCATGGATGTGCTGTGCATCCAGGTTCCTGCTATAAATACTCCGTGGCTGATCACAGCCAGCTGATCTGTGACCTTCATTTACAGTGCTTAATTACCGGAGGGTTTAACAGCAATACAGGTCAGAGCTCTTTCCTTAAATACCCAGGAGAGGGAACCTCTAACCAGAGTTTTATTGATGATTTTCTTACTGGGGGATGAATCAAAATGAGGGAAATCATTATTTTACAGTGAATAACCAAATGATCTGGAAATTTCTGCCCAGTTGTTTCTTGGGCAGAATTTCATTCAGAGATTTGTCATGATAATACAAACCAGCACAAGAGGAATTTGTGTGGTTTTCTGGCTGTTTTCTGTTAAAGAAATTCACAGATGTGTGGCTTTCCTTTCCTTGTACTCATTCAGACATTTGTATTTTAAATTATTATTTATATTTAGTATAATAGCTTAAAAAAGTCAATTTAAAGGCTTTTTTTTTTAAATAGATGAAGTGAAAATGGTTGGCACAAAAAAAAAAGGGTTTTAAATGCTCTTAAAATCTTGGAGAAGAAGTTGGCCCAGTCAAAAGAAAATACAAAAGTCAAAGAAAGCCCAGATGTGACCCCTGGAAAAGGCACATCCAGCCAAACCTTTAATGCCCTGGGGGCTTGATTGCTACAGCAAGGCCTGTGGGGCAGATGGGGGAGTTACTCCCAGGGGGATTTTTGGTGCAGGATGGGAACAAATCAAGTTCTCCTTCTGCAGAACTATCCCATCTCTTTTAAGCATTTTTTGTAAATTCAAGTGTGCTGTTTGGAAATAAGGCTGGAGAGTGATCCTTGGAGGGGCACGATTTCTGTCCAGGGATTGGGGCAGTGCCAGTGCTTTGTTTTTCCTCAGGAGAGGAGGAATGCTTCATTTTAGTGCCCAGAGTGGGAGAGTCACTCTGGAGCTTTCCCATTTCCAAGCTGGCAGTGGGAACTCGCAGCTTTTCACAAGAAAAACAGAATAAATCCCAAAATCTTTGGGATTGTCTCAGTTTTTCACCCTCTGACTCCACACATCTCCTAATCCTGGGGTGACCCTGGAGCTGCTGGCTCTGGAATCAGCTTTTATTTTATCATTCATCATCTGGCTGGGGCTGCCTCAGGGGATCCTCCAGGTGGACTCACCTGGGAAAAACATTCCCAGGACACTCTGCAATCCCAGTGAACCTGAAAAGGCTTCCCAAGCTTTTGGAGTTTTAAATCAGATGTGTTTTGGGGAAAAATTTGGTGTTTTCAGCCAGCTGGACCTTTTTTCTCAGGAGACCCTGAATGAAAAGTTCAAAATGGTTCAAATAAGGACAACGAAATGGTTTTATCCGGGGCTTTTAGGGCCTCATTGCCCATAAATCCTCTCTGATTAAAATCCTCCTCTGAGATGTGTCAAAACCTCTGATTGCAGAGAAGGAGGAAGGGTTTGGGCTGGTTTTGGAGGGTGAGGTGCCAGGGAGCCCCAAAATCTCAGCTCTCCAAGTCAAGCAGTTCCCTTGAATTGCTTCTTCTGATCTTGTTGCCAAATGTTCTAAATTCAGGCATTAACTGAGACCAGGGCTGGGTTGTTTAGAGCTGGAATTGCAGCTGCTTGCTGCTTTTCCTGGGGTTGTGCTGCCAGTGAGGACAGAGGAGTCTCAGTGATTTGGGAGAATTTGGGAGAGGGACTGGCCCAACCCCAACCACTGCATGGATCCCTGCCCTCAGCTCCCAGCTCTGCCATGCCAGGGGCACAAAGAGAGCAGGGGCAGGGCATGTTCTCACTAAATGGGAATGTTCCTATGGAATCCTGGAATGGTTTTGGGTTGGAGGGACCCTAAACCCCATCCAGTGCCATGGCAGGGACACCTTCCACTGTCCCAGACTGCTCCAACCCTGTCCAGCCTGGCCCTGGACACTTCCACAGCTTCCCTGGGCACCCCCATTTATTTCCTGGTGTTCTTGAGCATTCACCTCTTCAGCCTCTCTATTGCTCCTGCTCCCATATTTGCCAGGGCACAACACACCCTGGGTTTTGTAGCCGTCTTTCTTCTTAGGGATCTTGGGCTGTTTTTATTGGGGAGCAGAAAGCAAAACCCAAGAGAATGAGCAGATCCATCAATGATGTGATGCCATTAGGGAGGGAATCATCTCAGTTTGGTGGAAGGAAATTGGGGTTTCTGTGTCCCTCAGGCTTCTTCCATGACTCAACTAAATAAAGTGTGAAAGATCATCTCTGATGGTCCCTGCCCGAAGTTCTGAGTGTCCTGCTCCCCTCCCTGAGCTCAGAGCAGCCTTTTCCTCAGCAGCCCTTCCAGGACCTGCAATCCACCCCTGCCCCAGCACTGCTCCCTTTCCAGAGCACCCTCCAGGGCACTGTCAAAAACTTGGCTCTGGAGGTTTAAGTGTATTACCTCTGAGTGGAGGTTTAAGTGTATTCCCTTCTTGCCCTGGAGTGTGTTCTGGAAGGGGAGCAGTGCTGGGGCAGGGGTGGATTGCAGGTCCTGGAAGGGCTGCTGAGGAAAAGGCTGCTCTGAGCTCAGGGAGGGGAGCAGGGCACTCCCAGAACTTTGGGCAGGGACCATCAGGGCAGCAAAGCAGCAGTTCTGGGAAAGGATGGGAGAGATTCAGACCAAACTGCTGGAATCACAGGAGGGTTTGGGTTGGAAAGGGGCTTGAAGCTGCTCCAGCGCCTGGAGGAGAGGGGATGGGAGGGTCTGGGGGAGGAGCAGCTGCTGCTTGGCCAGAGCACAGCCAAGGGACAGTTCTGCAGGGTGTAACTCCTTGTTAAAAATCCTCATTGTAGCTGTCTGCAGATTTATCCTGAATTTTCAAACAGCAGCACCACCAGGGTTTCATCAGGCAGAGGAATCTTGTTAGAAAATGTGCATCCAAAGCAGCTCATGAGGAGAGAGGGGGTAATTGCAATTTTGGTACTTGATGCATTAAATTTAAACACTGGGAACCAGAAAGGGTATAATTACACATCTATTTACATACCAAAAATTGACATTTTAAAATTAATATTAATTACACAATATTATAGTTGATACTAATATAATTCAACAAAATAAATAATTTGATAACTTATATAATAATAATAATAATAATGATATTATAACTATAATATAAAATATTATACTAATATAATAATATTATAACTATAATATAAAATAATATTATGGTTACTAAAATAACTATATAGTTATAGTTATATAGCTATAGAATAACTACATAGTTATAATAATAAGATTATAGTTAGATATATAATATAATATAATATAATATAATGTAATGTAATGTAATATAATATAATGTAATGTAATATAATATAATATAATATAATATAATATAATATAATATAATATAATATAATATAATATAATATAATATAATTAATATAATATAATATAATATAATATAATATAATATAATATAGTGTGTATTTTTATAATAATGTATTGATAGATTTTTTAAAATTTACTATTAAAATTTTCATTTTCTCTTCCCATTTTCCATGCTAAAACATATTTTGTCTTTTAAAGTGAATCAGTGGCTCCAGGCAGGCTCATTGATTGAGTGCAATAATCTCAGAGCTGTTTTCCTGCTCTGACCTATTTTCTGAGGAGCTGGTGCACCCTGGAGCTCTGGCTTGGAGGGGAGCTGGGCAGGTAATTTAAGGTTCCCCACTGGTGCAGGTTCAGGCCAGCCCATGCTGATCCCAGAAGTGCCCTTTCAGTGTCCCAGCACGGGGTGGCCTGGCTGGGACAGGCTGTTTTGTGCAGGAGAAAGTGTTTGGCTGGAAGTGGGGCAGTTACACAAGCCCTGAGCCCAAAGCAGGTCACAGCTCTGCCCTCGATGCTAAATTTGGCTCTGGGCTGTCCCTGGCCCCAGCAGCACTGCCAGGCTCCAGCGGGGCTGAGCTCCTCTCTCAGCACTCTGGGTCTGGGGGGGCATTCCTGGGAAATTCCTCCCTGATCCTGCTGCCTGTGCTGGCATCCCACAGTCCCAAAAAGCCTTGGCTGGGCAGGACCTTCAGGCCATCCCCTCCAGCCCTGCCATGGCAGGGACACCCCCACTGTCCCAGGGTGTCCAGCCTGGCCTTGGCACTGCCAGGGGTCCAGGGGCAGCCCCAGCTGCTCTGGGAAACTGCCTTAGTGTGGGGGTTGTAGGTTTTGGGGGCTGTATTTGAGTGGGTTTGGGTTTGTAGGTTTTGGGGCTGTATTTGAGCTGGTTTGGGTTTGTAGGTTTTGGGGCTGTATTTGAGCTGGTTTGGGTTTGTAGGTTTTAGGGGCTGTATTTGAGTGCGTTTGGGTTTGTAGGTTTTGGGGCTGTATTTGAGTGGGTTTGGGTTTGTAGGTTTTGGGGCTGTATTTGAGTGCGTTTGGGTTTGTAGGTTTTGGGGCTGTATTTGAGCTGGTTTGGGTTTGTAGGTTTTCGGGGCTGTATTTGAGTGAGTTTGGGTTAGGAGATTTTGGGGGTTGTATTTTGATTGGTTTTTGGGGTTTAGTTTAAGTTTTGGGTCTGGAGGTTTTGGGGGTTGTACTTGGATTGGGCTTGGGGATTGTAGTTTGAGTGCAGGTTTTGGAGGCTTTGGGGTTTGTAGTTTCATTGGGCTTGGGTTTGGAAGGTTTAGGGGTTGTAGTTTTAGTTTGGGTTTGTAGGTTTTGGGTGTTGGAGTTTGGCTCTGGGTATGTAGGTTTTGGGGGTTGTTTCATTGGGTGTGGGTTTGTAGGGTTTGGAGGGTGTCTTTTACTGAGTGTGGGTTTGTAGGGTTTGGAGGTTGTATTTTGATTGGGGTTGGAGTTGGAGTTTGGAGGTTTTGGGGATTGTAGTTCAAGTTTTGGGTTTGTAAGTTTTCAAGCTTGATTTAATTTGGATTTGTAGGTGTTTGGGTTGTTTGATGAGTTTGAGGTTTGTAGGTTTCAGGGGTTGTATTTTGGTTGGGTTTGGGAGTTGGAGTTTGGAGGGTTTGGGGGTTGTAGTTCGAATTTTGTGTTTGTAAGTTTTGGAGGTTGTAGTTTGATGAGTTTGTGGTTTGTGTGTTTGATGTTTGTAGTTTGATGGGTTTGGGATTTGTGAGCTTTGAGGATTGCAATTTGATTGGTTTTGAGTTAGTGGGGTTTGGGGATTGTAGTTTGATTGGGTTTGGGGGTTGGAGTTTGATTTGATTTGAGTTTGTAGGTTTTGGGGTTATTTGAGTTTGAGGTTTGTAGGGTTTGGGGTTGTACTTTGGTTGATTTTGGGTTTGTAGGTTTTGGGGTTGTACTTTGGCTGATTTGGGATTTGTAGGGTTTGGGGTTGTACTTTGGTTGATTTGGGGTTTGTAGGGTTTGGGGTTGTACTTTGGTTGATTTGGGGTTTGTAGGGTTTGGGGTTGTACTTTGGTTGATTTGGGGTTTGTAGGGTTTGGGGTTGTACTTTGGTTGATTTGGGGTTTGTAGGGTTTGGGGTTGGACTTTGATTGATTTTGGGTTTGTAGGGTTTGGGGTTGTACTTTGATTGATTTTGGGTTTGTAGGGTTTGGGGTTGTACTGTGGTTGATTTGGGGTTTGTAGGGTTTGGGGTTGTACTTTGGCTGATTTTGGGTTTGTAGGGTTTGGGGTTGTACTTTGATTGATTTTGGGTTTGTAGGGTTTGGTGTTGTACTTTGGGTGACTTTGGGTTTGTAGGGTTTGGGGTTGTACTTTTGTTAATTTTGGGTTTGTAGGGTTTGGGGTTGTACTGTGGTTGATTTGGGGTTTGTAGGGTTTGGGGTTGTACTTTGGCTGATTTGGGGTTTGTAGGGTTTGGGGTTTTACCTTGGTTGATTTGGGTTGCAGGACAATATTAGGCCAAGCCTGATCAGCGCTGCTCTCTCAGAGCTGTGTGGGGTGAGCAGGGACAGCACCTCCTCCTGTTTCCCTCATGTTCAGTGGTTGGGCAGCTAATTAATCCTAAATCCAATTAATTTCTGTCTTGTTTGTGTAACGCTGAAATGCTTGAATTGAGCCCTTGTGCAGGGGCAGCTGCTCCTGAGATAAACCCAAACAGACCCTTATCAGTTCTTGTCACTCCAGTGCTCCTCTGCTCAGGTGACACCTGGGCACTGACCTGGAACCAGGGCTGCTGCTCCTCTTGCATTTCAGACAGAGAATTCCATGTCTTGGCTCTGTGTTCTGACCAGGCTTCAGGTCAACAAATTATTTACAACCTGCCAGATCAAAGTCATCCCAAAACCCTCTTGTGACAATTCTTTTCCTCACTGTTTTTATTAAGCCTTCTCCTAAGGCAGCTTTAGATAAAAAATCCAGACTTGGAGTTTCTTTGGATATCTTTACAAATGGATGGTTTGAGCATCAGCATCTTTGTGAAACTGGTGTTGAGATGATGATGATGATTGATGACAAAATCTGTTGATAATGCACAGTTCACTTTGCCTCTGCAAACAGAGAGGATTCCCACCCCTGTCAGGGATCAGTCTTCAAATTCCTGGAAGGTGGCTTTGGATCTTGCTTCCAGAAATATCTTCAGACAAGCCAATCTCTAATTATAAAGTCATTTTCCTCACCCTCCATAAAGGTACCTCGTGTAATTTCAGGGATTGAGGAATCCAGGGATTTATCTGCCTGAACTGCCAAAAAATAATTGTCCCTTCAGATCCTCCATGTCCAGGTCACTGTGCTTTTCCCAAGTGCATGTTTGACAGAGCTTGTTGCCTTTTGAGCAGCAGATTCATAGACATCCATGAAAAATTGGCTCAGAGTGTGAGGGAAGTTGTGCAGGAGAACAAAACCCTGGTCCCTGTTTGGAGCTGGCTGTGAGCAGCCCTGGCTGTGCCTCTGTAACCTGTGCCCTGTGTCCCCAGGGAGACTGCAGCTATGAGCAGGAGCTCCAGCCTCACCTACGGATGGAAGATGTGAACATTCCAGGGAACAGAAGGAATCCCTCCGTGGCCAACCCCCCCTGGGATCAGAGAGGTCGCTGCTCCAGGAAAGACCTGGCAAAATCCAAACCCAAACCATTCCCACCTGATGCAGCTGATGATGGGAGTGAGTTCTTTACCACCTTTAAAACAACCAGAGCCAAGGCTCCCAGAAGAGCTCCTGGGCTCCGTGAGGAAGTGCCTGTGGTGCCTCAGGATCCTCCTGGCCCTCCCTCAGGAACAAGGCTTGCTGTGCCTGGACACTCCCACCCAGGCAGTGACAAGGACGAGGGCCTGGAGGTGACATTTGAATTAAATGCATTTATTGACCTGTGTGACAACAGTGACAGCTCTGAAACCCCTGCCAGCCCAGCAGCAGAGGAGAACAGCCCTGCAGGTGAAGCCTGTGGGGCCCTGGGGAGGATCCACAGGGACTCAGGCTACGAGACCTCCCCCGTGGCCTCGGAGCTGTTTTATCTCCCCGAATCCTGCAGGGATTCCTTCACACTCCTGGGACCACCCCAGCAGCCCCCGGGGCTGGAACAAACATTTTCCCAGGTGCAAAGGCTTTTGTCACAGTCCCCTCCCTCTGGGGATGAACTGCAGGGTTTGGAGAGCCTGCTGAGAGAGGAAGGAACAAAATCTCCTTCCCCAAAAGTTCTCCCTGATGGTCGCTCAGAGGCACTGCAGGACAGCGTGTCCCCCGTGTCCCCAAAAGCTGATCCTTCACTGCTGCTCCTGGAGAATCCCAAAGTGGCAGTTCCCAGGGAACTCTGTGCCTCAAGAAGTCCCCATTTGTCCAAAACTGTGTCATCTGCCAAGGCTGCTGCTGCTGAAGAGGAGCAGCTCTGGAATGACAGCTTCGATGGCCTCTTTGACAGTGAGGAATTCCCTGAGATCCCAAACAACGCTCCCAGCAGGGACCACCCCCTGACAAACGGCCCTTCCAAGGAGCCTTTCCTTCCCAAGGACACAGCAGAGGCTGCCCTTGGAGTTCCTGGTGAGGAGCAGAGTCTCCATTTGTTCGAGGATGAGGCTGGTGAGGACATGGGCGAGGGCAGCCCCAAGAGCACTGAGCCTCCAGCCAGGGCAGGTCCAGCTGGGACCATCCCTGGGGCAGAGGGGGAGCCAAGCAGGGAATTGCCCTGTGTGAGCCCCACCCAACCCTGCAGGGGATCCATGGGGACATCAGCAGTGGCCCTGCAGAAGGATGATCCCTACGACTGCTCCCAGGACCTGTTCTCTGTCACCTTCGACCTGGGCTTCTCCATCGAGGACAGCGGGGACGAGAGCCCTGGGGAGAGCAGGAATGCTGGTGACCCCACACTGGACAGGGCCCTGGGAAGTGCCAGAACAGCCCTGAGTGATGGCTCCAGGCTGGACACCTCCCCAGGGTGGGACTGCAGGAGGCTTGAGAGAAGGGACATGTCCACACCGTTGTCACAGCAGGGCAGGGACAGGAATGGCAGGGGAGGGACCGAGGGTGCTCCTGCTGCAGGGCCTGTCCTCAAGTCAGGAGGCAGCAGGAGGGGAAGGGAACCCCCTGAACCTTTGCCTTCAGCACCTCTGACCCCAACAAGCAGGAAGGGTGTGAATATCAAAGCTGTCAAAAGAATTTCTATGAAAGTCTTCTCCAATGCCAGGGAGCAAATCCCAGAGGTGCCTCCTGTAGATGAAGTCAAAGAGAGCCCATGGAGGCAGAACTGTGGGAGATCAGCCTTGGATTCCCCTTCAGGAAGGACAGAAAGCCTGGAAAACACCAAACTCCCTGGATCCCATGCTGCAGGTAGGGAATTCAGTGGGACAGGAGTGAGACCTTCATGGCTAGGAAACAGCATCCAGGATCTCTTGGATCCTCCCTTTGCTTTTATGGCTGAGCTGGGAAGGTTGAAAGGAGGAGGAATAATGGCTGAGATGCTGGAAGCTGGGTCAGTGAGGGGACATTCCTGTGTCCTGTCCCTCCATCCCTTGTCCCCAGTCCCTCTCCAGCTCTCCTGGAGCCACTCCAGGCCCTGCCAGGGGCTCTGAGCTCTCCCTGGAGCCTTCTCCTCTCCAGGGGAACATTCCCAGCTCTCCCAGCCTGGCTCCAGAGGGGCTCCAGCCCTGGGGCAGCTCCATGGCCTCTCTGGCAGTGACATTTGCAGCCCCACTCGCTGCTGTCACAGGGATTTTGTCACACAGTGCTGCCACAACTCTGGCTCTTGCTCAACTTTTAATGGCTTCTTCTCTTGGTGTCCTGCTTTCTCTTCCCTTTTTCTGCCTCTGCTGCCTGGGGAAATCACTTCCCCCCAGGGCTCTCCAGGGAAGCAGGATTTATTGTCCATCCCAGCTGGAGATTATCTCTTTTGATTAACAAGGCTGAAGAGAACAATATTTGCCCTGTAGATCAATAAATAATCTCCTTTGGAGGTGCTTTTCTGAGAGAGGCAGGGTTTGATTGCTCAGCTCTAACAAAATTGTGTTGGGAACTGTGCAATTCTGGTGAATGTTGTTAATTCTGTTTTCTGCAGGACCCAGCAGTGACAGCGAGGAGGAGATCGTTTTCCAGAGAAAAAACAGGATAAAGAAGAATGTTTTGATGTCTCCTGATGTGAGTCTTGGAGGAAAAAAATAGTCAGGAGAAGCAAAATGGCAATTGAAAGAGCAAACCACAAGCTCTGTGTGTGCTGATGTTGGTGTTGTTCCCCCAGGGGATGGATCAGAGCGACCTGGAGTCTCCAGCTCGGCTCCCCAGGAAACGGCGCCGCCCTCCCAACCTGGTCAGCCAAGAACGGGGAGAAATAATGGGAACTCTCTCCTGCTTCCTCCTCTTCCCTCCCAGGCTCTCCACTCGTCACAGGATCCCACAATGGTTTGGGTTGGAGGGACCTCAAAGCCCCCCCGGTGCCCCTGGCAGGGGCACCTCGCACTGTCCCAGTGTCCAGCCTGGGCAGGGACACTGCCAGGGATCCAGGGCCTTGGGGACTTTGGAGTTGTTGTTTGGCAGTGAAACAGTGCAACAGCCAGGAAGGGTGAAATAACCTGCCTGCCACAGAGCTTTGAACCCAAAAAGAGCAAATTCATGGCACATCTGAGCTGGTTTTGAATCCAAATCCCATTTTCCTGCCCTGTTGTTGGAGGTGTCCCTGCCCATGGCAGGGATGGCGCTGGAGCAGCTCCAAGGTCCCTTCCCACCCATCCCCCTGGGGTTCAGTGACGTCCTGGGGTGGTCCCTTGCTGTGGCCCTGCTGACTCTGTGTGCTCCCATTGCAGTCAGACACATCCAGTGAGGACAGTGGGGATTTCCAGAGGGACAGGAGCAGCTCCAGGGCCCGGCCAGGAGGAGCCAAACGTGCCAGGAGCTGTGTGACAGCCGAGGTGGGTGGCACTGTGTCCCCCCAGGGACACTGAGCTCAGCTTTGGAGCAGCTGGAATGTGGGGTTTGGCAAACACTGCAGCTGGAATTTGGGACAGGTGACAGCTGTGACACCAGAGAACAGCTCAGAGGGCAACTCCAGGGATACCCTGAGAGGAGTCAGGGTCCTGTCCAGAGGGGGGGAAAAAAAAGGAATAATATAAAAATTATATTAAAATATTACATTACATTACGTTATATTTAGAATAGTATATTTGTAATGATATATTATAGTATAGTACATTTATTATGGTATATTCATTATATATATTATAGTTATTATATTTTATTATATTGTATTTATTATATTCCCTGTGAACCCCTTCTAGATCAGGGTATTTTTGGCTTGTATGTTATATTATAATAATATATCATATTTATATATTTTAACAAAATATAAGAACAAAATATTATTATTATAACAATAGCTGTATTATTATTATTATTATTATTATTATTATTATTATTATTATTATTATTTAATAATAATAATAATAATAATAATAATAATAATAATGTTGTCGTTATCAGGATTGAGCTGCTTGCTCATATGAATGATCCTAGTAAAGGGCCGGGCCCAGCCCTTTAGGCAGTGCTGGTTAGTTGCTGGTTAGTTGCTGGTTAGTTGCTGGTTAGTTGCTGGTTAGTTGCTGGCAGCTCTGAGTGCCCGTGGTGTGTGCAGGATGCAGGCAGGCAGTTCCTGGAGGAGGAGGCCGAGGTGTCCCTGCTGGAGGCCGAGGGGATCTCGTCGGACGAGAGCGACGGCACCGGGCAGGAGCTGAGCCAGTCCCTGGTCCAGTTCCTCGATGATGAGGGGGAGCCCACCCAGGCCCTCAGCGGTGAGTGGGGAACTCCCAGAGCATCCCAGAGCCAGGGCACCCCTGGGTGGGAGCCAGGAGCAGGGACCTCCTCACCGGGCTCAGGAGCTGCTCCTGCCACAGCACCCGGGGCTCTGCCAGCCTGGCAAACCTCCTGCATCCTGAGGGAGCAGATGGGGCTGGGCCAGGGAGGCTCAGGCTGGAATCAGGGAAAGGTTCTTCCCCAGAGGGTGCTGGCACTGCCCAGGCTCCCCAGGGAATGGGCACAGCCCCGAGACTGCCAGAGCTCCAGGAGGGTTTGGACAGCACTGCCAGGGATGGACAGGGTGGGATTGTTGGGGGTCTGGGCAGGGATGGGGCTGGGCTGGGATGATCCCTGTGGGTCCCTCAGGACATTCTGGGAGAGAATGGCAGCTTTCATGACACAGGCCGGGTACACTCAGAATCCCAGGATGGGAAAGGGTTGGAGGGACCTCAAATCCCATCCCATTCCAGGGGCAGGGACACCTCCCACTGTCCCAGGCTGCTCCAAGCCCCAATGTCCAACCTGGCCTTGGGCACTGCCAGGGATCCAGGGGCAGCCCCAGCTGCTCTGGCAATTCCAGCCCAGCCAGGAATTCCCAGTTCCCAATCTCCCATCCATCCCTGCCCTCCTTCATCCTAGAGCCTTGGGCCTGGGCTTTGGCATTTCTGGAGAGGGCTGGAGAATTGCAGAGTTTTGCTTTGGGAAATAAAAGCTTTTGGGAAACCACAAAGGAACATGTCAAACTCAGTGTAACAGGTGTGAATTGAATATTCTCCCTGCACTATCCTGAATTCTGTTTTCTCCTGTGCATTTCAGACAGTGAGATGAGGGCAGTTTACCTGAGCTCCGTGCGCAGCCCCGCCCTCGGCAGCCGCTACAAGATGGTCCACAAGGACTTCAACCCCTCGGCCATCTTCTCCCAGGTGGGAAGGGCAGGGGCTCCTCTCCTTGGGGACTCCCCTTGGGGGACCACTGTGAGGTTCTTGGCCTGCTTGGCAGAGCAGTTACAGCTTTTTTGGTAAATTACAAGTTGCAACACAAAACTTCAGCCTGGAGAAGGGAAGGATCCCAGAAAACCTCAGAGCCCCTGGCAGGGCCTGAAGGAGAGCTGGGGAGGGACTGGGGACAAGGACAGAGGGACAGGAGCCAGGGAATGGCTCCCAGTGCCAGAGGGCAGGGATGGATGGGAGATTGGGAACTGGGAATTCCTGGCTGGGCTGGAATTGCCAGAGCAGCTGGGGCTGCCCCTGGATCCCTGGCAGTGCCCAAGGCCAGGCTGGACACTGGGACACCCTGGGACAGTGGGAGGTGTCCCTGCCATGGCAGGGTGGCACTGGGTGGGATTTAAACCCCTCAGCCTCAGAATTTGTGTGTGGGGAGGGCTGGATAAGCCAAGGGCCCTTCTGCT
The DNA here is from genome assembly GCF_022539315.1 of Serinus canaria. NCBI lineage: Eukaryota > Metazoa > Chordata > Aves > Passeriformes > Fringillidae > Serinus > Serinus canaria. The sequence goes on along the minus strand of NC_066319.1, from coordinate 61,385,646 downwards.
GAGGAGCAGCAGAACCAGTGCAGCTTTCCAAAACTCCCTGGCTCTGTTTCCCCCCAGATCCCTGAGCAAGATGTGACCTATGCTGAGGACAGTTTCTGCGTGGGGGATGAGGAGGAGGAGGCTCCCAGTGGCTGCAGTGAGGAGGAAGAGTGTGTGGACTTTGAGCTGCTCACCAGGGAGGGCAGCAGGCAGCAGTACCTGACCCGCCGCAGGAGGAGGCTGAGCCTGGCCCGGCGGGCAGGGAACGCTCCTGCCCCCGTGCAGAAGAAGAAACCTTCCAGAATCATTGTCCTGAGTGACTCCAGCGAGGACGAGATGGGAGCCAGCAGGGAGAGGCCCCTGGAAGCAGGGCAGGGCAGGGGGCAGCTCCCCAAGGCTCTGCCCTCAGCCCCCTCTGCACAGCCCAGGAGCGGGGCTGGGGAAGCCAGAGCTCCTCAGGCTGGAGGGCAGGACACAGAGAGGCTGCTGGGCCTGGAAGCTTCCATGTCTGGGATGCTGGATCCCCCCCCACAGCAGCCAGGCAGGAGAACATCCATCCCCCCAGCTGGCTCTGGCTGCAGGAACACGGATCTGCAGGCTGGTGCTGAGGTCAGTGCTCAGGGAAAGCAGGGAGCTTCCTTGGGGGAGAGGATTCCTGTGCCAGGGCTGTCCTGAGGGCTGGCAGCAGCAGGAGTCAGGGAATCATGGAATGGTTTGGGTTGGAAGGGACCTTAAAGCCATCCCACTGCACCCCTGCCATGGCAGGGACACCTGCCACAGACCAGGTTGTTCCAGCCTGGCCTTGGACATTTCCAGAACCATCTCCCTTCCCTTGCTGCTAGAGGCTTTGTACTCCCAGGGTAACCTGGAGTATTTCAGGAGTGAACAAATTAAAACTGGGCTTAGATTCTCCCTCGGTCTGACAGTCATGGAGGGTGGTGGAACAGCAGTGTGCACTGATTGTTTGGGCTTGTGTTAGAAAATCCTGGCTCACTGTCTGAGTTCAGGGCTTTCAGCACCTCTCTGAGGTTGGGTTCCTGATCTCTCACACTTCCCAGCCTGATCTCTGTCCTTTACAGGATCCAGGTTTTGTTGAACTTCTCAGTGGCACTGCTGCTTTAGGCATCCAAACTCTGGGATAATCAGCTCAGCTCGGTGGGGAGACTGATACAGGGATTCAAGTGTTGATACTGCAAAACATCCTTTTATTGATTTGGTGTAAAACCCCCATGATCTGTGATTTTCAACACCCACAGGTGTTCGGCTCTTGGAAGAAGACCCGCGGGAGCAGCTCAGGCTCGGCGTGTCCTGCTGTCCCAAACCCTTCCTCAGCCACGGCTCGGATTTCCAGCGTTCCCTCTGAGCACAGCCCCTCCCCGGCTGGGATATCCCGTGTTCCCTCTGAGCACAGCCCCTCCCCGGCTGGGATATCTCGTGTTCCCTCTGAGCACAGCCCCTCCCCGGCTGGGATATCCCGTGTTCCCTCTGAGCACAGCCCCTCCCCGGCTGGGATCCCCCGTGTTCCCTCTGAGCACAGCCCCTCCCCGGCTGGGATATCCCGTGTTCCCTCGGAGCACAGCCCCTCCCCGGCTGGGATCCCCCGTGTTCCCGGGGAGCACAGCCCCTCCCCGGCTGGGATCCCCCGTGTTCCCGGGAAGCACAGCCCCTCCCCGGCTGGGATATCCCGTGTTCCCTCTGAGCACAGCCCCTCCCCGGCTGGGATATCCCGGGTTCCCTCTGAGCACAGCCCCTCCCCGGCTGGGATATCCCGTGTTCCCGGGGAGCACAGCCCCTCCCCGGCTGGGATATCTCGTGTTCCCTCTGACCACAGCCCCTCGGCGGCTGGGATATCCCGGGTTCCCTCTGAGCACAGCCCCTCCCTGTGCATCCTGGCGGACAGCCGGGAGACCTGCTCGGGGCCGGAGGTGCTGTCGTGCCTGCGGGCCGGGCACGGGCTCCGGGTGCAGGTTTGCTCCCTGGGCAGCAGCGATTACATCGTCAGCAACCGCCTGGCCGTGGACAGGGTGCTCCAGTCGGAGCTGCAGAGCCCCGGGAACAGGAATAAACTCAGCCAGAGGCTGCAGCGCCTGCAGGGCATCTTCGAGAGGATCTGTGTGATTGTGGAGACAGACAGGGTCAGGCCAGGTGGGTGCTGCCAGAATGCCCTGCTCTGAGGGACACGGGGAATCGATTCCTACTGCCAGAGGGCAGGGGTGGATGGGAGACTGGGAATTGGGAATTCCTGGCTGGGAGGGTGAGGAGGGGCTGGGATGGAATTCCCAAAGAAGCTGTGGCTGCCCCTGGATCCCTGACCAGGTTGGATATTGGGGCTTGGAGCAGCCTGGGACAGTGGAAGGTGTCCCTGCCATGACTGTCCTGGGATGGGGTTTAAGTCCCTTCCAAGCCAAACCATTGTGGGATTCCATGTCAGGAGCAAGCACAATTTTATCCATGCACAGGCATTTGTTTTAATCCAAAAATCCAAACCCTGCAATGAAATGATTCCACCAGACAATTACAGATCTTGCTTTCCTGTGCTTCCACTCCTCAGGAGAAACATCCCGGTGTTTCCAGAGGACTCAGCACTACGATGGAGTGCTCTCAGCCTTGGTCCAGGCTGGAATAAGGATCCTCTTCAGCTCCTGCCAGGAGGAAACTGCAGCTTTGCTGAAGGAGCTGGCTCTGCTGGAGCACAGGAAGGACGCTGCCATCCAGGTGCCAACGGAGCCGGAGGGGCACCGCCGGGACATCCTCAACTTCTACCTGAGCATTCCCAACCTCAGCTACGGAGCTGCCCTCAACCTCTGCCACTCCTTCGGCTCCATCACAGCCGTGGCCAACAGGTAAGGCCAGCACAGGGCCTGGCAGGGCCTCCAGGGCCCAACCTTCCACTCCTCCTCCCCTGGAGCCAGGGAGAGCCTTCCTGCACCTTTCCTGCTGGGATAGCTGCTCAGGGAATCCCTTCCTGCACCTTTCCTGCTGGGATAGCTGCTCAGGGAATCCCTTCCTGCACCTTTCCTGCTGGGATAGCTGCTCAGGGAATCCCGTCTTGCACCTTTCCTGTCCCATCTCAGCTCTTCACACATTCCTGTCTCTCCCGCTGAGCAGCCCAGGGCACTGACATGGGCTCTGCTTCCACCCTCCCTCCTGCTGCCCCATGCTCTCTTTCCCTCTGGCATTCCCTGTTTTCACCGCTCAGGTGTGCTGCCAGCCCTCGGGCACCTGTGCAGAGGTGACCGCAGCAGCTCCCGGTGCCGTCCCATTCCGGGCTCCCGGGGCTCCCGGTGCTGCCCCATCCCGGGCAGTGCATCCCAGGCTCCCGGTGCTGCCCCATCCCGGGCAGTGCATTCCGGACTCCCGGTGCTGCCCCATCCCGGCTCCCGGGCTCCTCCCGTTCCCTCTCTTGCAGCTCGGTCCCGGCGCTGGCGGCGGGGGCGCGGCTGAGCCGGCCCCAGGCCGAGGAGCTCCATCGCTTCCTGCGCCACGACTTCGACCTGCAGCTGCTGCCTCAGCCCCTGCCCGCCAAGGGGAAGGGCTGAGCTCGGCGCTCCGGGCCCTGCACTGCACTTTACCCAGTCGGGATTGGATGTAAATGATGTAAATAAACACTTGTCAAACCTCAGGCTGTGGGAGCTGCGCCGCCCCGGCTGGCACCGCCCCGGCTGGCACTGCCCCGTGTGTCCCCAGGGTCTCTGGGCGGGAGGAGAGCGCAGCTCTGGGGGCGATCATCCCCAATTCCTGTAAAAACCACAATAATGGCTCGAATACTTCGGCAAAGCTTTGGGGAGTGAGGCGAGGAGCCCAGCAGCAGCTCCTGCCATGGCCGAGGCCCGCGTTTCCAGGCTAGAACGGGAATTACCGGCGTTCGGCGCTCCCGGCACAGGGGTGGGGCTCTGCGGCCCCGGGGCAGCGCAGCCCCCGGCCCTTGGAGCCTCTGCCCGGGCTCCGGTGCCCGATCCTTGCCCAGCCCCGCCGCCGCAGCCTCTGCTGCCACCAGCTGGAAAAGGACGGGATCGGTATTCCCGCCCCTCCGGGCAGCGGCTGGGACAGGGAGAAATCCAGCCCTGGAACGGGAGCTGTCCTGGGCAGCCGGGTCAGCCACGGCCCCGCTCCGCTGAGACTCCACCTGCAGAGCTGCCCCAGCCCTGGAGAGTCCAGAGGAACCCACGGAGCTGCCCCAGGGCTGGAGCCAGGCTGGGAGAGCTGGGAATGTTCCCCTGGAGAGGAGAAGGCTCCAGGGACGCCTCAGAGCCCCTGGCAGGGCCTGGAGGGGCTCCAGGAGAGCTGGAGAGGGACTGGGGACAAGGGATGGAGGGACAGGAGCCAGGGAATGGCTCCCAGTGCCAGAGGGCAGGGATGGATGGGAGATTGGGAACTGGGAATTCCTGGCTGGGCTGGAATTGCCAGAGCAGCTGGGGCTGCCCCTGGATCCCTGGCAGTGCCCAAGGCCAGGCTGGGCACTGGGACACCCTGGGACAGTGGGAGGTGTCCCTGCCATGGCAGGGGTGGCACTGGGTGGGATTTAAAGATCCCTTCCCACCCAAAGCACTCCTTGATTCCACACCAAGAGAATGAAGCCTTGCAGGCACCATTCCAAGCTGGATAGCTCCTGGATTCTGCTGCCCCACAACTCTGAGTAATCTGTGAGTAAAAAAAACTTCTGCTTATTTATTACATTAAAGAAATGTAAAAATTCAAGCTGTCCCTAGAGTAAATTAAAAAGCAATTTCAGTTCCTTCTGGACTGGTGCTAAATTTATTATACAGCCATATCCCAGAAGATAATTTAGCTTAAAATGAATCAAAACTTGGCAGTCATTGGTATCTATGTACATTTCTCCTTCCCAGGAGAAGCAGGACACAGAGGGGAGGAGCCTGGACAAGGAAATGCCACTTTGTACACATGGAAAAGCCAAGCATTGGCAGCAGGGTGGGAATGGAGTTAAAACACATAAAACCATGGCAGGGCAGCTTTTCTAAACTGAAATAATTCCTGCATTCCCTCCCAGAGGGGCAGCAGAACCACCGTGCTCTGAACAGCAAGTGCTGAACAAGACCTCCAGAGAGTCCATCAGATGGAAAAGTAGGAGGGGCTGAACAAGACCTCCAGAGAGTCCATCAGATGGAAAAGTAGGAATCCTGCTCCTCACTGGATGAGTTTGGAGTCTCAGCTGTGAAGAGCTTCCCCACCATTGGGGCCGGGGTCACTCCTGCAATAAAACCAGAGATCATCAGGGGATGTGTCAGTGGGAAATGGGGCAGAGAGGGTTCAGAAAGCAAAAGGCTGATGGGACACAGCTCATGGTGATGGAGAAGGGAAGGAGCAGGAAATGAGGAGGAGCAGCCAGGGATACTCACTCTTGGTTCTGCAGGAAGCCGGTGTCTCGAGCACAGCTCCGGCCTGAGGGAGGAAGGGAAGGAAAGAGGCTCAGCCAGGGCTGGCAGCAGCTCAGGGTCCCCACTTCCCAGAACTCCCTCAAGTGCTTTCCCTGAACCACAGGCACAAGCTGCTCCCAGGACCACAGGGATTTATGGAAAAGCCAAAGGAGCTGCAGAGCCTGGGAGAGCAGAAGAATTGATACCTAAATTCAGGGACACAAGGCTGACTTATGGTCACTATTGGGAGTTGGGCTGGGTGATCCTTGTGGGGCTCTTATGGGTACCTCAGGGTATCCTGTGGTTTTTGTTCCTTTTCCCACTGTTCAGAGGAATTTAACAAGAACCTAAAGAGCACGGAATCCCAAAGCAATTCCAAATCCTGACTAAAAGCAATGGAGTTAATCCTGACAGTGAAGAGCTCCCTTCTCACAAAGGAACTTCTCTCCAGAGCAGCAGATACCAAACCCAGGGAGGGTTCCCATTTTCCACCCCGAGCACACAGGGGGCTGTGATCCCAGGATTGTGTCTCCTCTGGCCAAGCTGTGCCTGGCTCAGGTGGCAGTGGGCAGAGTCCAAGGAAAGCAGCATTACCGACTTCTTCTTGAGCTTGTCCCAGGTGCCTCTGCTGCCCTGGGTGTTCTTCTGCATGCGGAACACGTGCCGGTCGTAGTCATTCCTGGGCACAAGGGAGCAGGGCTCAGCAGGGCTGCAATGCTGCCTGGAACCCTCTGCATGCAGCCAGGGAGCCCCACAGCTCCAGCTCCCACAGGGAATGAGCAGAGCTGGGTCCCAGTGCAGGGATCACACCAAGCCTCATCCCCTTCCCAGGCCCAGCCCGTGTGACAAAACCCCACTGGCTCCAGGTTCGCCGACGGTTCTGGTTGTCTGAGCAGAGCCCCAAGCCCTGGGTGAACAGGGCAGGGCTGAAGGCTCTGCTGAGGCTGAAGCCCAAGCCAGGGCCATTCCCAGGGCTGGGAGCAGCAGCTGCCCACAGGGAGCTGAGCAGCTCCAGCAGCACACGGGGCTGCAGGGAAGAGCTTTTCCCAGGCAAAGCAAGGCTGCAGGAGTGGCTGGAAGTGAGCTGCTGTCCCAGCTCCAAAGCCACCTTTCTCAGAGACAAAAAGGGATCTTGGGCAATGCCAAGGCTTGCAGAGAGCTGGTGGAAGAGCTCCTACCTGTTGATGGGGACCAACATTCCCGGGCTGATGTGCTCACACTGTGGGGTTTTCACAGGGGGAAAGAGGCCTGAGGAGGGGGTGAGCGGGAACTCGGAGAGGGCGAAATCCTCGGTGTCCCCTTCCTGGCTCCCTCGCAGTGCTGGCAGCTGTAGAGCCACCTCAGAGCTGTCAGTCACCTGAGCCTGGGGTGCCTCTCTCCCCCTCTCACCAGTCCCTCCACTCCTCCCTGCCCTGGATCTGACTCCCCCTGTCCCTGCTGAGGCACTGCCCCAGCCCCGTGCCCAGAACTGGACACGACCCTGCACCTCCACCTTGGTCTGATTTCCCCTCCAGATTCTGCCCAGCACTTGGCCGAGGGGCTTTGGTGCTGCCACACCCTCAAGAAGTCATTTCTGGTTACAATCCCAAGCTCCAAGCTGCCCAGGACTGCTCCTCCTGGCCTGTCAACTGCCACTAGCCAAGGGCTGCTACAGCACGTGAAGAAAAGAAGCCTCTTCCCACAGATGCCCAGGACTGTACAGGTGGAACTGGAGCAGCCCCCTGGCACACCCAGCAGGAGAGCAGTCCCACAGGAGCTGTTGTCCCAGGTTTACCTGGACCCTCCTATTTTGGAGGGGTGTTGCAGTGAAGATGTCATCGTGGTTGTCCTTGGGCAGGTGCTCCAGGAACTCCCTCATCTGCTGCTTCCGTTTGAGGGTGCCCACCTTGGCAGTGATCACTGGCTCCTTCTTATCTGCAGGATCTAAACAGCAATTGTCTCAGACAGCAGCTATGGGGTTAAAATTCACTGCCTGCAGTCAGTGCCACAGCCCAGTCCATCCTCTGGTGAAATCTCTTACAGCTTCTTTAGGATCCTTTTGAGTTCTCACAAAATTTTTGCTTTCCAAAGCAGTTTCCCCACTCCACCTTCAGGGGAGGGTCACTGAGAGCCTCCCAGAGCCACTGCAGGGTCACACATCAGTTCACAGGGACTGTGACAGAAGTGTGCTCACATGTGCCTTGCAGAGAGCAAACCCACAGCTGTGTCCCCGTGCCAGGAGGCAGCAAGGCTCAAAGGCTCTGCTCCTCAGGGACACTGTCACTGAAGCCGGGCTCAGGAATGCTCAGCTCAACTTGTATCCATGGCAAACCTTAATCCAATCCAGCCCCAAATGAAGCTGCAGTGGGGGATGGCAAACACCAGAGAATGGGACCAGACTGCCCTTGGGCATCCAAGGACCCAAATCCCATCTGGACAGAGCTCTGCAAGGAGCTCGTGACCTGCTGGGCCTCCAGGAGCCTCTGAGGATGTCAAAAGCTCTTTCCACTGAGGGGTGAAGGCCTTTCTCTTCTTGTCACCTCACTCATTCATGACATCCTCCAACCTGCACACCAAAAGGTGACGTGGCTCACTGCCACACCCTGATGTGCTCCTGTGGATATATCCCCTGGGAGCAGAACTGGTGAGGCTGGAAAAGCCCTCGCAGCCCATCCAGTCCAACCCTTCCTTAGCACTGCCCCATGTCCCCAAGTGCCACATCCACAGGGCTTTTAAATCCCCCCAGGGATGGGCACTCTGACCCTCCCTGGGCAGTGCCAAGGCCTGAGTCCCCTTTCCATGGGGAAATTCCTGCTGGGCCCACCCTGAGCTGCCCTGGCCCAGCCTGAGGCCGTTCCCTCTGCTCCTGTCCCTGTTCCCTGGAGCACAGCCCGACCCCCCCGGCTGTCCCCTCCTGGCAGGAGCTGGGCAGAGCCACAAGGGCCCCCTGAGCCTCCTCTGCTCCAGGCTGAGCCCCTGCCCAGCTCCTCAGGGATTCTCCAGCCCCTTCCCAGCTCCCTCAGGAATTCTCCAGCCCCTTCCCAGCTCCCTCAGGAATTCTCCAGCCCCTTCCCAGCTCCCTCAGGAATTCTCCAGCCCCTTCCCAGCTCCCTCAGGAATTCTCCAGCCCCTTCCCAGCTCCTCAGGAATTCTCCAGCCCCTTCCCAGCTCCCTCAGGAATTCTCCAGCCCCTTCCCAGCTCTGTTCCCTGCCCTGGACACGCTCTAGCCCTCAGTGTCTGAATCAGAATCATTTACCACCCCCACCACACCCAGACAGACGATGCTGGTACCTTTCTTCTCAGGTTTTTCCAACGTGGTTTTCCTGGGCTGCTGTTTGGAGCCTTTCCCCTGCTGCTCCTCCAGGTACTTCTCCTGGCACTCCTGGGCCGAGCGGGACCCCACAGCCATGGCCACCTCCTGCCAGAAGCCACTCCTGTGCTTGGGGAACGCTGTGATGGCCCTGTGGGGACAGCAGGGACACAGGGTCACCAGGCAGGGCACCCGTGGGGCACAGCCCCAGCACCTGCCATGCACTGAGGCAAAGTGGCTCTGGCCTCTTGTTGTCCCCCCTGGATCCCTGGCAGTGCCCAAGCCAGGCTGGCCATTGGGGCTGGAGCAGCCTGGGACAGTGGGAGCTGTCCCTGCCATGGCAGGGGTGGCACTGCAGGGGATTTAATGTCCCTCCCAGCCAAACCATTTTGTGATCCTGTGGTGGCTTTTCTTCAGAACAGGCAAATTTATTTAAACACCTTCAACTGACAGATGTAGCACAAGATAAATTTCCTGCTCACTTGTGCAGGTCCCTTCAGACCTGAGCTACTGCTCATCTAAAAGAGCTAAACCCAAACTTGGCCATTTTACACTCAGTGTCTATTAAATATTGCCCAGGGGTTTAAGTAATTGGATGATGAATTAATTAAACACCCTTGCAGTTAACCTGCTCACAAAACCACACCATGTTTAACCTTTTACTGCAATCTGGGGAGGGAACCTGCTCCCTCTCACTCTATTATGTTTCATTTGTGAAGACAATAGGGAATAATAATTCTAATTATTATTAGGAAATAATAGGGAACAAAAATAGGGAATTGAATGGCAATATTTCTAATAGGGAATTAAAACACAAAGAAATCTTGGGAAATCATGAATCTGAAGCCCCCCAATCCAGACCATTCAACCCTTCCTGAGGGAAACTTTTCCTCTGAACACAAGATGAGCCCTTACTTGTGAAGCTTCTGTAATTCCTTCTCAGACCAACCATCGCCTGCCCTTGAAAAAAGCTCCAGAGATTTCTGTCCCTTTGTGTCTCTGGGTTCTGCTGAAGGCCTGGCACTGTTGGAGGGTCCATGGTTTGTTTTTGTCTGGGGTGCTCTGGCAGCTCTGTCCTCGCTCCCGCTCTCGGTGTCCGAACGGAGCCTGTACCTGTGAGGGTTGGTTCTGCCCCGTGCCCTCGTGGCCTGAGCAGGCAGAAGGGAAGCACTGGACTCAGAGGATGTTTTCCCTTCAGAAGGGGGCTCAGACTCCTCACTGGACTCGGGCCCACTCAGCCTCACCAGCACATTCTGGGAGGGCTTTGCTGTCCTTTGGCCACAGGACTTGTTTTCATCATCCCAGGAACCACTGGAGCCAGAGCAAGGTTTCCAGTTTTGAGACTCTGGTTTTAATACAGATTTCTTTTTCCTCCTGATCAGCAGTGGGGTGTCCTCACTGGACTGCTCCTCCTCATCCTCTGAGGGCTCCCGGGTGGGGAGAATCCTCTCCTTTTCTGGGAGGCGCCGCTTGGCTGACCTGAGGGAGTTCCTGTAGCCCTGCTCGTACATGCTCAGCTCCTCAGAGTCTGCTGCTCTCTCTGCTGCCCCCGGGGCTCTGCTGCCGTGTTTGTTCAGCACCTTGGTCCTCGAGGAAGCCTCCCTGGCAGGGAGCTGGGATGATCTCGTTTCTGGGCCCCTGATCGCAGGCTCATTTTCCTCCTCATCCGAAAGGAAGTGCCTGTCCTTCCTGCTGCTGGCAGGCCTGGGCTCCCCTCTGCCAGTGGCTCCTCTCTTGCTGCTTTTCCCTGGAAGAGGGGGAGCCAGAGCCCATCAGGGGGGGCAGGGTGGGTCCTTGCTGTGCTTGCAGCACAGGTGTCTGCACCCCCTCCAGAGCTTTACCTGCCAAACTACACACTCAGAGCTGCTCTCAAGGGCTCTCCGAAACTCTACTGACTGAGCAGGCACATCCCCAAAGCTCTGCTCTGCTCCAGAGAGCTTTTCTGCAGGAAACATTGCAGCTGCTTTAAGAGAGAAACTTCTGCTTTATATTGCACATTCTTTGCAGGCTTCTATCACCACCCAAATTCTACTAAAACCAAATTTTTATTAAAAACTCTGGCAATGGATTTTTTTGCCAACATTTAATTTCTTCCATCTACGTTAAAAAGCAAGGCCAGGCCTCCAGGTCACTGGATTGGTGAACTCCAAAAAGTCCAAATGCCTTCATTTCAATTTCCAGACTGAAATCCCTGTGTTCCCGTTATGTAATTAACAAAGTGATTTACAAACATAGTTCTTGTTTGGAGCTGTGAAACTCCACGTGAATGCTACTCTGATGATTCTTCAGAGAAAAAGCAGTTGATCATTGAAATATTTGAATAACTTCTTTGCACTAACAGACCCAACCCTACTGCTCCAGCACCCACTCACAATTCCACTGATTCCATCAATAACTTGAAAATAGAAAAAAGATTTGTTTTTACCTTTACTTTGGCTTTTTGGCATTTCCTCTGTTGTCTTCACGTCTTCCTTTGGTTTATTCTTAGAGATGAGACTGGTCTTTCTTTTGGTTTTTTCACTACTAGGCATCTTCAAAATAAAACAATTGACTCTAAAACTAATTTAATCTCCTTTTCTCCAGGCTGAGCCCCTTTCCCAGCTCCCTCAGCTGCTCCTGGGGCTCCAGCCCCTTCCCAGCTCTGTTCCCTTCCCTGGAAATGCTCCAAACCCTCAGAGTCTCTCTTGCAGTGAAAGGCCCAGAACTGACCCCAGGATTTGAGGTGGGACCTCACCAAATTCCCATCTGATTCAATCATATTTTAAAACACCCCGAATTTTTTCCCCAGAAAGAATTCCCCATTATGTCAGATTTAAAGACCACAATTATCTGATAGTATGGACATAAGACTATTTTTTGATGTGTTTTCTAATATTTTGATCATGTTTCCAAGATTTCCTTTCTCTTCAGGTGCCTCTAAGAGCTGCCCCTGTTCTGTTCCCCACCTGGCCAGGTTTAATGATTCTATGTAAGTCACACTTAAGAGGATCTTACCAGGCTCAGGTAATCCACCCATCCATTTTGTATGGTGACATTCAGCTCCTGATCCACAAACTCCCTCTGCCCACACCAGTAGTTCAGGGGGGGTTTGACGAGGCGCCCGCTGCGAGTGTAGACCACGCTGGAGTCATTCCTGGAGGGGCGATTTGGTGTTATGACTGCAAGGGAAAAAAAGCCCAAAGAAAGAAGAGTTTAGTCCCAAATTTTGCGTGGAAAATTCAGTTTAGCAGATTTCACAAGCAGAAGAACAATGCTGTGTCTAAACTGGACTACAAGGGAAATGTACAACGTACCCAAAGTTGTTCTTTTCAAAGCATTGTGATAGAAATAAAAGGATTGAAGTAAGAAGCTTCCCAAACTATAAAACTTACTGTGGTGAACTTTTCACTTTTACTTTGTTTAGAAGGTTATAAATACTGTGAAAATTGTTTGAGGAGAGAGAACAATAAAGAAAAGTTGTCAAACGGAACAGCTGTTCACTGAGACAAGTGAGAGTGAAAAATAAATGGGAGTGATGAGAGAAAAGCATAAAAGCTTTTGCAGTGCTAGCAAGAAAACCTGATTCCAGCAATAACAACAGAACAGTGGGGTTTGGGAAAAGCCCATTGCACAAAGACCCCAGAAAAAGTTAAAAGTTAAATCTGAGTTAAACCCCAGAGCTGCCAGGGCCTGTGGCAAGGCAGGGACTGCACTCGAAGGCTGAGCCGAACCAGGGGGCTCTTACAGCTTTACAGCCATTTCCTGGAAACACAACCAGCACAACAAACCTTTCCACAGCCCACTCCAGCCACCCCCAGGTGTCTTTTCCAAAGGAAAAGATTGTTAAATACTCACAGGTGTTCTGATGATTCTCTGGTGATACCTCATAGGTGGAGTTCCTCAGTGCAGGTCTCTTTGCTTTGCTCACTGAGCCTCCTGCAGCTTCCAACACATCAGTTCCCCCCAGGGAGTCACTCTCCTCATTTTCCTCCCCATCACTCACTTGAACTCGTTCTTTCCTGATGGTTTGAAGTTTGAGACAAGAAATAACAGCCACTGAGGAAGCTGTTCTTTAACAAACAGCAAAGACTTGAAGCCCTGGTGGGCAGGAGCCCAGCACAGCAGAGAGGCTTCATGCCCACATCTAAAACATTTCAACTCCTCTGGTGTAACACCCTCAACAAGAAAAGTCTCAATGAACACCTAGAACACTGCAGTGATAGAGAATCTCCAAAGAAGTTACCTCCTCCTTTCCTCCAGAAACTCCTCCACGTACTCCTTCCACCTTCTGGTGAAGCCAAATGTGAATTTCTTGATGAAGCGGTAGGGGAAGCCTGGGGGGAGCACAGGGGACATGAGCAGGGCTGGCACTCCCTCAGGGGACACGAGGGCCCCCCAGAGCCCGTTAAACCCAAGGAGCAGAGGAACTGACCCACACAATTCCACCCAGCACACTCCAGTCACTCTTAGCTCTAGGAAACCTCTGCAGCACTAGAGCCACTCTGCTCACAAGCCTTATGCTGCTACTTTTCCTTCTCAGAATATTAAAATAGAAATCAATATAAGTTCTTAGAAAAGAAAGTAATAAAATCTTCAAGTCAGAGAGCAGCCAGAGCAGGTATTTACCAGCAGGGACCAAAGTGCTGCAAGTGAGAAGGAAACACTGAAGTCACAGACACTTCCTTGGGCCTGAAAGAGCCAACAGTGAAGGTGTGTTGGGTAAAAAATGGCGCAACACACCTGGGGCACACCTGTGTTAGGGGAAGTAATGCTGAGGGAATGGCTGGAGCTGGAAGTGGGGTGGGAGGTCAGGCTGGTTATCAAGGAAAGGCTCTTCCCCCGAGGGTGCTGGAACTGCCCAGGCTCCCCAGGGAATGGGCACAGCCCAGAGGCTGCAGAGCTCCAGGAGCCTTTGGACAGCGCTCTCTGGGCAGGGACAGGAGGTTAGGGTGATGATCCTGGGGGTCCTTTCCAGCTCAGGATATTCCATGATTCCAACTATTTATTCCACTCATGCCACAGAGTATCTTTGTGTCCTCAGAGCTGCCTGTGAGCACAGACAAGCAGCTCATTCCCAGCCAATGTGCCAGAGGAGCACACAGAGCAAGCAGAAGAGAACAAATCCTGTATTTGCATCTGCATGAAAACCCCATTTCCTTACAAATGCCACATGCTCCAAACCAAGCTGACACCGTTTGTAATTTGTAAGGCATTCAGAATCAGCAGCTCACCTTCCCTCCTCATGGCAGCTGAGTCAATCTTGCCCTGCAGCAGGTAGACAGCTCCCGAGGAGGTCTGCACCTGGTTGTGAGTGATGCGCTCCGTGATGGCGCTGCTGTGCCACAGCTGCTGCCCCATGTCCCTGGCAAAAGACACAGCAGAAATCACCCCCAGAAAGGATTCCAGTCTGCAGTGATGGCACTCCATGAGGGAAGGGTGGGGATCCCTGTTTTCTGAGGGATTCAGGTGCTGGCAGGATGTGCTCTGGGCTCAGTTTTCCTCTCTTAGCCTGGAAATGACACAGCTCTGCCTCACCTGACCCTGGGGCAGGGGACAAAGTGAACATCTCACTGCTGCAGGTGTCACTCATGGGACAGCAGCCCGGCTGGGATGGGGCTTGGAGCAGTCTGGGACATGGGAGGTGTCCCTGCCCTTGGCAGGAGTGGGGCTGGATGGGCTTTAAGGTCCCTCCCAAGCCAAACTGTCCAGAGATATTTGATTTATTTCTCTGACCCTTTCTGATAATCTCTGCACAGGACTCTGAAATGAGCTCCCCAGAAGTTCCCTGGATGCTGGCTCCCCCTCTCTTGCCCACACAAAGGAATTGTCTCTTCCTTGATAAAGCAGTCTAAGCTCTGCACCATTACCTCATGTTTGGTGTCCATGGTTTACTTTACATTTAAATAACAAACTGGTTCTTACTTCCTTTTCCCTTCCACACAGATTGACTTGTTTCCAGCCAGCACTTTAATCCTCCAGCTGCTCAGGCAGATGTTCTTCATTTCCAGAAAAAAAAGAACATAAATAATTTAGAAATATTTATTAGCCAGCACTCCTCAGTGATCAGATGCAATAATAAAAATAACTCTTTCAACATCTTCTAAGCTACAAATCTGGAATATTAGAGGATATCTGATCCTCAGCTCAATCCTGTAGGTGACTTGGTTTAATTCAGGAAAAACATCAAACACTCTTGCCCATGGTGAGGGAGAACAGAACAAGTCCCCTGCAATGCCAGATTTCGCCAGGGAACAAGGGAAGCCTTGGGCAGGTGTGCTTGTGCCAGGCTCCCAGGGAACCCCAAGGACTCTCCCAGGATTTCTTCAGAAAGGGAGGGACGCTGGAGGCTGCACGCTGCTCTCCTAGGAAAAGATTCTGCTCCAGTTAAACTGAGCAGGAGTCTGGATGTTCCAAAGGAAAGCCAAGCCCTTCCCCTCTCCATCAGCAGGGCACGTTTCTGGATGAATTCATGCCCAGCCAGGAAAGGTCTCTCCTCCCTGGATCTGAGCAGGCAGCCAGGAGCTGGCAGGGCCCATGATCACACCATGGCTTGTACACACTAACCAAAAGTGCTTCTTTTACACAAAAAACCCCAAACCCTGAACATCTGTCATCTTGGAGTATGGAAAATAAAGAACCCTTTGCATGAGAAAACTTACTGCTAAAATCTAAAGGAGTAACAGTTTATTATCCTCTCAGTGTTCCTGGCTTTTGACAAGAAAAAGAATAACTTCAAGCCATCAGCCCAGAGGAATTGCTCATTTTCCCTCAAGGATTATTTTCTCTCACCTCTTTGCCAGCAGGTTGATCAGCAGGAGGTTTATCCAAAGGGACCTTGGGGTCTTCTGCCCGCTTCTGCTTCCTTGGAATTTGGACTGGAGAGGAGAGCAAGATGCTACAGAAGGGCTGGGAGGGGTTTTCACGATTAGTCTCTCGTGCCTTTTCCACTGCTGGAGCAGCTGGTTTTTTGCTGGGCTGCAGCTCTCTCCTGTCTTCATGAAGCTCTGGACGTTTTGCTTCTGCATTTCCCCACCTTCCTTTTACCTGATCCCCATTTTCCCAAGGGATGGATTTCACTTGCAGAGGAGAAGCCATTGTTCTCTGAGACATTTCTCCATCAGCATCTACTTCGACAGATTCCACCAGGAAAACATCCACATCATCCTTATCAGAGTCCACCTCCCCTGCAGGCTCATTCCCTGGCCGCTCAGCACAAGCAGCCTGGACTGAAGGATTCTCTGCAGTTCTGGAAGGAGGAACATTCTGCTGGGTTTGGGTTGAAGGTGGTGTAGCTGCCCATGTAAAGGGAAAAAGAAAGGAAAAACAAATTAGGGCTATTTAAGCACGGGAACTGGCTGCCCAGGGGGTGGGGGAGACCCATGCCAGGAGGGATTTAAAGCCCTGTGGGTGTGGCACTTGGGGAACAGTTGGACTGGATGGCCTCAGAGGCTTTCCCAGGCTCAGCAATGCCAAGGTTCTCTGACTGGAGGAGTCTGTGCTCTCCAGAGCAGCCCCAGTACCTTGGTGCTGCAGCTGCCACTTGACCCGCAGGAAGAACTTCTGGGGGGTTTCCAGCACGGGAGGCTCTGCTCGGGGCACTTCCAGGGGCTCCATCCTGGGGGCCAGAGGCAAAACTGGCTCTGGAAGAGAACCAGACAAACAAACCCCAAACCCCTCTTTTGATCTGGGGAAGAAAAAACATTTTCATGGGGGGTGGGGAGGTGAAATATGATTTTTTAATATGCTTTTTATTTAAAAAAAATCCCCACAGAATCCCAGAATTGTTTGGGTTGGAAGGGACCTTAAATCCCACCCAGTGCCAGCCCTGCCATGGCAGGGACACCTCCCACTGTCCCAGGCTGCTCCCAGCCCTGTCCAGCCTGGCCTTGGGCACTGCCAGGGATCCAGGGGCACCTGTGCCAGGGCCTGCCCTCCCTCATTGTAAAAAAGGGTCACATCCAGCTTGGTGTCAGCTGCAAACCTGCTGAGGGTGCACTGGATCTCACCATGGCATGGATAAAAATAGTAAAGAGAAAAGCCAGCAGGAGGAGCCCAGGAGAATGCCCCAGTGGGATTTCAAACCCCAAACAAGGTTCCATGAACCTTTCCCTTCCCTGCACAGACTATAAGGAACAGTTACAGCAATTTGGTTTGATTTTTTTAGTTACAAGGTGGTTTTGAAGGTGTTGCACAGGTCGAGCCCACTCATGAACACAGCAGAGGGAACAATTAGTGCCAGAGTGAGGCAGAGGAGGAGAAAACCAAAAGGGAGGGAATCCTTTATGATACAGAGCAGGGAAGAGACATCAGCACTGCTACAGATACATTTCAGCACTAAAAAACCCTCACCATCCAACTTTTTTAAATCCCAGCGTCTGGGGAGTAAGCAGTGCTGGTGCCAGTGTTTTTTACGCCCACCAAAGGGCTCTGGCTCCTTTTCCCAGATCCTGAAAGAGCCATGGGTGGGACACAGAGGGAAAATGTTCACACCTGAGACAGCTCTCCTGGAGAAGCTGTGGAACAATCATTGCTTCCCAAGTGTGCCCAGGCTCAGGTCTGATGGGTGTGGATGTCAAGGGGCTTTGTGTCTCCATGGGCTTCCAAGGAAAAAGGATTAAGGCAATGGGCAGCAGCATTGAGAGCTCTTTCCTTTCAAGAGGTGACTCTAGTGTGCTCCAAAATAATAAAAACAGTTTGGGAAAAGGAAATATTATTAATTCCTGTCATTTAGGATGGAGGACTGGTATTAAGAACTAAAAAGGTTAGGAGAATGTGAAAATCAGGAATGTCACTTACTGCAGCACAAGATGCCTGCACGTTCTATGGACTAAACTCAGGTTTAAATCTTTGTGCTTTTTATTCCAGTATTCTGAAGGCAAACACACCATTCTCACGGAGTCACCGAGGGCTCGTAGAACTCACCTGGTCTCGGCTGGGCGCTGCCCACCGCCCGGGCCGTGCCGGGCCAGTGCTGCCGGGCCGCGGGACTCAGGATCACGTCGGTGGGGACCCTGCCCTGCCGCTCCGCCCGCGCCTTCATCCGCTGGAAGATCTTGGCCGGCGACTCTTGCCCGGGCGGCTCCGGAACGCGGCGCTTCGGCGGCCGCTCGGCGACGGGGCCGGGCCGGCAGTCGGGGCCAGCCCGGCAGTCGGGGCCGGGCCGGCAGTCGGGGCCAGGCCGGCAGTCGGGGCCGGGCCGGCAGTCGGGGCCGGGGCCGGGCCGGCAGTCGGGGCCGGGGCCGGGCCGGCAGTCGGGGCCGGGGCCGGGCCGGCAGTCGGGGCCGGGGCCGGGCCGGCAGTCGGGGCCGGGGCCGGGCCGGCAGTCGGGGCCGGGGCCGGGCCGGCAGTCGGGGCCGGGGCCGGGCCGGCAGTCGGGGCCAGCCCGGCGCTCCGGCCCTGCGAGCTGCGGGCCCGACGCGCGGTTGCCCGCGGCCGCGACGCTGCCCTGGCCTGGCAGGAGCTGCTTCAGCGGGGTGAGCGTCCCCGAGGGAATGCTGCTGAGGGACACCGAGCGGAGCGGCGGCTCTCCCCAGGCGGAGCGGCGGCTGGGGGTCGCGATAATGTCGCAGATTCGCCCCCGGCGCTCCCGGGCGGGTCCCGGTCCCCTCATGGCTGCAGATCGGCGGCGGCGCTCCCGGGCCAACCCCGCTCCCCTCACGGCGCCCCGCGCGCAGATTCAAGCGCAGCCGCTGCGCCCGCCGATTGGCGGAAGGGAGCGCAACCGCGGGCCGAGACCATCTCGCGCGGGTGCGAGGGGTGTTAAGAAATTAAGCCATTGCCGGACGGCGATGAGGCAGGCAGCGGCAGACCCGGGCTGTGCCTGAGCCCCCCTCTCTTCGGCACGGTGGTTCGGTCCGCCCGTGGGCGGGCTCCGCGGCCGTTGGCGCTGACGCGAAGCGGGGCTGAGGCGGAGCGGGGCTGAGGCGGGGCCGGGCCGGGCCTGAGGCGGGGTCGGGACGGACGGAACTCACAAAAAGCCCCACGAGCCTCAGGGGTGTAGCCGGGGCTCGTTGGCCTCTTTCCGGCGTCCGGGGACTGGCCGAGCTGTACGTGGGACGGAGCAGGTCTGGGCGTAGGCGCAGCCCGGCTGCCTCAGCCCCGAGCGCGGCCGGACGGGCTCCAAGGTGAATAACGGGAGGTGCGAGGGGCTGGAGCAGCGTCCTGGCCCCAGTGAATGTGCTGGGCTGTCAAAAACCCCATCAGTACACGCTATTAATTTATAAATAGTAGATTTAATTAGCGCGCTGGAGGCCTGGCAGGCTCTGGTGTGTCCCGGCTGGAAGATTCTGTAGTTGGGGTTCATAGTTCAAGTGGCAAACAAGGGAAGTTACTTGAGTAATGCATAAAAAATAGAGGATAAATCGGAATGCCACGTGTACCCAGCACCTGGTTCTCCCTGCTAACAAGCAGCCGCAGTGGGATCAGGTGTGTCTGGTCCTAAATTAGTCCCAGCAGGTGGGGTAGAAACTCGGCTCTGGGTAAGAAATTACTTCAGCGTGCGCCTGTTAATAATAAGCGGCTGTGTTAAAAAACAAGGTGTTATTTTGGGGTCCTGTTTGCTACTGTCCATCAGCCCTAAAAAGCCCTCACCATCCAACTTTTTTTACAGTAATGTTACTGGTTTTCATTACTCTTGTACAGTAATGTTACTGTTTTTCATTCCTCTTGTTACAGTAATGAAAGACTTGGGGTTCATTACAGGAGGTGCATGTGCTAATGAGCAGGCCAGTTAATGGGGCAGGCAGGGAGCTGTGCCTGCTGCTCCCCAGAGAGCTCCGGAGAAGGAACCCCAGGGATGGAGTGTCGGGATCAGGGGCAGGTGAGTGCCAGGGGAGGGGGCCATGAAAACTCAAGGGATCTCTGCATTTCCCCTCCTGCCATCTGCCACCTGCCTTGGCTTCCTGCTGGAGTCTCCAAGGGAAGAACGGGGCTGGCAGATCTGTGGGTGGAATAGGGAGGGAGACTATGGAAACGTTACAGCAGGGATAACAAGCTCTGTTTAGGTGTTACATCATTTAAATGTCTGATTGTGGTTTCTGATGCACTGACTTCATACAGGCAGCATGGCTTCATTTGGTTCATTTCTCCTTACAAAACCTAAAAAACCCTATTCAATCCATAATTTATTCCTTATATTTAATGGTATCTTAGTGTTCCCATAGTTTCTTAATTCCTTATCTACTCAGCTTTTTGCCTAAATGATTAAAAGCAAAGAACATTCATTTTGCTCCAGTTGCTTGCAGAAGCCACCATTGTGCTTTTTTCTAGGAACAAAAAAGAATCCACAGGAAGTCAAGTGAGGAGAAATTCCTTCTTTCAGGAAGAAATGCGTGTGTGAGATTTGTGGGTGTAATTTGGGTAGCTGTGGAATTCCTACAAGTTTTGTTAGAATTCCTAAGCTTGGTCAGCATGGCTGAGCAGGTCCCCTCTTGTTTGTGTTACCAGATGCCAGTGGAGCTTCCCAAATGGAATCCCAGAATGGCTGGGGTTGGAAGGGACCTTAAATCCCATCCCATCCCACCCCTGCCATGGCAGGGACACCTCCCACTATCCCAGGGTGTCCCAGTGTCCAGCCTAGCCTTGGCACTGCCAGGGATCCAGGGGCAGCCCCAGCTGCTCTGGGAATTCCAGCCCAGCCAGGAATTCCCAACATCCCATCTAAATTTCTCCTCTGGCAGAAATACTCTATTGTTTTGGGTTATTTTTATAAATGGCATTTCTTGAATAATTTTTAAGCTTGTTTGCTGTTTGTTCCACAAAGGAAGAGAATCAGGTCTGTTATCCAGTGAAGACTCATTCAGACCAAGTAGGAAAGGCTGTTGAGGATAAAAGAGTTAATTTGCTTTTTGTTGAGTGTGGGTGGTTGTGGGGCAGAGCAGCTGCACCTGGAGACAATAAATGCAAATTTAGCTCAAGGCATCCAAGTGACTTCTCAGCCTCATCAGCTGTGTGTGCTGTGGGTTTAAAAGGAGAAAAGTGGATTTTACTGGCATTTATCCATGTGGATCTCAGCAGTGCCCAGAAAGGACCTAAAGCTGGGAGTCCTGCTGCTTCCCTTTGGGAAGGTGGCTGATGCCAATCAAAACTTAATGGAAAAAAAAATTAATCATGGTGCAAGGATGATGATTGCATTGTAAAGAGTTTTCCAAGCCCCCTTCCAGTCCTCTGCCTCTTCAGTTCCCAGTGGAGGTGCAACCCTGAAGATTCCTGCCTCGGATGGAGCAGCTGCAGAAATTCAATCCCAAAAGTCTGTGGTGTGCATTGTGCAGCCCAGACACCCCAGTGAGATCTGTAATGGGGTTAAACTGGGGGAAACCCCAAACCCCCCTTGCATGCTGTTTTTCTGTGGTTTTTCATGGAAGTATTTAAGGTTTTCCCCCTTTTTTTGGGATGTTCCTTTAACAAGTCTTGTCAGTTAATCAATCCTGTAAGTTACATATATTAAGTGTAGAGGTATAAGAATAAATGTTTATTCAGCATTTTGGGATCTTAAATCAATTAATTGCCTCTCTGGAAGCAAAACCCAAATGTTTCTTTTGTTTAGAGCAGCTGGAAGAAAATACTTATATTTCATATATTTGTACATATATAGGTTTTGTTTATTAGTGACTTTAAAATGCAGAAATACAGAATAATCTTCATTAAACCTAAGGAATCCTTTTCCTGCTGGATTTCATTGTATCTCAGACTGACAGGACACCCCACACTGTGCTTAGGGTGTTTTATTCTTTTTTCTTCTTTTCTCCTCTGGATTCGGATTATTTATGTTCTCAGCCAGCAGCTCAGGGGAAAGGAGCTTGTGCTTTAGGGATAGCAGAAAAATAATCAAAAAAACAATGAATTATTATGAGCAGCTGTGCCTGGGCTAGGGCTCCCCTTGTGAGGTGTGAAAAAAAGGCAATCACTTGGTTTTGAAACTTTAAAAGTTTAATAGTAATAAAATGGTTATAAAAATAGCAATACAATTAGAGTAATAAAAAATTGAACAATTAGGATTAGGACAATACACGACAATAAGAACAAAGAGTTATGGACAGTCTGGGTTCCTCTTTCTGGGCAAAATAAGCCCAAAAAGGCCCCAGGTGCACAGAGGATTAACCCTTACCAGCCACAGCCTGTTGCACATTCCCACAGCTCATCCCTGGTGCATCAATTCCATTCCCACCCAGGATTCTGGCTGGGCAGGGGCAGCTCCTTCCTCTGGATCCTGGCAGCGTCTCCAGGGCTGAGCAGGCAGGAAGAAGTTCCTTTGTCCTGAGAAGGGAGCAATGAATTCTCTTTCTCTGACAGGTTCAGGGCTCCTGTGGCTGCTCTCTGGGTGAGTCCTTTCTTTAGGAAAAGTCTCTCACACAGCACAGTTTCTATTTTAACATTTTGTTATAGCCTAAAACTGTATTTAACACACTGCTTAAGAGAATGAACACAGCATCACTTTCTAACACAACCAACACATATCATATTAATGGGAATATTTGCAAAAAGCCCATCACAAAATACACATTTTTCACATGAGGGAACATTTCTGCATCCCGGGGGAAGCTGGGGCTGAGCAGCTGTTCCAGAGGGAAGGAGAAGCGCCGAGGTGTGGTGGGAGAGGAGCGCTGTCCCCACGAGGTGGCAGGAGCTGCCTTCCTTAGCCGTCCATCCCTCCCTCCATCCCCGGGGCTGTCCCGCTCCACCTGGGCTGCTCGGGGACGGAGCTGGAGCAGCTGCGGGCAAGTGTCGCTCTAGGACACTGTAAAGTGCACATTACATGGCTCTACGCAGATATTTACTGCATGTATTTTGCTGTATTGATAAGTTGTGCTGTATTAACATATTAATAGTGTGGTAGATGTAGTTTTGTAGTTAAATGTCACAGACATATTTTCTGAAAAATCCTTTCGTTAGGATCTTTTCTCCTGAGGAGCTGGGAAGCTTCAGCTTCCCCATCTTTTGCTGCTTTGGGATGTGATTTGGAGAATTGTTTTTATTTGATGACCAATGACAGCCACTTGTGTCGAGCTGTGAGCAGTCACAAGATTTTATCATAATTTCATTCCTTCCTTTCCAGCCTTCTGATGAAATCCTTTCTTCTATTCTTTTAGTATAGTTTTAATATATAATTTTCTTTTAATATAATATGTATCATAAAATAATAAATCAGCCTTCTGAAACATGGAGTCAAGATTCTCATCCCTCACCTCATCCTGAGACCCCTGTGAGCACCACCACAGTTAAAAGGTAACTTTTGTAGTTAAATTAGGAGCTATGTATGTGGGATATATTTTTAAGAAAGGAAGAGGTACTTTGAACAATTAGGATTGAGACAATACAAGACATAAGCACTCACCCAGAGCAGCTGCTGCCCCTCTCCTGCTTGGGATCTCCAAACACCACAGCAGCCTCTGGGCTCAGTTCTGCTGCCACGAGGGCACAGAAATGACTCTGCCAGGGACAGGAGCCAGGGAGGCTCAGGCTGGAATCAGGGAAAGGTTCTTCCCCAGAGGGTGCTGGCACTGCCCAGGCTGCCCAGGGAATGGGCACAGCCCCAAGGCTGCCAGAGCTCCAGGGGGTTTTGGACAGCACTGCCAGGGATGGACAGGGTGGGATTGCTGGGGGTCTGGGCAGGGATGGGGCTGGGCTGGGATGATCCCTGTGGGTCCCTCCAGCTCAGGCCATTCTGGGTCTCTGTGAATGATTTCTCATTTGAAAAGGAAGCAGCCCCAGCTCTCAGGCAGCTATTCTGGTGGCTGTCACCCCCGTGAGAAAACTCTGCCTTCCTTCCCTCCTACCTGCAATGGTTTTGCTTTCCCAGTTTCCAGCTGCTCCCCTCCCCAGCTGGAGTGAGGAGCCCTTCCTTAGGAACCCCCACGGGCTCTGGGTACTGCCCTCACTCCTGTCCCACAGTTGTCACAACCTGAGCTCATTTTTAACTCACCTCCCATTTTCCCACTGCTGTTGGATCCATTCCTTAATATTCCCTGCAGTTCTTGGCTGCTGCTTTCTTGTTTCAGTGTATGAGTGTCCCTGGCTAGTCCCTAACCCCTGGTTCTCGTGCTGGCCCCACTGATTCTCTCCTTTCCCGGAGATTCCTTCCCTGGAGAACCACCCCAGCCTGTCCCAGCTGGAAGCACTGAGCCAGGCACTGCTGCAGCTCCTGGACCAGTTTCTGTCTGAGTTTGGGGTTTGGAGCTTTGCCTGCACAGGAGCAGGAGGAATTCCCTGGCATCCTGGTGAGCATCTTCCCTGCATCTCCTCAGAATGAGAATTTCCAGTTTGGTTAATAATTACAATTATGGCTGTGTGTTGGAGGGAGCTGCAGCTGGTTCTGAGTTCTCTGCTCCATTTCTGAGTCCTGCAGTCACAGCTTTCTGAAAGGCTCCTTGCCTTTACTGATTCCCACATGGCTCGAGGTGTTTCTGTGGGGCATTTATGGGAATGAAGAGCGGGACTGGGAGCACTGCTCAGCTGCTGACTGGAGGGGATGTGCTGAGCCCCAGGCTCTGCAGGCAGAGCCCTGAGGAAGATAAAGGTGTGTTTGGTATGCAGAAAATGCAAAACCTGCGTGGCTTTGTGCAAAGCTGTGATGAAGCAATGTTACCAAGGAACGTCAGTGTTGTGGGCAGTGCTATTTTTAGCTGTACTGAAAAGGGATAAATACTGAGCTTTTGGAGTCTCTGAACAGCTTTGTGTGTGCCAGCCGTGGAGACCACATCTCTGTATCAATTGCTGTCAGCGTTCAGGTATGGTTTTTCTGAAATCCAATCATCGTCCTGGTAATTAATCTGCCACCCTGAGCTCCCTCACTGTCAGCCTGCCTGGTGCTGCCTGGCTGGTCAGTCCCACTGAACATTCTGGAGCTTTTGGGGGCTGCTCACAAGTTCTTTGAAAATTGTATGTAGTAAGCTCAGGTTGCAGTCAGTTAATAATCTTTTTTAAACAGTGATTGAATAGAAAATATTTCATGATTGAATAAAAAAAAATTAGTGATTGAATAGAAAATTAAATATCATCAAAAATGAATATTTCCCTTAAAGCACAAAAATAAGTATTTGTTTGAAGTATTCTCTAAGAGTTACTGTATTGATTCCCAATAACAGATCCAAGCTATTACAATCATTTCACCTGTTAATTCTTTCAAAACATCCTTGTGGTCTTTTTCCTTCTTGGTAAAGTTTTATTTTTACTCGTTTCTAATTGTGGGAACTCAGCCCATCCCTCCTGATGTCCAGAGAGAACCCTTGGGGGGTCGGGAGCCTTGGAATGTTGCCAGAAGCACTTGGTGGATGGATTTTGATCCATCAGGGATGTGCCACCTGTGTATGAGGAGATGGAACCTGTGGGAATCACTGGGGTGTGAATGGTGAAGGGAAGACACAATTATAGGGTAAATCACAGATTTTGGGGTTTGGGTACAGGGGGGTTGTGGAGACAAGATGGAGCAATCAGGGCGTGTCACAGGGCTCTTCTTTCTTCTCCTTGCCATCCATCTCCTGCTGTGGTGTTGGCACCTGGGGATTGGTCTGGGGTGAGGGTGCACCTGGTGACGAGGGTGACAGGTATTGGGGATAAAAGGTAAATCTGATATTTGTAGTTTTTGTTATAAAAGATGTGCCCGCCTTGGGGGTGGCCAGAGTGCCTTTGGCTGCCCTGCTGGTCAGATCCAGGTCGGGCAGAGAAGGGACTTTGTAGATAAGAAACAATAAACAATTCTGAAGACCAAAAAAACCCAGAGTCCAGACTTTTGAGGCCCAGCGTGCCAGAACCATCCTAAGTGTGTGTGGGAGCAGAGACAAACAGCCCAACCCCATCTCTAACTTTCCCTATCTTTTGAGTGTTTTTGCTAAGTGAACTCTTTGAGTAATCTCCATTGGCTGCAAGGCTGATTTTTATTTAAGGACAGATTTGTTGTGCCTGTTATTAATACACAGCCCTCTGTGATGGAGTGTCCTGCTTTGGGCTGGGATGGAGTTCAGTTCCCTCCCAGGAGCTGGGAGTGATTGAACTCAGAATGAGGATTTTGAGCTGGGGTTACACCACCAGAGGCTGACATTATCTCCCTGCAAGGTGAGGTGTTCTCCCAGTGCCATAACCTGCCCCAAGATTTGCCAAGAAGTTATGCAGGAGTAACAAAGGAAATAAAGAATTCTTGTGGCTCATAATTAGGGCTGTTTCGAAGAGGATTTTTCTCCAGTGGTCATTTCCCAGCAGTGAAATTGCAGTGTTTCCATTCATGGAAGGGAAATCACCTCAGAAATAACAATCAGATCAAACTTGTGCATCTGAGCAAGCCTTGAGCTAAAATGGTGTAAAACAGGACGGTGCTTAAGGCAGAGCCCTCTGCTTTTCTTGTTTTGGGTTTCTTCACCAAGGCCTAAGCCACTGCTGGAAAGACTCCCTGTGTAATTCCCTGATAACTGGAAATGGGGAAAAAAAATGTTCCCCTCAGCTCTTTAAACCAAGAGCTGTTGGTAATTTCATTCTCTCCTGGAGTGCTACTGCAGTGGTGATGAGATTTAGCCTAATCTGCATTAATGCTGCCTTTTAGCATTGGTTTAGGAAGGAGCCCAAAACCCCACCTGGAGCTCCACAGGGCTGTTCTGGAACAGGCACAGGGCTGGAGATCCATCCTTTATAGGGAATAATAAATGTTAATGCACTCCTTAGCATTTCAATGGCATGATTAAAAATTCCAGAGCTTTATTAATTGAATATTTTATATTCCTGCAAATGGCCTTGATCCTCACAATGGCATACTAATTCCAAGGGAAGGGAGAGGGAACACGTTCAGATTCCTGCAAGGAGTCCCTGCAAACAAGGCTTTTAAACTGACTGCATCAATGAGCTCTTGGGCAAGGTGCTGTGCATGAGCAGGGCCCTGGAGGCAGCATGGATGTGTTTGCACTTTGCATTTATGGGGCTCCAGAGTCACATGGGTGGGGTTTGCTCTTGAAACAAGGAGGAGCTCACTAATGGATTATCCCAGGGGATTAAAATTCTGTAGGTTTCAGTCACCAGCCCAAAGACACCAGCGTGGTGATTCTGGGCTGCAGGGCTGAACCTTTCCCCTCTTGTCAGAATTTAAGGAAATTCCAGGCTGCTCCTCCCCTGAAGTCACCAAGAGTGGGAAGGTTTGACAGAAGGGAATTCATGGCCCTGATCAGGAGATGAGGAGGAGCAGCAGCTGAGGGAGCTGGGAAGGGGCTGGAGAATTCCTGAGGAGCTGGGAAGGGGCTGGAGAATCCCTGAGGAGCTGGGCAGGGGCTCAGCCTGGAGCAGAGGAGGCTCAGGGGGCCCTTGTGGCTCTGCCCAGCTCCTGCCAGGAGGGGACAGCTGGGGGGGTCGGGCTGTGCTCCAGGGAACAGGGACAGGAGCAGAGGGAACGGCCTCAGGCTGGGCCAGGGCAGCTCAGGGTGGGCCCAGCAGGAATTTCCCCATGGAAAGGGGACTCAGGCCTTGGCACTGCCCAGGGAGGGTTGCAGTGCCCATCCCTGCAGGTGTCACCTGGAGGTGGCACTGAGAGCTCTGGGCTGGGGACAAGGTGGGCACTGGGCACAGCTGGGACTCTGATCTTGAAGCTCTTTTCCAGCCTCAGGGATTCCAACATTCCCAATTCAGTTTTCTCCTGGCAGAACTTCCATGCAGGGTTACAGGGAGTACATGTTGTTATAGATTTCAAATACATTTCTTGCTTTTCTTTCTCACATTCTGCAAAAATAGTAATTAACAAATAAATAAGCTATTTAGACTGTGGGAGGCAGCCAAATCTGCCCCTTCTTTTGTGGGGCTGAAGTTCATCAGTCCATTTCTGGTGAAATTTAGTGTCAGTTGTGGAGTTTTTACTGGGCTATCCCAGCTTTCCACCCACTGACACTCAGCACTGGTGACATCTTTTTCCTTCCCCTCTCTCCTATTTTGATAAAATCTGATTTTACTGCAGCTCTTTCAAGACAAACAAAAAAAAGAAAAAGAAAGAAAAGCCTGTTAATAAAATTATTTTCCAAGAGCATTGGTGTCCCAGCTGGGCCTGGGAATTATCCAGGAGGCTGGAGAAGCAGCAGCTGAGAGGGAAGCAGTGATGCAATGAGAAGGGAAGCAGGGAGCCACTCTGGGTTGCCATGGCTACTCCATCCTGTGACTCCCGTGTCCCTTTGGATGGCTTCATTCCAGAGCTGGCAGGGCTGGCACTGAGCCCACCAGGTCCAGGCACACTCGGTGCCCCAGGGCCAGCAGTGGGGGC
The DNA here is from genome assembly GCF_022539315.1 of Serinus canaria. Classification (NCBI taxonomy): domain Eukaryota; kingdom Metazoa; phylum Chordata; class Aves; order Passeriformes; family Fringillidae; genus Serinus; species Serinus canaria. The sequence continues at coordinate 61,357,801 of NC_066319.1, read as the reverse complement.
TGGGAGGAGCAGCCAGGGCACTGGGGGGGTCCAGGAGGGCAGGGTTAGGTTGGAGATGCTCCTGAGGAGGAGGAGCAGCTCAGTGGGATGTGGGTCCCTGAGTCAGGGCTGCTGCCCAGCTCTGGCACATTGCCCTGGGGAAGGAGGAGTGACCCCTGGAGCCCTCAGTTTCCAGGGAATGAAGTTCCCTTGCAGCATTCCTCGTGCAGGATTTGGGCAGTCTGTGAGTGCAGTGTGCTGGCTCTGATCCCCTTTCCCTGGCAGTTCTGGATCCCAGAGATCCAGAAGAGAATCCTGGGGCCCCACGAGGGCCTGGTGCTAGAGGAGTTTGGGAAGAGATGCTCCCAGGAGCTGGAGGGATTAGACAAAATAGGAGTGTAGATGGGATATTAGGAGTAAATTCCTGACTGGGAGGGTGATGAAGGGCTGGGATGGAATTCCCAGAGCAGCTGGGGCAGCCCCTGGATCCCTGGCAGTGCCCAAGGCCAGGCTGGACATTTGTCAGAACCCAGGACATCCCTCTGGCTGCCCTGGAGATTTCCAGCCCCTGCCAGGGGCTCAGAGACCCTGGCACAGAGCCCAAGACCCCCGTGCCTTTGATCCTGATCCATGGAAAAAAATTACCAACCTTGTATGAGGATCTGCAAGCCACAAAAGTTTAAGTAGAATGACAGTTGGTTTGTCATGGGGTGAAAAATCGATTTTTGGGGGTTTAGAATGGGGGCTCAGGGTCCCAAAATGGAGGAATTTGGGTGTGCCCTGTCCTTTTTCCTTCTTCTTCCTGGCCTCCATCCTCTGGGTGATGGTGGCACCTCTGGATTGGGTTAAGGTAGGAACTCACTGTCTAACACAGGTGATGGGGATGGGGAAGTTATGGTAAATAAAGTACAGGGAGTTTTTGGTCTGGGGTGATTGTGGAATGATGATGATTAATTGTTTAGTTTTTTAATGCTAGGAAATATAGAGGAAGGTTAATTGAAAAGAGATTGATGATAAATGGTTTGGACAATGTAGGGAGATATGGTTTAATTGTTTAGCAAAACAAAATTAAAAATGTGAAAATAAAAAGAAAACAAATGCATAAAATGAGATTTAAATGTTAGTTCCTACAAGTGCTAAAATAATGAATATGTCTGCTGACCATCACACTACCTGTTGTGCAGTCTGGGATTTGATGAAAATCAGCTTTTGCCAGTGAGCAGATAACCAAAAAAGGGGAAGGAGCAGAATTTGGATAATAGTCTAACTGCAGAGAATTACTGGAATATTCTGTCTTCTTTTTGAAGCACTAGCAACAGGTCTGAACAGCCACTCTGGCCTGTCAGCCGTTCAGAGGCTGCAGAGGGGAGGTTTCTGTGCTGGAAGTGATGGATGATGCTCCTTGCTGAGAGCTTTTATTCTCCCCAGGTGTCAGGTGCAGTAAGGCCAAGCCCTTCCCTCTCACAGACACTTGCACCTCACCTGGTGCTGCCCCCCGAGTTCCCCCTGGGATCTCTCCTGGCCACAGCAGCCACGAGCTCCTGATTGATGCAGGTGCTGCCAGAGGGAACCTCTGCTGCCTGCTGAGGGGAGAGCAGCCCTTGCAGGGGCTCTTTGCTCGGGGCTGGTGGGTTAAATTGGGCACACAGCTCCTTTCCTCTGGAGCTGTGAAGGATTTCAGAGCAGGGACAGCTTCATGCTCTCTGCTTTTCCCTGGAATTGCTGCTCTGTAACCCCCTGGAATGTATTTACCTCAGCTCTCGCTGGCAGTGCTCCTCTGGAACTCAAAGAGCAGCAGGAGCAGAGCTGAGGAAGCACAAATGGGCCATTTTTTCCATTGCCAGCCCCAAAATGTGGGATCTGGGCACTGCTTCACCTGGGCAGTGCTGGCCAGGTGAATTTTCATTTTGATTTTTTATTTTTATTTCCTGCCACAGAGCACTGGCAGGGTTTGACACTGGGTGGGTGCTGCTGATGCTCCTGAGGGTAACTTCCATTCCTTACAGTCCTGGAATGCTTTGGGCTGGGAAGGGACCTTAAATCCCACCCAGTGCCACCCCTGCCATGGCAGGGACACCTCCCACTGTGCCAGGCTGCTCCCAGCCCTGGCCTTGGGCACTTCCCTTCCAATCCAAACCATCCCTTGGTTCTGTGACTGCTCCCAGGGCAGTTGTGGGATCTTGGAGCCCATCCCCTCTTTCTGTGGGAGTGGACAAATCTTGGGATATGCTCAGGGCATCCTGTGGGGCAGGAGCCTGAAGCATGAATCCCTGTGGCTTTGGGATGATTCCTGCCTTTCTTGTCAGTCCTCTCTGGAAAGCAAAGCCAAGAATCCCATTTTTTTAAATTTTGTTTTTTGAGCCTGGCTTTGTTTGCGTGCTCCCAGTGCCCCAGAGCCATCACTGTGTGACAGGAAATGTGCCTTGGGGTGGGATCCTGGTGCTGGGACAAATCCCTGTGCCTTGGGGTGGGATCCTGGTGCTGGGACAAATCCCTGTGCCTTGGGGTGGGATCCTGGTGCTGGGACCAATCCCTGTGCCTTGGGGTGGGATCCTGGTGCTGGGACAAATCCCTGTGCCTTGGGGTGGGATCCTGGTGCTGGGACAAATCCCTGTGCCTTGGGATGGGATCCTGGTGCTGGGACAAATCCCTGTGCCTTGGGGTGGGATCCTGGTGCTGGGACAAATCCCTGTGCCTTGGGGTGGGATCCTGGTGCTGGGACAAATCCCTGTGCCTTGGGGTGGGATCCTGGTGCTGGGACAAATCCCTGTGCCTTTGGGGTGGGATCCTGGTGCTGGGACAAATCCCTGTGCCTTGGGGTGGGATCCTGGTGCTGGGACAAATCCCTGTGCCTTGGGATGGGATCCTGGTGCTGGACAAATCCCTGTGCCTTGGGGTGGGATCCTGGTGCTGGGACAAATCCCTGTGCCTTGGGGTGGGATCCTGGTGCTGGGAAAAATCCCTGTGCCTTGGGGTGGGATCCTGGTGCTGGGAAAAATCCCTGTGCCTTGGGGTGGGATCCTGGTGCTGGGACAAATCCCTGTGCCTTGGGGTGGGATCCTGGTGCTGGGACAAATCCCTGTGCCTTGGGGTGGGATCCTGGTGCTGGACAAATCCCTGTACCTTGGGATGGGATCCTGGTGCTGGTAGAAATCCCTGTGCCTTTGGGGTGGGATCCTGGTGCTGGGAGAAATCCCTGTGCCTTGGGGTGGGATCCTGGTGCTGGGACAAATCCCTGTGCCTTGGGGTGGGATCCTGGTGCTGGGACAAATCCCTGTGCCTTGGGGTGGGATCCTGGTGCTGGGAGAAATCCCTGTGCCTTGGGATGGGATCCTGGTGCTGGGAGAAATCCCTGTGCCTTGGGGTGGGATCCTGGTGCTGGGAGAAATCCCTGCCTTTTTGTGTCTCCCCTTGGGCTCTGGAGCTGTCCCTTGTTGACCTGTCTGAGCCAGGCCAGGCTCTGCACTGCTCCTGAGCCTTTTCCAAACCAAACAGGGGGTGAATTTCCACAGAATCTCCTGTCAGTCCTTCCAGCAGCAGGGAAAACCAACCTTCCCCAGGTGTGTCCCCAGCCCTGGCACACCTGGGCTGCACTAGTGACCCTTCCAAGCTCTATTCAGGGTGACATCTGGCAGGATGAGGAGCTTGCTTCATCCTTATGTTCCCCTCATTCCAGGGTATCCTCCCTTCCAAAATCATTTGGGATGCCTGGAGGAGATCATTGGAGTGTCACCAGAGAGTTTAGCAGACAGGACTGGGGAGCAGCTGGAAAAGAGTGCCAGGAAAGAGGAGGCTGTGGTGCTGTCAGGGTCCCTGTGGCAGGAAGGGAATGATGAAATTGACTCCATGTTCTTAGAAATTTATTATTATATTATATTATATATTATGTTATGTTATATTACATTATACCGCATTATATCCCATTATATCCCATTCTATTCTAGTCTATTCTATTCTATTCTATTCTTCGATTCTATGCTATTCTATTCTAATTACGTTATATTATATTATATTATATTATATTATATTATATTATATTCTATATATTATATTATATTATATTAATTATATTTATTATATTATATAATTATCATTATATTATATGATATGATATGATATGATATGATATGATATGATATGATATTATATTATATTATATTATATTATATTATATATATATTATATTATAATTACGGTACATTATATTATTATATTACGTTACATTATATTATCACATTATATCATATCACATTATATTATATGATATCACATTATATTACATGATATTACATTATATCATATCACATTATATTACACTATATTTATTATATATCATATTATATAATGCTATACTAAAACTATACTAAAGAATAGAGAAAGGATGCAGACAGAAGGCTTAACAAGATACTAATGAAAAATTTGTGACTCTCCAGAGTCCCACACAGCTGGCTGTGATTGGTCATTAAATCAAAACAATTCACATAAACCAATCAAACAATCACCTGTTGGATAAACAATCTCCAACCACATTCCAGAGCAGCAAACACAGGAGAAGCAAATGAGATAATCTTGTTTTCATTTTTCTCTGAGGCTTCTCAGCTCCCCAGGAGGGCAATCCTGGGCAAAGAGGATTTTTCAGACAATGTGATGGTGACAGGAGGCACAGGTTGGTTCAGGGTGTGGGGAGAGGGAATGGGGATCTTCACTCAGCTGGAGCCTCTCACAGCCTTGTGAAAAGATGATAAAAACGAAAGGAAGAAAGAGTGCAGCACTCCCTTAGCGATAAATGACATTATTGAGGGGTTTTTCACCACCCCGTGCTGAGTATCATGAAATTACAGTGAGATAAGCAAAGTTTTGTTTGCTCACTGTCTGGGAGACAAAGTCTTTTACTTGAGGTTCAATTTCTACCTCCCTTGTTTCTGGAATTATAAATGTAATTAACTGACTGTGGTGTGACAAGGGCAGCTTGGAAGTGCTAAACTGCTCAAGTTTTGGATGGGAAAAATCCATCCTTGTGCAAGCTGGAGGGGGCCTTTGCTGGCTGCTCTCCCTGGGAAAATGAAAGCAAAAAGCCATTTTTTTGTCATAAAGGAAAACCAGTTTTGTTGTTTAAAGGCTCTGGGATGTTTCCAAATTGTTCTGTTAAGAAGCTGAGAAATAAATACATATTGTAAAATGAATTTAATTTGGGCTGGCACTTAAATTCGTGATGGAACAAGGATCATAAAAAGCCTGTGAGAACTCCAGGCTGTGAATGGACATTCCCAGGCATCTCTGTCTCTGTGAGCTCCATACTGCCTGGAAAACAGGAGTGCTTTTGGGAATGGCACAAGGAAATGCCCAGTTTATTGCTGCAGGAGCCCTGAGTGTGTGCAGCACCCAGCACCTGCATTCCCACACCCACCCTGCCTTCCCCTTCCCTCGATTATTTTCTCTGCAATTGTTTTCAGAAATAGAATCCCAGAATCCCAGACTGGTTTGGGTTGGAAGGATCTTAAATCCCACCCAGTGCCAGCCCTGCCATGGCAGGGACACCTCCCACTGTCCCAGGCTGCTCCAACCCTGTGTCCAACCTGGCTTTGGGCACTGCCAGGGATGGAATCCTGCAGTACCCTGGTTATTGTGGGGAAATGTTCCAGAAGGATCAGCTTGGGACTGACCTGGCACAGGAAATGTAAACCTTGTCCAATTTAGAAGCACTGAAAAGGTCCTGGAGTGAGAAGCACCAGGTGACTTCCCTAAATCCAGTGGTATCCTCCTTTCTTCAGTCATTCTCCCTGCCTGGGAGCAAGGGCAGGCAGGGATCCCACATTCCAATTCCAACTCTTTCCCAGGATCCTGCCAGCCCTGAGCCCAGGGGTGTGGGGACAGCACTGGAGCACTCCAGAGATGAGCCTGGCTGTGACCCAGAGCCAGCTGCTCCTGGCCCCAGCAGGAATCCATTCCACAGGAAAACCTGGGAGACATGGACTGGAAAATGGTGGCAGTGAATGTGGGAGTGGGTGGCCAGTGCAGCTCACAGAGCCTGGTTTTGTGTTTCACTCTGAGAATCCAGACCCCACTGATCCAGCAGCACTTTCATTTGTTATAGAAAGAAATAGAAACAATGATTGTGTGAAACTCAGCTCCCTTCTGCCTCCCCAGAGCTCCCCTGCAGCTGGGCTGGGGTTTGACCTCTCTCATTCCTCCCCAGGGGAGCACACCCACCCCTGGGCATTCCCTCCACATCCTCCAGCTCGCTGCCTGCCCCAGAAAATCCAGGATGCAATTTAAGCACAGGGGCAGCAAATCAGCCCTGGGAGTTTATTTATAGATCGTGGAGATGCACAGTCCTTGCATTCCATTAAGCAGGGCAGGAACGGGGTGAATTCTTGGCCCAGTGCTGGGAAAAATGCTGTGGATTTCTGCTGGAGTCTCCACTGGTTTAATCTGTGCCAGGGGATGAAGGGTTCAGCTGCCAGAGGGTCTCTGCTGGCTGCAGGGAGAGGAAGGAAAGGAAGGAAAGGAAGGAAAGGAAGGAAAGGAAGGAAAGGAAGGAAGGGAAGGAAGGAAGGGAAGGAAGGGAAGGAAGGGAATGAATGACTCAATGTACTTTGAGGCATACGGTACGCTTTCTCCGTCCGATGCCTCCGCCTCGTTCCTATCCGTCCTTACCTTCCCTTCACTTCCCTTCCTTCCTTCCTTCCTCTCCCTTCCTCTCCTCCTTCCTTCCGTCCTTACTCCCTTCCTTCCTCCTGCCTGTCCTCCTTCCGTCCTTCCTTCCTCTCCTTCCTGCCTTCCTTCCTTCTTCCCGTCCTTCCCTTCCTTCCTGCTCCTTCCTTCCTCCTTCCGTCCTTCCTTCGCTTTCCCCCATCCCTTCCTTCCCTTTGTTTCCGTCCTTCCTTCCGTCCTTCCTCGACTTCCTTCCGCCTTGCCTTCCCTTTCCTTCCTGCCTTCCCTTCCGCTGCCTATCTTCCTTCCCTTCTCCTGCCTTAACAGGAAACTCTTGTTCTTTGTTTTTTACACCTCATTCAAGGCTGTGGTTAAGCAATGTTGCTAAGAAACATAAGCTGTGAGAGGATATAAAGTGAGCTGTGAAATAATAAATTGGCTCCTTGCTTGCACCAGGAGTCCCATCTCTCACTCGCTGTCAGTAGGGCCTGTGTGGAACACGTGTGCTCAACCACCTCCTGCTCCTTCAGAACATTAATTTGGCCTTGTTTATGCTAATTAGCCCAAATGTTCCACGTCCCCACATTTGCCAGGAACTGTGAAAGCAGCCTTGTTCATCTGGAGAACATGTCTGCAGCAGCAGGTCCTGTGAGGGCACGAGGCCAAGGCTTCCCTCTTCTCCTGTGCTCCTCCCATCTCTGTTTTGGGCACAGATTTCTGCTGCAGGGCTGGAGGGATCTGCCTGGGCTTCCCTCACTGGAGAGTGGCACGGGTTTGGTTCTTGCTCCCATGGGCAGCAGGGTTCTGCTCACTGTTCAGAGGAGATTTGTGACCTTTTGGGATGTTCTTCTCACAGTTTGTTTTGCTGTGTCACAGATGTCTTAAGTGTCACAGAATCCCAGGATCCCTGGGGTTGGAAAAGCCCATCCCAGTTGTGCCCAGTGCTCACCTTGTCCCCAGCCCAGAGCGCTGAGTGCCACCTCCAGGTGACACCTGCAGGGATGGGCACTGCAACCCTCCCTGGGCAGTGCCAAGGCCTGAGCCCCCTTTCCATGGGGAAATTCCTGCTGGGCCCACCCTGAGCTGCCCTGGCCCAGCCTGAGGCCGTTCCCTCTGCTCCTGTGCCTGTTCCCTGGAGCACAGCCCGACCCCCCCGGCTGTCCCCTCCTGGCAGGAGCTGGGCAGAGCCACAAGGGCCCCCTGAGCCTCCTCTGCTCCAGGCTGAGCCCCTTCCCAGCTCCTCAGGAATTCTCCAGCCCCTTCCCAGCTCCTCAGGAATTCTCCAGCCCCTTCCCAGCTCCTTAGGAATTCTCCAGCCCTTTCCCAGCTCCTCAGGAATTCTCCAGCCCCTTCCCAGCTCCCTCAGGAATTCTCCAGCCCCTTCCCAGCTCCTCAGGAATTCTCCAGCCCCTTCCCAGCTCCTTCAGGCTCCAGCCCCTTCCCAGCTCCTCAGGAATTCTCCAGCCCCTTCCCAGCTCCTTCAGGAATTCTCCAGCCCCTTCCTAGCTCCTCAGGAATTCTCCAGCCCCTTCCCAGCTCCCTCAGGAATTCTCCAGCCCCTTTCCCAGCTCCATTCCCCTCCCTTTCCAGCCCCTCCAGGTCTCTCTTGCCGTGAGGAGCCCAGAACTGACAGGGGACTCGAGGTGCCCCAGCAGTGCCAGCTCAGGGGACACCCAAGGCTCCCTTGTGATTCTGAGGAGCACCACGGGCAGGGTCAGGGTGGCAGCACAGCAGTGACAGAAATGCTGAGGGACCAGGGACATGGAAATGGAGCCATGCTCTGAGCACCGTGCTCACACCCTGCACTCATTCCCACTGGAGAGCTGAAGGAAGGGCAATGGCAGACAGGGAATGTGGCCCTGGAGCAGAAGGAATGGCAGACAGGGAATGTGGCCCTGGAGCAGAAGGAATGGCAGACAGGGAATGTGGCTGTGGAGCAGAAGGAATGGCAGGCAGGGAATGTGGCTCTGGAGCAGAAGGAATGGCAGGCAGGGAATGTGGCTGTGGAGCAGAAGGAATGGCAGACAGGGAATGTGGCTGTGGAGCAGAAGGAATGGCAGGCAGGGAATGTGGCCCTGGAGCAGAAGGAATGGCAGGCAGGGAATGTGGCTGTGGAGCAGAAGGAGAGTGGCAGACAGGGAATGTGGCTGTGGAGCAGAAGGAATGGCAGACAGGGAATGTGGCTGTGGAGCAGAAGGAATGGCAGACAGGGAATGTGGCTGTGGAGCAGAAGGAATGGCAGACAGGGAATGTGGCCCTGGAGCAGAAGGAATGGCAGGCAGGGAATGTGGCTGTGGAGCAGAAGGAATGGCAGACAGGGAATGTGGCTGTGGAGCAGAAGGAATGGCAGGCAGGGAATGTGGCCCTGGAGCAGAAGGAATGGCAGGCAGGGAATGTGGCCCTGGAGCAGCTGGAGCAGTTTTGGGAAGGCTGACTCTCCAGTCACAGCACGTGCAGGGAGATTCGGCCTCCCGAGATCTGAGAGCCATTAATCATGTGGAATTAAGGCAGTTAATCAAGTCTCAGGAACTGACAAAAGACTGTCCCTGAGGCTTTTTTACCTGCAGTCTCTTTGGAAAATGATGGGTTCAGCTTTCCACTCGGCTGCCCCGCGGGCGGAGCCGTCCCTTCGGCAGAGCCCAAGGTCAGCCGTGATCCGGCTGAGCCCGGAGCCCTGCTGGGGCTGGCACTGCCATGCTGGGCTCACCCGGTGCCACAGGGGCCCCAGCAGGTGCTGCACACATCCATTCCCTCTCTGGAAGCTGAAGTATTCCCCAGTGGACCCACCATGAGCTGTGGGCAGGGATGTGCTCTGCTCTCGCTCTCCGAGTTCATGCTGGAGCACTAATTCAGCTCATCTTTTCTCATTACACCATTTATGTAATTAATTTCAACCTGAATTGCTCCAGATGCTGATTCTGCCCTCCTGGCTGGCGCCTGCTTTCTTCCTGTCACACCCGACCAGGGTGGATGGCCCAGCCCAGGGCTGCTCCCTGCGGGGGGAATGCTCCAGGGGCAGATCCCACATGGACACAGAGGGGCCTGAGGCCACAGCTGGCACAGCCTCCCAGCTCACAGCTCTGGGGTGGGTGGGACAGGAGCCCTGGGCCGTGCCCCAGCTGGGCACTCACAGCACAGAGCTGGTGGGGGCTGGGATGAAGAAACAGGGACCTGGTGAGATCCCTGGGATGTCACTGTCACCCCCGTGACCACAGGGCTGGTGTCGAGAGCTCCCTGGGGTCTGTGGGCACTGTGGGCAGTGCAGCTTGGGGACAGGGACACGGGGAAGGGACATGGGACTTCAGGTGGGCATTGGAGACTCTGAGAGGCCATGGACACAGGGAATGGCTCCCAGTGCCAGAGGGCAGGGATGGATGGGAGATTGGGAATTGGGAATTCCTGGCTGGGCTGGAATTTCCAGAGCAGCTGGGGCTGCCCCTGGATCCCTGGCAGTGCCCAAAGCCAGGCTGGACACTGGGACACCCTGGGACACTGGGAGGTGTCCCTGCCATTCCCTCTTTCCCAAAGGAGCCAAGAGCAGCTGCTCTGTGTCCTGTCCCAGGCCTGCCCTGGAGCAGGGTTATTCCCTCAGCATTCCCGTGTGGATCAGGGCTCGGGACCATTTTCCCCATCCAGTTCTGCCGTGGCAGTGCCAGCAGTCCCGTTCCAGGTGCAGATCCCGGGAGGGCAGGTGAGGCAGAGCCGGGCATCCCATCCTTGTCCCCTGTCATTGCCAGCAGGAGCAGCAGGTGGCGAGCCCAGCCTGGCTTTCGTTCCTGCTCCAGCCGCAGGAATTCCCCGGGAGCAGCAGCACTGCACGACTGCTCTTGGAACGGGTGGGTCTGTCCCTGTCCCCAGCCCTGGGACACGGGGGACAGCTCCTCCTGTGCTCCTGATCCAGAGCTTTGCCTCGGGCTCGTCCCTCTGAACAGACTGCCCGGCCTTTTCCTCCTTGGCAGGGAACATTCCAGAGCTCGTCCTGCCAGGGGCTGGCATTAAAGTCAGTTAAAGTCAGCCCAGGCAGGGAATGCTCTCAGCTGAGTGGGGAGGTCCTGGTGGATGCTCTGCTCCAGCTCTTTCACCTCATGCCACAAAGTCTGGGGCAGGGCTTGGAATTCACAGAATCCAAGAGTTTGGGTTGGGAGGGACCTCAAATCCACCCAGTGCCACCCCTGCCATGGCAGGGACACCTCCCACTGTCCCAGGCTGCTCCAGACCCAGTGCCCAGCCTGGCCTTGGGCACTGCCAGGGATCCAGGGACAGCCCCAGCTGCTCTGGGAATTCTGTGCCAGGGCCTGCCCACCCTACCAGGAACAATTCCTTCCCCATATCTCACCCCAATTTCCCCTCTGTCAGTTTGAACCCACCCCGCCTTGTCCTGTCCCTCCATCTCTTGTCCAAAATCCCTCTCCAGGTTCTTTGCAGGCCCCTTCAGACACTGGAAGGATGAATTGCCATGGAGCCCTTGGAGTTTTCAGCTGCATTAAACCTCTCCAAGATATGAATTACTGTTTTTCATATTTTTTTATCAGTCTGTGGAGAATAAATTAGCTCAGGGAGGAGATGTGGCTACAGGGATGATAAAGAGGTCAGGGACTGTCCCTTCAGGTCTCTGGTACCTGCTCACAGCCCTCCTTGACCTCGGGGAAGAAAGAAGTTGGTTAAAATTGGAGTTACTCAGTTTAACTGAGATAAATAAACCACACACAGCACCAGGAGCCTCTCTTGGAGAAATTAATTTGAATTAAGTTGCAGGAATAACTTATATTTTTCTGTGGTTACTTCAGGGGGGAAATTGAAAACATTTTTTGCAGAATGTGGCAAGGGATGATCTCAGCACTTCCTGGGAAAAACCTGAACAATGGAGACATTTGGATAAGGCTGGAAGTGCTGCCAGGGAATTAGGTCATGCTTGGCCAACGCTCCCAGGGAGGCACAGGGGGATTGTGGGGTGTCTGTGCAGGAGCAGGAGCTGGGCTGGAGGATCCCTGGGGGTCCCTTCCCACTCAGGATTTGGGTTGGAATTCTCTCCCCTGGTGTTCTGTGCATCCCTTCCTGTGGGAAGCACTGCTGTGGGCTGGGCTTGGAGCACAGGAGGGGACACTGGCAGGAATTTGGGTGGCTGTGCCAAGACACCAGAGTGAGATCCAGGATGGAATGTGTTCTGGAGTGCTGGAGCTGGGCCTGGAATGAGCCTTTCCATGGAGTGCTGTCCCTGACCAGCACTGGGATTGCTTCCCCTGCTCCCAGCAGAACTCTGCAATTCCTGCTCCATGCACCAAACACCTGAGGTCCTCTGGGAGAGCACTGGTGCTTCCCAAGAGAAACAGAGATTCCCTGACTTCTGTCCAGAGAACCATCCTGCTCTGAGCACAGATCCTGTGAGGAGCAGCTGAGGGAGCTGGGAAGGGGCTGGAGAATTCCTGAGGAGCTGGGAAGGGGCTGGAGAATTCCTGAGGAGCTGGGAAGGGGCTGGAGAATTCCTGAGGAGCTGGGAAGGGGCTGGAGAATCCCTGAGGAGCTGGGAAGGGGCTGGAGAATTCCTGAGGAGCTGGGCAGGGGCTCAGCCTGGAGCAGAGGAGGCTCAGGGGGCCCTTGTGGCTCTGCCCAGCTCCTGCCAGGAGGGGACAGCCGGGGGGGTCGGGCTGTGCTCCAGGGAACAGGGACAGGACAAAGGAGGTTTAGTTTGGATATTGGGCAGATTTCCCCACGGAAAGGTGGTGAAGCAGGGGCAGTGCTGGAGTGCCCATCCCTGCAGGGATTTAAAGCCCTGTGGATGTGGCACTTTGGGGACATGGGGCACACTGGGGAATGGTTGGACTCGATCTCAGAGGGATTTCCCAGCCTCCAGGATTCTGTGATGGCAGGAGCAGAGCTCTGATCCCCTGGCAGTGCCCCCTGAGCACAGTCAGTGTGGTGAGAGCCCCTCTGCCCCTCTGAGCCACAGCCCAGGCACTCCCTAGGCCGCCTGGTGGGATGTCCCTGCTGGGGGGACAGCCAAGGCACGGGGACAAGGGGACAACACCCTGGCCCTGCTGCTCTGGGGCCCTCTGGGGGTGCTGAGGGGCACAGGGGGTGCCCACAGCACAGCAGGGCACGTGAGAGCACGGCAGGTGTGGCTCCACCTGGGTGAAACGCATTTTCTGGCTGCTTGGTATCTCCCAGGGCAGCCTGAGCGAGCCCAGGATTAGTTCTGGAGTTAAACCCCCCTTGTTCCCAGCACACTGTGCTGCTTCCCCCTGCTGTGGCTCCGTGGGGAAGGGAGGCAAGGCTGCACTGCCACACCTCCCTCTGCCAGCCCTGAGAGCAGAGCAGCAGAAGTAATGGACTGAGGAGCCATTTGGAAGGATTTGAAAGCCCTGTTGCACATCAGTCTGCAGTGTCCCCACTCCATTAATATTCCAGGGAGAGGAATGTAACAGAGCCATCTCGTGATTACTCTGCTGATTACGGGGCATCATTACCCGTCCCTCTCGCAGCTCTCAGCCAGCTCTGGGCTTTGAAGCTGCAGACAAATAATGAAGGTGCAGAGCAGCGAGCACCCTCTCTCTCCCTCTCCCCAGGTAAAACACCCTCTGTGATTTATTACCTCCCCTGAAGAAAAGCAGGACATCAATTACGAAGCGTTGCCAAATCTTTCAGCTCTCACAGACAAGGCTATTTGCTAAACAGTCTGTTGGAAGGTCCTTTGGATGCTGCCAGACATCCTAACAGAATTTACCTGGAAACGGGAGTTCTTGATGAGTTCCATTATTAATCTATAGAAAGGAGTTGCTTTTCTTGCTCAGAGGATGTGTCTGAAATGGACACAGCTCAGAGCTCCCACAGTTCCACCATCCCACCTTCAGGGGGCTGAGAGGGCTCTGTTCCAGCCCTGGTTCTTCCTGCCTTGATTTAGGGGGGAACTGACCGTGGGATTTGTGGAGAGATCTGTGCCTGGGTCTGGTGTCATTCTGCAGGACAGGCATAGGAAAAGTGAGATAATTGAAAATAAACTTGGGCAGTGCTGTCAGGCAGCAGGGACATCATCATCCCTTGTGTGCAGGGAGCCCAGAGCTGGACACAGCACTCCAGGAGCTCTCCTTGGCATCTCCCAGCTCTCCTGGGCCCCTTCACCCCCCAGGGACATATTTTCATCAGTTAACCCACAAAAAGGATGAAATTATTTCCTTCTGGAGCCCACAGTTGGATTTCCACTGCTTATCTTGCTCCCTCCTCTTAGGCTCTTGAACTCCACATTTTCCCATGGTCCTGTATCCAAGGCTGCGTCATCCATGAGTTTTCTTCCTGCTGTGAGCCCAGGTCCAGCTCAGCATCTCCCCTGCTCATTTCAGCAATCACCTGCATCAAGAAATCACCTGTATCCACCCTGGAGATTCCCTGGATCACCTGCATCCAGCCTGGCACAGCGTGCCCAGATTGGCTGCCCCTGGATCCCTGGCAGTGCCCAAGGCCAGGTTGGACACTGGGGCTGGAGCAGCCTGGGACAGTGGGAGGTGTCCCTGCCATGGTAGGGGTGGCACTGGGTGGGCTTTGAGGTCCCTTTAACCCAAGCCAGTCTGGGATTCTGTTCTATGACAGAGCCCATCTGGCAGGCACAGGAATGGTTAAAGCCACCCAGGGGCACCAGGGCCCACAAGAATGGTTAAAGCCACCCAGGGGCACCAGGGCCCATCTGTGGGGAGGCATTCTAGGCAGGAATTGACCCCTGGGTCCATGGGAACCTGGCTGGGGCTCAGCTGGAATTGGTGACCTCCCCTTGTTCACCCTCCCCAGAGTCCTGCCTGAACAGCACCTCCATGTCCACATCCACAGGGAAAAGGAGTCGTGCCCAGTTCCAGCTGATAGAGGGAAGGCTCCCCCAGCCTGATCCCATCCATCTGTCTATCCATCCACCCATCCATCCATCCATCCATCCATCCATCCATCCATCCATCCATCCATCCATCCATCCATCCATCATCCATCCTCCCATCCATCCATCCATCCATCCATCCATCCATCCATCCATCCATCCATCATCCATCCATCCATCATCCATCCCTCCATCCATCCATCCATCCCATCTCCCCCAGCCCACCCTCAGGTGGGCTGAGCCTTTCCAGGCCAGTACCTGAGGGCAGGAGGGATGGCAGAGGCTGGACTGGGAGAGGGCCAGGATGCCGAGGGGGAGATGGGATGAGCGGAGTTGTCAGCCGGGCTTCGGGGGTCAGAGCAGTGATTTATTTTTAATTTGGCTGGCTGACAGCTGCGATTTCATTTGTGGCTCCGCAGGCCACACCGAACAGGAGGTGTCAGCTGAAGTGTCACATCACATCAGAGCAGGGCCGCCTGTGCTGCACTCCCAGACACCTTGCAGTGACTCCCTGCAAACTCCAGCTGGGAGGAGGGAGCCTGGAGCAGCCTGTCCTGCTCTGGGAATGCAGCAGGATGGATCTGCCCCCTGACACACACAGCAGAGCCTGCCAGGCCTCAGCACCTGAGAGAGCCACAACCCCAGCCTGGCCGCCAAGCAGGGACCGGCTACACCCTGCCCGTGGTCCAGAGGAACCACCAAATCCATCCAGCAACCATGGCCTGGATTTATTGATGGAATTAATGGCACAGAATGAAATTAATGCTGGAGCTGGGCCAGGGGAGGTTTAGGGCTGGATATCAGGGAAAGGTTCTTCCCCCAGAGGGTGCTGGCACTGCCCAGGCTCCCCAGGGAATGGGCACAGCCCCGAGGCTGCCAGAGCTCCAGGAGAGTTTGGACAGCACTGCCAGGGGTGTCCAGGGTGGGGTTGTTGGGGAGTCTGGGCAGGGCCAGGGGCTGGATCAATGATCCCTGTGGGTCCCTCCAGCCCAGGACATTCCATTTTTTATGACAGCTGCTCTAACCCTGTCCTGCTGCCAGCTGGGGTGGGTCACTGCATTCACTTGTGGAAGCTCAGTGGGAAGGAGAAGCTCAATTCCTCTCCATGTGTCTTTTCCTGCTGGTCTGCTCTGATGCCTTCAGACCTGTTTGCATCCATCATCACAGAATGCCAGATGGATTTGGATTGGAAGGACCTTAAATCCCATCTATCCCACCCCTGCCAGGGCAGGGACACCTCCCACTGTCCCAGGCTGCTCCAGCCCCAGTGTCCAACTGGCCTTGGGCACTTCCCTGGATCCAGGGGCAGCCCCAACCCCTTTTTGCCCCCCATCTCCCCAGGCTGTGCTCGTGCAGCAGGTCCTGCTCTGTGCATTACTTGCCTCTTCCCACCATAAACTGCAATCATTTTTCCCCATCTGTTTTCCACTTGTCAGAAACCCTTTGAATTCTCAGCCTGGCTGCCCCAGCTGCTCAGAGACCAGCCCGGGTCAGTCTGGGCTGTGCCTGCCGTGCCTGTGGTGCTTTTCCTTGCCCAGACTGCTCAGGGAAAAGCCAGACAGTGCCAGGGCTGGGGAGATGCAGGGGCACACTCAGCTGTCCCTGGTCACGGGCAGCTGCTCTCTCCCTGGGATGTTCTGGCTTCCTACCTCTGCTTTGTTTTATCCCTGTTGCCCTGGCTCGCTCGGAAATGTCACGCCAAAGAGCCTCAGAAGCATTATTAAAGTCAAAATAAATGACATTTACTGTCTCCTGCTTTCCAAAAGCCTGTTAGGCAGTCACAGGAGGAAATGAGGGGTTTTTAAACCCTGCCTGCCTGATCCCTTCCCTTTTATTACCATGTCTCTTCCAAGGATAAATCCCCTCTGAGTTTTGCTGGGATAAATAACTGCTAAGTCAGTGTAATTGTTGTCTGCAGCGCTGGGCACGGGGCCCTGCAGGCTGGGGCTCACAGTGAGCTCTGCTCTCTGACACAAGCCCTCGTCACCAAGGGGGACCAGGACAGCGCTGGTGGGGACTGGGAGCCCCCCTCGAGTCCTGGAGGGGGTCCTGAGAGCTCAGGGCCAGGCAGAGCCCTGTCCAGAGCCCCAGTGCCAGCTCCAAAAGCCTTTGTGCTCCTCAGGATCACGGGATTGTTTAGATTGGGAAAGCCCTGCAGGAATGAGTCCAGCTGCTCCCCAAGGCCACTCTGACCATGCCCCCAAGTGCCACATCCACAGGGCTTTGAAACCCTGCAGGGATGGGCACTCCAGCCCTGCCCTGGGCAGCTGTGCCAGGGCTGGACAGCCCTTTCCAGGAAGGAATTTTCCCAATATCCAACCTGAACCTCCCCTGGCACAGCCTGAGGCCATTTCCCCTTGTCCTGTCCCAGACTCTGACCCTCCTGGCAGGAGCTGTTCAGAGCCACAAGGTCCCCCCTGAGCTTCCTTTGCTCCAGGCTGAGCCCCTTCCCAGCTCCCTCAGCCTCTCCAGACCCTTCCCTGGGAAATGGGAATTTCCCCAGGACACACAGGTGACCTGGCCAGGGGGCTCTCTCCTTCCAGCCCCACTTCCCACCTGAGCACACACAAGGAATAAAGAAGTTTGGGTTGGGGGTTCCAGCTCCTTCCCAGCAGTTGCTGCCTGTGCTAAGAGCAGCCCAAGGATTGCAGTCCTGGCAGAGTTTCCTTGGATGAGATTTCCCAAAAGCTTTTAGCTCTACCCTGGGAGTTTGTCTCTAATTGCAGAAATAACAAAATGCCTTTAAGCATATTTATTCAGTGGAGTTTGATTTTAGTTACTCATTATAACAGTGTTAATAGCAGCTTGCAGGGAAGGGGCAGGATTGCACTGGAGCAAGAGAGAGCCAAAGATGAGTTGGTTTGAATTTTTGCTTAATGGACCGTTCTGTCCTCAGAACAGTTTGTCTTTCCTGCCATTTTTATTTCCCCTTTTGCCACTTGATGTCTCAAACCCAGAAATAAAAGGCAACAGAGTTATCTAATACCACGAGTGTCAGATCTCATAACTTGGTGAAAATCAGTCCTTCAGGGAAATTGAATTTATTGCCAGTTGAAATATGAATGCTTTTATTTGCTCCGCAATGTGAGCCTGCCTTTGTTAGCAGGACTGACCTATTCTCACTGAAGCCAAAGGTTGATTTTGGCTGCTCACAAGTTGTTCAGGGATGGAAGAGAGAGAAAAGACTGGTGGCAGACTCAGGACAAAGAAACTGATGATGGAACTGCTGTTTTAGCCAGAAACAACTCTTGGATCCCCCAGCCCCTGACTCCTGCACGTTACTGAGGGTTCAGTTCTGCAGCTCCTGGTCCCAGCCCTCATTCCTGGTCCATGGAATTTATCCTGGACAGGGATAAAACCCAGGAGTGCTGCAGTAGGTGCCCTGCTTTGCTTCTTGGGCAAGAAAAGCCTGGATCCTGTAGAGCAATTTGTCCTTTCCCACAGCCAAGGGAGGCTGGAGCTGGGGAGGGAGGGGAGGCAGAGGGGCAAAAACCTGGTTCACTGTTTTAGGGGTGTTTCCAGGAGACAGGAACAGATTGCCAATCCCAGAACCCCAGACTCACAGGGATGGCTCAGTCCTTCCTGGTGGGAAGCTGGGCTTTGCCAGGCTGGCTCTGACCCCAGGCTGAGCCCTCCCTGGTGGGGCTCTGTCCCTTGAGCTGGGATGCAAAGCTTTGGCACAAGGGGAGCTGCCTGAGGATCTTCCTTTGGGAATTTTTAATGGATCCAGACCTCTCAGAGTCCTGCTGCACCCCCTGCACCCACCCAGCTGAGCCTGGCTTGCTTAGGACAGCCCCAACCCACGGCTTCTCCCACTCCTCTGGGCTGGGATTTAAACCTGGGCACTGTTTGCTTGGTGAGTTATGATGGATAGAACAGGGCTATTCATCTTCCTGCAAGGCTTCAGGGGTTATTTATACCTTTAGAATTTGTCAGAGGGAAATTTCCGAGTCAAACAAACATGTAATTTATTCGTGGCAGCGCGGAGAGTCTGAAGAGTTTAATTTCTGTGGAGATGGAAGATGCAAGGAGCCCCATTTGTCAGGGCAGACAGCAGAAGTGATGCCAGGCTGGACTGGAGATCCTTGGAGCATCATCCTCAGCTGACACTGGTTCAGGGATTGTGGCTCCCAGGGAACTGCTGCTGGCTCCTTGTCTTGGTTTGGAAAGCCAGGAGTCTGCTAAGGAAAGCAGGAGCCTCCCCTGAAATGGAGAAAATGAACCTCCCCCTCCTCCAAATTTCTATAAATTTTAAATTAAGGGGCTCTTGGGTAACAAAATTATGGGAGCAGGAAATAACAGTTCTTTACTAGGGAAGAAAATAAAAGGATAAAATGAACACAGCAGTGACCCAAACCAGCCCTGGCAGAGCCAGAGCACAGCCTGACACCCTGTGGGTCAGGGGCTGGCAGCAGTGCCACTGGAATTGTGGCTCAGCCCTCCTGCAGTGCCAGGGCTGGTTCTGCTGGAGCAGGGATCCTGGAGAAGGGTGCAGTCTCCTCTGAAGGTCCAGGGGCAGAGGCAGCTGCTGCTCCTCTGGGAAATCCAGTGCAGAAGCCGTGCTGGTGTTCCAGGATCTCCAGATTCTATCCAGGTAGGAATGCTTGGCTCCTCCCCCTGGGCTCACATCTCCCATGGGATGGTGCAGCTCTTATCAGCCCTGCAGGGACATTCCATGGGCTGTTATCAGCAGGGGTCTGCCTGAGGGAGGAGTGGGTGTGGGAGAGATAAGGGAAACTGCCCAATGGACAGGAGACAGCTGCACACAGATGGTGACAGAACACATCCTGCCTGGCAGGCTGGGACACTCCTGCTGTGCCCAGGCCCTCTGAAGGGAATGGTGGTTGTGGTGTGCATCCAATTTCCAGTTGTGTTATCTTCCCTGTTTGTATTGTTCTCCCCATTTTGTAATGCTCCCCCCAGTTGTAATCCTAAGCCTATTTTGATGGTTCAGTCCTGGTTTCCCCCTCTCCCTGAAATGGTTCCCTCCCAGTCTGGCCATACTGCCAAGCCCTTGTCTCCACCCCCGTTCCCTTAGCAGCCCCCCACTTGTTACATTTTCCCCTCCTCCAGAGCCCTGTCCATCTCCCGGGGCCCTGCCCATTTCTCCAGAAACTTCTCCCTTCCTCACAAGGTGATTGGGCAGGTGCTCTGAGCCCCTCTCTAGCTCTTATATCATTGGTTCTCGTCCGTGTCAGTTATGTCCGATTCCCCTCCTCAGTTTCCCCCATTGGTTCTTGTACCTATGTTCCACCCTCTTTATATACTGCTGTTACTCTTTGTTCTCTGCCTTTTCCCGCCTGGATCCCCTGGAGACAATAAAACTCTGGACTGAACCAGCCGAGTTAAGACCCTCTTTTCTCTCAAGCTTCTCTGCTTTTGCTGCTCCACTCGATATTGCTGCCCTGTCGAAGGCGCTGCCCAGATGCCCCGGCACATCAGGGTAGTGCCCCCAGCTGCTGCTGTGCTCCCAGCTAGCCGGTGCTGCCTCCTCCCTGCTCTCAGGGGAGAAAAGTGCACTCGACGCAGCAGCGCGGCAAATGGTTTTTCCATGGACTGAACTTGGAGCAGCCTTTGGAAATGGACAGCTGAATAAGGATCCTCACTGGAAAGCATCCCCAGCTCCAAATGCCTTTCTGCAGCGTGTTGCTTTTCCATCTGTGAGGCTGATAAAGCTCCTCCTGCAGTTTAATGCTGGGTTTCATCCTGGCTGATCAAAAACAATTCCCTGCAGGACAAGCATGGAGGGGTGATGGGAATTAACGAGCTGTGCCTCAGCCCACGCTGTGTTCACAGACTCTGCGAGTCCCTGGCACTTGGGTGTCTCTTGGCACAGCAGCCTCATCAGAATTATTCCCTTTCAGCTCCTCCTCCACCCAAAAATGCAGCTGCAAGTCCAGCCCTGAGCTGAGAAACCTCCTCCTGCTGCTCCAAGAGCATCACAGTGACAAGAGCTGAACTCAGCACAGCAATCTCCAGTTTTCATTTTAGCTCTGGGCTTCTTTGAGTTTAAATCTGCAAATTTTGGGTGCAAAACTCAATTTTCTCGGATAGGAGACCCCACCAAGTGTGTTCCTCCACGGGGGTGACACACCAAAGCTCTTGGTGCATAAAAATAGGAATTTCCTCCCTCCCAGTTCTGGGAACTCTTCACCCTTGTGTCCTCCTGCTGAGAAGGGCTGGAAGCAGCTCCACTTGATGCCATCACTGCTGCTCCAGGAATGATCCCAAGGAACCTCTGGAGATGGGGATGGGGTTGTATTTCACCAAATAATCAACTTCTGTGTGATCACTCCACATCTTGGTGCTTTTTTGATGCTTGAAGCATTTCTGTGCCCTTCAAAAACGGTCCTGAAGTTGTTCTGGGACTGGGTGAATCTTGGCAAAAGTTCTGTGGATCTTCAGGGACCTGACACCGCTCCTAAGAGACTCTGACCGACCAGCACCACCACCACCAGCACCACCACCACCAGCTGCTCCTGCTCCTGCTCCTCCTCCTCCTCTTCCTCCTCCTCCTCCTCCTCCTCCGCAGGGTCAGGCTGGGATAAATCCTCCCCCATGGATAAATCACCGAGCCTGAGGATGGCTTCAGACATGATTCCTTGGTTACGTGGAGACAAGGGGTTTTTACAAAGCAGGGGAACAGACAGCAGGGCAGGATAAAGATGAAGAGCCTGATGATTTTTTTGTCTTTCAAGTGGTCATTTTTCACATCAGGTGAGGCAAAACTGGGCCTGAGTGACATTTCTCTAATGCAATTAATTATTGATGGTTTTCTGCGAGCAGCAATCAAGAGGAGCAGCACTGAAATGGAATTTAGATCTCAATTGATTTTTAAAGAGAGGCCTGAAGTGAGTGCAGGGTCTGTTCCAGCCCCAGCTGGGTCTGCCTGGGCTTTAAACAGGGACACACCTGGCCAGGAGCTCAGGACAGGTGGGAGCTGCTCCTTCCCTGCCTCTGAAGGCAAAAATTGTCATAAAATCCAGACTGGTTTGGGTGGGAGAGGATTCAAAGTTCAGCCCTGCCATGGCAGGGACACCTCCCACTGTCCCAGGGTGTCCCAGTGTCCAGCCTGGCCTTGGGCACTGCCAGGGATCCAGGGGCAGCCACAGCTGCTCTGGCAATCCCAGCCCAGCCAGGAATTCCCAGTTCCCAATCTCCCATCCATCCCTGCCCTCTGGCACTGGGAGCCATTCCCTTGGTCCTGTCCCTCCATCCCTTGGAATTTCTCTCTCTCCCTCTTTCCTGCAGCTCTTTTAGGCCACACTGAGCTCACCCCAAAGCTCCTCCTCTCCCGGGGAACATTCCCAGCTCTCCCAGCTGAGCTGCTCCATCCCTCTGCTCATCCTGGTGCCTCCCCCTCAGCAGCCCCACATCTTTCCTGTGATCAGAGACCACAAATTAATTCCAAAATAATCAAGGCCCGGGACTGGCTGAGTCCTGGCAAAAGTTCTGTGGATCTTCAGGGACCAGGGTAAAGCCAGGGTCAACCTCCCTGTCCATAATTAGGTTTGGATGGGGCACTTGTCCTTTTGCATATCTGGAGCTGGGAAAATGGAATTCCTCCTTGCAGGTAATGTTTGCTGCTCCCTTGGTTGTGTTTTTACCCTCCTGACTGCAAGGACTTCTCTGCTTGAGGAGCTGCTGCAGAACAAAAGGGAGAAAAAAACAACATTTTTTGCCATCTTTTTATTCATGTTCTCTGTTTCTATTTTAATTACAGAGTTTCCAGACACAGGAGGGAATTTGCATTTGATGGTTTGGATGTTAATGATGCTGTTGTGTCTGGTGTAATGAAATGTTTCCCATATGCTGGCTCCAGTGGAAGGGCTCTCCCTGGAGATCTCCAGATGAGCTCAGTTTCCAGGTGCCACAAGGAGTTTGTGTGCTCAGGCTTCACAGGACAAACACAGACTTTTAATTTCATATCCATGCTTAGCAATGCCTCTGATTTCCATGGAATAAAGCCAAGGAATAAAGCTGAATGGATGGAGCAGGTTCTGCTCTGGAGGCCCAGCAGGGATTGATCCCAGGAATTCCAGGGAACAGAACTCCTGCCCTGGGCAGTGTCCAGCCCTGAGCAGAGCCCAGAGAGGGGCTGGAGTCTCCTCCCTGGGATATTCCAGAGCCACAGTTCTGGCCCCTCAGTTTAGGAAGGATGTTGAGATGCTTGAGCACATCTGGAGGAGGCAACAAGGCTGGTGAGGGGCTGGGAACACAAACCCTGTGAGGGAACCACTGGAGGAGCTGGGGATGCTCAGCCTGGAGAAGAGGAGGCTCAGAGGTGCCCTCATTGCCCTCCACACCTTCCTGCAGGGAGGCTGCAGACAGGGGGGGTCGGTCTGTGACAGAGCCAGAGGACACAGCCTCCAGCTAGGGCAGGGCAGGGACAGGATGGGTATCAGGGAGAAATGTTTCACCCAAAGAATAACAAAGCACTGAATGCTCTTCCCAGGGAGGAGGTGGAATCCCCATCTCTGGGTGTGTTTAAAGAAGCCTGGCCATGGCACTGGGTGCTGTGGGCTGGGTGAGGTGTTGGGGCACAGGTTGGGCTGGATGATCTCAGAGGTCTCTGCCAACCTCATCGTTCTGTGACTCTGTGATTCTGTGACTCTGTGACTCTGTGAAGTTGTGCCAGGGGAGGTTTGGATTGGGTATTAGGGAAACATCTATTCACTGAAGGGTTTGTCAAGCACTGCCCAGGACAGTGGTGGAGCCACCATCCAGTCCTTGGAGGGATTTCAGAAACGTGACACGTGGGTGTCACTGACATGTTCTATGGAAAATCCTTTCCTTGGGATTTTCCCTCCTGTGTTGCTGAGAGGCCTCAGGAACAAACTGCAGACAAGGATTCTCTGCTGCTGTGGGTGCAGCAGGTGGGGCTGGGATTGGTCTCTGTGGTTGTTTCTCATCCATGGCCAATCCCAGCCCAGCTGTCCAGACTGGCTGGGTCACAGACAAACCTTTGTCATTCATTCCTTTTCTGTTCTTAGCTAAACCTTCTGATGGAATCCTTCCTTCTGTTCTTTTAGTATAGTTTTAATATAATATATATCATAAAATAATAAATCAGCCTTCTGAACATGGAGTCAACTTTCTCATCTCTTCCCTCATCCTGGGACCCCTGTGACCACTGTCACATGTGGGGACATGGGTCAGTGGTGGCCTTGGCAGTGCTGGCAGAATGGTTGGACTTGATGATCTTGGAGGTCTTTTCCAACCCAAATGTTTCTGTGATTCACGTGGACACAATGAGCAGGGACTGGCACCAGGGACCCTCTGAGGTCCCTTCCAGCCTGACCCATCCTGGGATTCTGTGGCAGCTTTGGAGTTGTGCTGGGGGACAGGGAAGGCTTTGGGGAGAGAGGTGACAGATCCTGGCTCTGGGCTCTGCAGTGCCACAGGTGCTGCAGAGGGATCCAGTTTCCAACAGGGCAGGACTAAAGGAAATTCTAAAAACACAGCAAAAAAAGTTCAAATATTTTGGAAACAAAAGCCATGCAGCAGATTGAGTAAAATTATTTTAAAATACCTGTAAAATTCCTTCAAAATACCTGTAAAATTCCTTTATTTCTTGTGCTTTCCAGTGCCTTGCACTCTTTTGGCTTCTTTATTCTCAGCTGTGAGCACATTTAGGTCTGATTGCACCCCATTCTCTGCTGTCTCCAGGATTTTAGGGCTGCAGGAACAGCGTCCTGCCTGCCAGCCATTCCTGGGAGCAGGAATTCCGCGGTGGAGCCATTCTGAGCTTTGCTGGCTGCATTGCTGTGAACCAGAGTGAGCTCCTTGTTTAATTGTTCCCTGGAACAGGCCCAGCTTGTCCTGTTCTCCCTGCACACAGTCCCAGCCTGGGCTGTATCAGAGCCCCACCTGGAGAGCTCAGGAGGGGAGAATTCCCTTTATTCCCTGAGAACCCCGAGAGTCACAGTCTCAGCACGGATCCCTCTGCTCCCACTGTGTGCTGAGCTTTGGGCTTCTCTTTTCCCTCTGTGCTGCCAGTCAGCAAATCCATTCCCATAAAAGCTGCTGGGGTTGTGGTTTTTATCTGGAATTGCTGTTGGCAGGATTAGGAGCAGGAGGAATTGCTTCCCTAAATATCTCCAAGGTTCTTTACCCACACCTCAGTGCTGGCTGGATGAACCCTGGGGAGGTGCCCATGATCCATAATTCAGGGAATCTCTCCCACTTTGGAAGCCAGCACATGGCCTTTGGATTCTCTTCTGCCTGTGAGGGCTCAGTTTCTGTCATAATATTTGTAAAAATAAGGATTTCTTAGTGCCAAGACATTGAGGGGCTGGAGCGTGTCCAGGGCAGGGAATGGAGCTGGGAAGGGGCTGGAGAATTCCTGAGGGAGCTGGGAAGGGGCTGGAGAATTCCTGAGGGAGCTGGGAAGGGGCTGGAGAATTCCTGAGGAGCTGGGAAGGGGCTGGAGAATCCCTGAGGAGCTGGGAAGGGGCTGGAGAATTCTTGAGGGAGCTGGGAAGGGGCTGGAGAATTCCTGAGGAGCTGGGAAGGGGCTGGAGAATTCCTGAGGAGCTGGGAAGGGGCTGGAGAATCCCTGAGGAGCTGGGCAGGGGCTCAGCCTGGAGCAGAGGAGGCTCAGGGGGCCCTTGTGGCTCTGCCCAGCTCCTGCCAGGAGGGGACAGTGGGGGGGGTTGGGCTGTGCTCCAGGGAACAGGGACAGGAGCAGAGGGAACGGCCTCAGGCTGGGCCAGGGCAGCTCAGGGTGGGCCCAGCAGGAATTTCCCCATGGAAAGGGGGCTCAGGCCTTGGCACTGCCCAGGGAGGGTTGCAGTGCCCATCCCTGCAGGTGTCACCTGGAGGTGGCACTCACAGCTCTGGGCTGGGGACAAGGTGGGTACTGGGCACAGCTGGGACTCTGATCTTGGAGCTCTTTTCCAGCCCCAGGGATTCTGTGAGGTTTAGATTGGATATTTGGGAACATTTCTTCCCTAAAAGGGTTCCCCAGCCCTGGCACAGGTACAGGGTGGAGTCCCCATGCCTGGAGGGATTGAAATCCCTGTGGATGTGGCACCTGGGGACATGGGGCAGTGGTGGCCTTGGCAGGGCTGGGAATGGTTGGATGAACTTTGAGGTCCTTTCCAACCTTCCTGATACCATGAATATCTGTTCTTCTCTAGTCCCCAGCCTGGAGGTGCCCAAGGAATTCCTGGAGGTGGCACTCAGAGCTCTGGGCTGGGGACAATGTAGGGATCAGGCACAGGTTGATCCTGGAGCTCTTTTCCCACCAAATATTCCTGGGATTCTGTTCACTTTGTAATACCCAACTCTCTCTCCAGTCTAGAGCCTGTTGAAGTTCATGGGAGATGTTCTGCTTGCTTTTATTTTTCCTTTTTCCCTGATTGCTCATTAATTGTGTGTAAACAGCTTGGGGTCAGCACAAGTTTGTTTATCGGGATTTATTTAAGGATTCACTTTGGTGATTCATTTCTCCTTGAGCATTTGGAGGAGATGATTTCAGCCACTCCCATTTGTGCTCCTGGATCCTGCCAGACTGGAGCTGGGAGCTCTCTCATCCCTGGAGGCGTCCCAGGAATTCCTGGAGGTGGCACTCAGAGCGCTGGGGGATGGGGCACAGATTGGGCTCGGTGACCTTGGAGGGTTTTGTCACCCCTGGCCAGGAACATGATCCAGGTGTTTTTCCCTCTCCTCATTCCCTGAGTTTTCCCTTGCCTGGCCACACCACTCATGTGTCTCCTTCTGCCTCTAGCACCCCCCAGAGAGACATTCCAGGGTGTGAAATTGGCCATGGAGAGCTGATCTGCCCCTGGGTTTTGGGTTCAGTGTCCCCCGTTGTGGATCACTCTGGAATGCTGTGGTCTTGTCCACAAGGGTTCCAGGATGAGGGAAGAGACGAGAAAGTTGACTCCATGTATCAGAAGGTTTGATTTATTATTATATGATAGATAATATATTAAAACTATACTAAAAGAATAGAGGAAAGGATTTCACTACAAGGCTAAGCTAAGAATAGAAAAGGAATGAATAACAAAGTCTTGTCTCAGACCGAGACCGGCCGGACAGGTGAACTGTGATTGGCTCTTAATTGGAAACAGCCTGAGGAGGCCAATCCCAGATTTCCCCTGTTGCATCCCACAGCAGCAGATAAGAATTGTTTACAGTTTGTTCCTGAGGCCTCTCAGCTTCTCAGGAGGGGAAAAATCCTAAGGAAAGGATTTTTCATAAAACATGTCGGTGACAGAATGCTGCCTTGCAGGGTGTTGTTAGCATTCAGGAACACATAATCATGGAAAATGGTTCTGTGCAGGTGCTTTTATTGAAGAGCTCTGGGTGCCAGGGGTACAAACCCAAATCTGACTCCGACATGGGTTTGGGATGAACATGTTGTTATATTCTACTGTTATATAACTTTCATGGTAATTATTGAACTTATATTGTTCTATTGTATACATAGATTTCAGCCAAGCACAGCCTCCTTAGATTAGGAACACACAGTTCCTCATGGTTCTTCTTATGATTATACAATAATTATATTTAATTACTAAACAATCATCACATCTAACAATTATATCACTTATCATACTGCTTTCACAGGTGCAACGCAAAGCTTAACATCTCAGAGTCTATCTTGACCTTTTCCAGGGCCCCACTAGCAGGGTGAGTCTCTATCTGAAGTTCCTCTCATCTGCCTCACGATCCCTGTGGAAGGACAGAAACTGGCACCACCCAAAAGCCCCTGGTGGGAATCCTGGCCTGGCTCACCAAGGTCCTGAGAGCCCTGCTGGTTTGCCAAGCTGTTGTTGGCAGGGGTCTTTGCTGCCACGGGACACTGAGCCTGCTAAAGGGGGTGAATGCTTGTCCTGAATGCTCACACCTGCTTAACACTTCCTGCTCCAATAGCTCCTGAACGTCCCCACCTCTTGGCCTGGCTGGGCTTTTCTGGGATAACCTTTGGTGGTCCCCCCAGGGAAGATCCCTCATCTGCTTTTCAACCACCGTGATGGACGGACTGAGATGGACAAAGCCCCTCCCAAGGACTGAGATGTGAGACCCCCATGTAAGGAGCTCTCCCCCTTCCCAAGGACTGAGAGATGAGACCCCCCTATGAGGAGCTCTGCCCCCTCCCAAGGACTGAGAGATGAGACCCCCCCCATATGGAGGAGCACTCCCCCCTGCCAAAGACTGAGACTGAAACCCCCCCATATGAGGAGCTCTGCCCCCTCCCAAGGACTGAGAGATGAGACCCCCATATGGAGGAGCTCTCCCTCCTCCCAAGGACTGAGACTGAGACCCCCCTATGAGGAGCTCTCCCCTCCCAAGGACTGAGAGATGAGACCCCCCCCATATGGAGGAGCACTCCCCCCTGCCAAGGACTGAGACTGAACCCCCCCCCCCCATATGAGGAGCTCTCCCCCCTCCCAAGGACTGAGAGATGAGACCCACCTATGAGGAGCACTCCCCCCTGCCAAGGACTGAGACTGAAACCCCCCCATATGAGGAGCTCTGCCCCCTCCCAAGGACTGAGACTGACACCCCTCACCCAGGGGAGGTGTGTGGGGAGCCCACCTGACCAAAGTGAGATGTTTGCCTGCAGGTGTGGCCATTGGACCCAGAAGACAGTGGCTCTCACCCACGCTGAGAACATGGGCTGTCTGTTACATCTCTTCTTGATTGCACCTGCTTCCCCCTCTGCAATTTTCAGCAGATTTACTCTTTACTGTATCTGTTCCCCTCAATGATTTCAAGATCTGTTCCCCCCCTCAGGAATGGACTATAAAGGACCTTGAGTTGAGCAGGACCTTGGAGATCTCCCTGACGTGACAGGCAGATTCCTTTGGCTGGACAAGAGGACTTTGTCTCTAGCTTTGGTATCCATGTCCCCTCTCTCTCTCTCTCTCTCTGTTTCTCTTTTTCTCTTCCTTAATCCCTTTATCACCGTTGCTGTGGCCATTCCATAAATGGCATTTGTTTGGATTGGTGCTGCAATCCCCTTTCTGTGTTGTTGTTTGCACTCTGAGATCAGTTAATGAACCATCAGGACTCCCGTGGATGGTGACCAGGTCCCTGGGCTGATAATCACTGTTATCAGTGCCACGGCCCCTGGAGGATCCCAGCGACTGAAGTGGGCAATTACTGCATTTCAAACTTAATTAAAAAAGGATCCACACAGGGAGAAAAGTTATGAACGTGATCAAAGGATTCATTTCAGGAAGAGCTCCTGGCACTGTGCTCTGAGGAGGGACTGGTGCCTCCAACAGGAGCCAGAGCTGAATTGTTGGGAAGTCAATTCCATGACCTGGAATTCAGAAGGAAAGGCTGGGAGAGCTGGGGGTGCTCACCTGGAGAGGAGAAGGCTCCAGGGAGAGCTCAGAGCCCTTTCCAGGATCTGAAAGGGGCTCCAGGAGAGCTGGAGAGGGACTGGGGACAAGGGACGGAGGGACAGGACCCAGGGAATGGCTCCAAGGAAGGAGGCTTAAATTGCATTTTGGGAAGGATGCCTGGCTGAGAGGGAGGTGAGGCCCTGGCACAGGTTCCCAGAGAAGCTGGATCCCTGTGGGTGTCATCTGAGGGATCAGCACAGAGCAGCTGTGGCACTGACAAAACCCAGCTCAGGCTTTGACAATTATTTTAAAAGAAATTCTGCTCTCAGGATTTGTCCCGTGTCACATGGAGCCACCTAATGCCACGAGATGGAGTTTAATTATCACCCTGCTAAATTGCAGCAAAGCTGAGGAGTGTCTGCTCCCATCTCCTCTCAGCCCTAGCTCTGCCATGGATCTGTGTGAGAGCAGGAGAGGAAAGCTGGGAATTGCTGCTTTTACGGGCACGTAGCTTAAGTGAACCCAAAATTAAAATGATGAGCGTATCATGGCTTCCAATTAATGGCCTTAGCAGCTGAAATGACACTTTTGTAAGTGAGTTAAATATCATCTGGGTTCCTTTTGCCTCTGCCCTCGGCAGCCTGGTATTTTCCATCGTCTCACAGACAGTGATTCCTGCAGCATTTAATGGGGCTGGAAGAAAAAGCACAATAAAATTCGAGACAGGAGAGAGCTGAGAAGTGAGGAGGGGATAATGGGTGGTTAATGCTGTTAAACACCTCCTGCCTAACGCTGGCAGCTCCCTTGCTTTTGCCAAGCAAAAGTTTTAAGTGGCTGCAGGTCCTGACTGCTGGAAGCTCTCCCTGGAAATGATCCCCCTGCTGTGCTGGTGTGGAAATCTGGAAGCAGCTGGGGCGGGGGATTAGGGTCCCTTCCCAGCTGCTTTTTTGTTTGAAATGGGCACTGTGTTCTCAGCCAGCTCTGTTCTGCTGGGGCTGCCTTGGGAAAGGGGAAAAGGAGGAGAGTGCTGGACCTTGGGGATCCCTTGGGGCTGGGAGAGTGGGGACCTTGGGGCTGGGAGGGGACAGCCTGGCCTGGCAGAGCCTCACACCTGGCTTTGGGGAGCCTGGACCAGGGGCAGCCCATCCCCAGCATTAATTTCCTCTGTTGTGGGATCCCAAATTGGTTTGGACTGGAAAGGACCTTAAATCCCATCTCATTCCAGGCTCTTGCCATGGGCAGGGATTCTCCAATTCTCAATGTGATCCAAAGAAACACCTTGGGCCCAAAGAGTCCCAGTCCAGCATTTCTCCAATTCCCAATGTGATCCAAAGAAACATCTTGAGCTCAAATTTAGCATTTCTCCAATTCTCAGTGTGATCCAAAGAAACACCTTGGGCCCAAATTGCCCAAATCCAGCATTTCTCCAATTCCCAATATGATCCAAAGGAACCCCTTGATCCCAAAGTGTCTCAATCTCATCAGGATGTGTTTCCCCCGTGCCACCCAGCTGTGCCCCCACCCCTGCCATGCCCAGGGGTGCCCTGTCCCAGGTGGGACAAGGAGTGGGAGTGGCACAGGGATTCTGCCAGGGGCATTCTCCAGTCAGGAACTTTGTCCAGAGCCAGAGGCTGGGGCTGATCACCACTTCAGAGAGCCAGGGAGTGATCTTGGAACACTCCCAGCCTTGGTGCCCAGAGCTTTCCCAGCTCTCCTGCCCATGGGAGAGGCAGGAGCTGAGTCCAAACTGGGATCCTGCCTGGATGGGAAGCACCCGGTTGGTGTCTCTGGCCTCTTCTGGGGCTGCCAAGGGATTCCAAGGGATGGAGGGACAGGGAATGGCTCCCAGTGCCAGAGGGCAGGGATGGATGGGAGAGTGGGAATTGGGAATTCCTGGCTGGGCTGGAATTGCCAGAGCAGCTGTGGCTGCCCCTGGATCCCTGGCAGTGCGCAAGGCCAGGCTGGACACTGGGACACCCTGGGACAGTGGGAGGTGTCCCTGCCATGGCAGAGTGTTGGGAAGGATGGAATTGTGACAGGAAAGTCTCACAGCTCTGTGTGCCTGGCAGAAAGAGTTTTGAATGTAGAACCTGAAGAAGGAACAGAGATGGAAGCAAGTTTGGATCCAGAAGAAAAGAATTGCAGAGCCAGCCTGACTGGCTGACCAAGGAGCAAAGGGTGTGTGAGTGAGAAGGGGTTTGATGGCCCAGAGCAAAGGATAAACCCACCCCAAACAAGAAGATGTTTTTACCCAGCACAAAGAGAGCTCAGGCAAACAAGGCACAAATGTGGCAAGGAGAAAAAAGGGCTCAGAATTTCCCACTGCAAGAAAACTGAAAACCAACTTCTGGCTGGAGCTGCAATGTGCTGACTGTGAGTGCCTGGAGAGCAGTGCCATGGATGTGGGAACTGGAGCAGTTATGGTGGGCTGGAGGGAACAGTTCAGGCACAGATTGGTTCTGCTGGGTGGAGATGCTCAGCAAAGAAAAGTCAATAATGCACTGTGACCTAAACTCAGGGTCTGCAGGCCTGCCTGCAGCTGGAGCTGACAGTGTGGGCACAGCTTTGTCACCCACGGCCCTGGGCTGCTGGGACACCTTGGGTACAATAAACTGCATTTTGTACACAATAAACTGCATTTTGGATGGAATAAACTGCATTGGGAAGAGCCCCTGGAGTGCCCCATCCCTCATTACAGTGGCGCCCAACGTGGGGCACCATTGGTAAAATCCTGATTTAGGGATATGGGACTCCAGGCCTGCCTGCAGCTGGAGCTGACAGTGTGGGCACAGCTCTGTCACCCATGGCCCTGGGCTGCTGGGACACCTTGGATTGAATAAAATGCATTGGGAAGAGCCCCTGGAGTCCCCCATCCCTCTTTTCAGGCTCTTACAGCAGGGTGGCACTGGGTGGGATTTAAGGTCCCTTTCACCCAAACCATTCCGGGATTCTGGGATTAAACCCACTGCAGTTCCCGAGGGTAAATGTGGGAAGCTGGGATTCAGCAGAGCTCCTGGAGCAGTTTGAGCTGGGCTGAGCAGCTGAAGCTTTGCTGAGCTGGGTCTCACAGATCCAGGCTTGTGCAGAATTGCACTGCTCCGAAGCTGATTGATAAACACTTAAGAATATTTTAGAATCTTCCAGCCGTTGCCATCAGCTCCAAATGGTGAAAAATGTAAAGGAATCTGCCAAACCCTTCCTTGGCTTGGTCAGGGGCTGGGAAGGCAGAGTTAAATAAAAGGGAAAGCAAGGGGCCTCATTTGCAGCTCGTTTGCAAGGAGCAGGATCTAATTAAGCACTTTAAGGGGCGGGACACTGAGGTGTGAAGTTTATTGAGCACTTGGTTAACTATTCAATTAGTCTGGGTGATTTGTGAGCTGGTATAATTCTGATTCATGGCAGGATCAATGGCTTGATTTAGAAGAAAATATAACATAAAACTCCAATTCCGAGAGCAGTGGAAGGTAAGTAATTACCACAAATTGATTTTGTTACCATAATCATTGCCAATATTCTTCTAATCAGGTAAATCCTGCTGGACAGCTCTGAGGAGACTTCAGGATTTGCCATTAAAATCAGCTCAGGTTATTATTTGAAGTGGCAATTGATAAGGTTAGTTAAAATTGGCATAAATATCAAAGGTTGATTCCTTCAGAAACACCAGCCTGGTGTTCCAGGAGCAGCTCCCACTATCCCAGGGTGGAGCTGCTCCTGGAACAGCTGGGCCTTGGACACTTCCAGGGATCAGCAGCTGCTCTGGGCAGTGGATGAGGAAAAGTGTACCTGGGATAAGAGGAGGAAATTCCTTCCTGGGAGTCAGGAATCACCCCCAGGTACTGGGAGAGCTCATCCATGTGTTTCCAGCTGGGGAAATTGAGGCACGAGGGATGCCAAGCCTTGGAACAGGGCTCTGACCAGGCTGGGATCCAGTGCCTGCTCCCTTTTTCCAGCTGCTCTGCCAGGTGCCTGTCACCTCCCTGCCCTGCCAGGCAGGAGTCAACCACGCCAGCCTAGAGAGGGATCTGGGGAAGGAACTGCCACACCTGAGGGGTTTCTTTAAGGAAAAAGCCTGAATGATTTTGCTGCGTTTTTTTTGGGATTTTTTTCTTTTCCCTCCAGGAGAAGGTGGAAATGAAGGGCAGGAGATATTTGGGCAATAATCCCCTTCTCCACGGAAGCTGCTGTGATGCTTCCTGTGCCATAACAAATCAGGGAGGATTACAGACCCTGTCACTGTGTAAAACGTCCTGCCAGCTTTGGATTCACCCCTCCAGCTTCGCTGGGACAGAGGGTTGAGCCTGATGGACACCCCTGGAGCTCCTGGTGCCCTCCCTCTGGCAGGGATGTCCCCTGGAGCCACCAGCCCCTCCCGGGCACCTCACAGAGCTGGAGCCGACTGCAGGTGGAGCTCAGGGCGTTCCCAGAGTGGCACAAAAAGCTTTGTCCTGGCACAGAGAGCACCGAGGAATGAGTGTGGATGCAGGAGGTGGGAGATCCGGGAAGGTTCTTCCTCAGCACTGGAACAGCTCCCCAGGGAATGGGAATGACCCCTGCCAGAGCTCCAGGAGGGTGTGGGCAGCGCTGCCAGGGATGCCAGGGTGGGATTGTTGGGGGTCTGGGCATGGCCAGGGGCTGGGATGATCCCTGGGGGTCCCTTTGGGACTCTGTGGTTGCCTCGCTCAGGGGAGGAAATCCCAGTGGATTTCCAAAGCTTCCACTGCTGCTGGTTTCTGGGGCTGTGGAATGGTTCCATCAGCTCTGACTTGTCCTTGCTCTGTGCCTGTGGAGTTCATCCCTCCCTGGGAGGGTGGGCAGGCCCTGGCACAGGTGCCCAGAGCAGCTGGGGCTGCCCCTGGATCCCTGGCAGTGCCCAAGGCCAGGCTGGACACTGGGACACCCTGGGACAGTGGGAGGTGTCCCTGCCATGGCAGGGGTGGCACTGGGTGGGATTTAAGGTCTCTTCCAACCCAAACCACTCTGTGGTTTTGGGATTTTTGGATACAGATTTAGCTCTGCCAGGTTTTTAAGGATGTGTGGCCGTCAGGTTCCTTTGGCTGAGGAGATGAGGAGCAGCTGGACTCCAAAGAGCAAATCCATGAATCTCTCTGCTGCTGGAAGGAAATACTTTAAAGGGAGGGCAGTAACCTGTGTGGGGGAAATCAACCTCCTCTGATCCTGAAAATGCCTCTCTTGTTTTCCTTTGAGCTCCACGAAACCAGAGGAACTGTCACTGCTGCACTTAGTACTCTTTTTTTTTGATCTGTGACATGAATTAATGCTGACACTCCTGGCTTTGGAATTTTGCTTCTTCCAGCCACAGTACAGGCAAACAGTGAGCTGTGGCTTCTGCCTGGGATTTCAATGACTGATTAAAAAAAATTCCTTGCAAAGGATTGCCTGGGAAGATGCAGTCCTGACTTCAGAGACATCAAATAGGAAACATTGTTCTCTTTAGTGGAGGAACACTTTATTCTGACCCTTGTGGCTTTGTCACTGTTTTAGGGCTTTTTAATTGAAAAATAAATACATTCTGTCTCTGCACTCAAACGTTTCCCTCGCTTTCCTGGGAAGTTTTTCTTCTCCACACATCTTTCTGAGGAACCTGACAGCTGAAGATTTTTTGGAAGCAAATCCAAACCCTTGTGCTCTCTCTTGCTGGCAATAACCTCCTGAAGCGCTGGGAACAGTAGGAGGTGGAATTAATAATTCCCTTCCATCCTGCCCTCCCGAGGGGAGCGGGAGCCACATTGTTTTAGTCCTTGCATTCAGGGCTTCACCATCAAAGCAGAACCTGAGAGAACTTTCCCCAAGTTGTTCATCATTAATTGGTTTCTGGCCTGCCATGAGGGGTGGAGGGAGGGGATGAAATCCTGGGAAAAGGCTGGCAATAAATCCTGCTCCTGGGAGGGCTGGAGAGTGGGGGTGATGTGCTCCTCTCCTGTGAGCTCTGGGTTCCCTCCCTCCCTCCCCAGGATGGGGATACAGCTTCCAGCCTTCTTGGCTTGCCCAGGAGCCCCTCAGCCCATCTGGGTGGTGACTCCTTGTTTTGGGAGCTTGGATTCATCTGGGTGTAAAGGCAAAGCTCCTGGAATTGGGATTTTGGGGTTTCTGTGCTGTTCAGCAGCAGCACTGAGGAGGTGAAGATGTTGGAGCAGCTCTGGCAGTGTTGCAGCTTCTCCTGAGATGTCTCCTTGTCCAGCAAGGGGCTGATTCCATGTTTCTTCCAGAGGGTGAGTCCAGGAGCCTTTCATCCCTTGGAATCATCAAGGTTGGAAGAGACCTCAAAGACCATTTGGTCCAACCATTAAACCAGTGCCACCAGAGCCACCCCTGAGCCATGTCCCAGGTGCCACATCCAGGTGCCACTTGAACACTTCTGGAGTGGAACAAGATGGGCTTTAAGGTCCCTTCCCAGACCATTCCATGACTTCATGAGGAAATTCCTGCTGTGCCCACCCTGTTCCCTCTCCTCCTGTTCCCTGGGAGCAGAGCCCGACCCCCCTGGCTGTCCCCTCCTGGCAGGAGCTCTGCAGAGCCACAAGATCTTCAGTGGTGACATGATGGCACCAGTGAGGGACCCCAGCCCCATCCTAGAGTAAATGCAGGCGATCCCAACTCTGGGAAGAATCATGGAATCAATCATGGAATCATGGAATCACAGAACTGTTTGGGCTGGAACACCCTGGGACAATGGAAGATGTCCCTGCCCTTGGCAGGGGGTGGCACTGGATGGGCTGTAATGTCCCCTCCCACCCAAACCATTCCAGGATTCTGGGATTCTCTGGGATGGTCCTGCTGTTGGAGGGGCTGCCCAGGGAGGTCTGGAGTGCCCATCCCTGGAGGTGCCCAGGGAATTCCTGGAGGTGGCACTCAGAGCTCTGGGCTGGGGACAGGGTGGGCTGTGGCATTCACACTCTCTGGAAAAATCCCTTGGCCCAGGATTGTTCTCCTGGGAAGCTGAGAGGCCTCAGAGAAAAGGAGAACAATTCTGATCCCATTGGCTTCTCCTGTGCTGTGCCCATGTGGAATGTGTTTGGGGATTGTTCACCCCCAGGGGATTGTTCCAGTGCATTCTGCTGGGAGCTGTTTTCACTCTTTGCCCAGTCAGGGCCGGGCTGTGTCGGGGCTCTGGAGAGAGTCAGGAGTTTGCATTGTTCTCTTTTCAGCCTTCTCTCTGTGTCCTTGCTGCATTCTTTAGTTCAGTTTAGTATTCTTTAATATAATATAGATCATAAAATAATAAATGAGCCTCTGAGAGCATGGAGTCAGACTCAGCATTCCTGCCACCATCTGGGAACCCCACAAATACAAGAGTGAACATTGGGCAGAGCTGGGACTCTGATCTTGGAGGGCTTTTCCAACCCCAGGAAATCTGAGATTCTGTGATTTCGTGCCAGAGCAGCAGTTTGACAGGACATCCTTTTTTAGAGGCTGAAAATGCTGCTTTGGGAAAAAGCAAGTGAGAAGTCAGGAGCATGCAGAGGGCAGACACAGCGCTCCTCTCTGGGATTCCTGGTGGGAACACCCCACCTTCGGCTGGGTTTTATTTCAATTAGGAATTTCATTCCTGCATTGCCATTTCCCAGCCCCGGGGATGGCTGGAAACACCGAGGGATTGTGTTTGATCTGCTGTCAGAGTGCAGGTGCAGCAGGCAGGGCTCCCTTCCATGGAGCTGAAACAGCAAATTCCCTTTTGGAAAAGAGCAGCAACCTCTAGAAAAACTGCGCGTACTCTGCTCAGAGAATATTTATAAAGATTTACAATATTTTCCCTCAGGAAATGCGCATTTTGGGGTTCATTCGGAAGTTAAAATCCAGGTGTTGCTGCTGGAGAGCTTCTGGAAGAATTTTTGGGAATCCAGTATTCATCTGTGGTCTGGTGTTGGCTTCCTGGAAATATGGAATTGGGATAGAATCCACTCTGGCAAAGCATGGCTTTGCTGGCTCTGCTTTCAGAGGGAGTGAGCTGTGATCCAAAGCTTCATCCAGGAGGATTTTGGTGAGATTGGATTTTGATGGATGGAGCCATCCATCATGGAGAGGTGGGAAAAGAACCCTGGATATACAGACAGGATCTGCACGGCCTTAAAGCCCATCCCTTTCCATGGCCAGGGCCACCTCCCTCCATCCCAGAGCTCCTGAGACATTCCCTGCTCCAAGCCCTGTCTGCCACCGGAGCTGGGATCCCTCGGGCTGCATTCCCTGCCTCCCTGCAGCTCCCACAGAGCAACTCTTTTGTTATTCATTAAATATCTAAATAAATAATGCTCCTCTGGGCTGCTCCACAGCCCTTTTCTCCCGTTCATTTGGCTATGAAAAGTTGGAAAATTAAAAAGTTTTGCACCCTGACTGGATATTTAATCCTCTCCCCGAGCCTGCGTGCAGTTTCAGACCTTAAGGCTCTGGTGCATGATTGCCATGCCCTGCTCCCATCCTGGGCTTTTCTTGGAGAAGGTTCTGGATTTTATCAGAAAACACCTTCTCTAATTTTAGTATGCAAAATTCTAATTACAGCATGAATTTTTTATTTCTTAATTCTTTACTGGTTTTGTTCCCCCTCTGGGTACCGAAACGTAATTAATTCTCCTTTACCTTTTTTTTTTCCTAATAGATTTATGTGTATTATCATATATATTAAATTTTCAGTCCTGTAACTTCTTTTTTTTTCCCAGTTTTTATTGCTTCTCACACTGACAATGTTCACTTCATTAAAAACATGTAATCCCTGAGC
Source organism: Serinus canaria (assembly GCF_022539315.1). Lineage (NCBI taxonomy): Eukaryota > Metazoa > Chordata > Aves > Passeriformes > Fringillidae > Serinus > Serinus canaria. The sequence continues at coordinate 61,320,279 of NC_066319.1, read as the reverse complement.
TGTGATCAAGACATAATTGCACTTTTTTGGGGCATTATACTAACAGAGATATTTTTCTTCTTTTATTACTGAAACCTCTCTTGTGCTTCCATGATTCTGAGCAACCCCCCCAACCTGCAAGGGGATTCCAGGCTGGAATTCTGGCACCAGGGCTCAGTTTCCATGGACTGCAATGGTTGTACTCCCAGAAAACAATAAAATCCTGCTTTTTGCCCCCTCAGTTCCCTTCCAGCATTCACAGAAGCCCAGAAAGGTTTGGGCTGGGTGGGATTTTAGGGATTATCCAGAGGCAGGGACACCTCCCAGTGTCCCAGGGTGTCCCAGTGTCCAGCCTGGCCTTGGGCACTGCCAGGGATCCAGAGGCAGCCACAGCTGCTCTGGCAAAGAACAAATGGTGGATGTGGGGATGAGTTTGTTTTAATTTCACATGAATAGATTGGATTGTTGCCTTTGGAGCATCCAGAGCGAGGATGGCATTTACTCTGTGGGAATTCCGGTACAAAATTAAGAAATCCTGCTGTAATCCTGCAGAGCTGCTGCCAGCCCCAGTACCAATAACTCTTGGCAGAACTGAAGAAACGTGGAAAATGAGTGTGCAGGTAAATTAATTCCAGGTTTTGATCTGTAAAACCAACTTCACCATTACCTTGGCTTCCAGGGGAGTTCCTGCAGGAAGAGATGGTCCAGCCAAACTTTCCCAGCCGTTTTCTTCTGAAAGGGAGCAGTTGTCTGAACTTAAATCAAGTGAAACCATCTGAAATTACTTCTAATTACACTTTGGGTGGTGGGCTGGGAGATTCTGCAGCAGCAAACCTCCCCAAATAATTGTTGGAGAGACATCCAGAAGTTTCCAGAGCGCCAAAAGTGTTCTCTCTTTTTCCTCCCTCCTTTCCACATGGATGCTCTCCTATTTTGCTGAGTCTTTAAACAAGACCAGAATGTGTCTGGAGAACAATAAAAAAAAACAAGAAAAAAGAGATGCAGTTCCTGCAGCACGGAGGGGGAGTGATTCCGAGCAGAATCTGTTTCTATTTTGAGGTTTTCCCCTCTTCCCCTTCCCAGTGGTGCCTGTTTGGGGTTGTTGGAGCATGGAAACGATGAAATGGGAGAGTGCTCTGTCCTTGACCTCTCCATCCTGATCCCGGGGGATCCTGCAGCTCCAGGGGAGGCTGGAACAGCTCGGAGCTGGGCTGGGGAGGGAAGCTGAGGTCAGAGCTGCGGCTCTCCCTGCTGCTGCAGGAGGTTCAGCCCTCTGAGCAGGTTAATTAACTGCTGCAATTAGCTGCTCTGGAAGCTGCTCCCCCCGTTTCCCACCTGGAGAAGGACTGGAGTGCCTGTGGTCAGTGCTCAGCTGGTTTCTGTCTGTGCATCCCAGGGACTCCTTCCAGCATCCCAGGTGGCTCCAACCTGGCCTTGGACACTTCCAGGCATGGAGCAGCCTCAGCTCCTCTGGCAATTCCATCCCAGCCCCCTCCCCACCCTCCCAGCCAGGAATTCCTTACAATATCCCACCCAAATCTCCTCTTTTCCAATGTGAAGCCATTCCCATGGTCTCATCCCTCCATCCCTTGTCCCCAGTCCCTCCCCAGCTCTCCTGGAGCCCCTCCAGGCCCTGCCAGGGGCTCTGAGCTCTCCCTGGAGCCTTCTCCTCTCCAGGGGAACATTCCCAGCTCTCCCAGCCTGGCTCCAGAGCAGAGATATCTCACCTAAAAAAAGTCATCATTGTATTTCAATGTCTCCCTCAGGGTCCCATCCTCTTAAAATCCAAGTTTGATCCTTCCTGACCTGTCACCCCCTGTTCCTCCAAACACATCTGGGTTATGAAATTCCTGATGAGAATCAGCTCAGCAGAAGGATGAGCCTGACTGGAGAAAAGAGGGATGACAGAGTTGTTTTGTACTTCTGTCATTTCCCTGTTTGACTGGAATATTCTGATTTTTTAACTCTGGCTCTCACCCCTCCCTATTCTCAGTAATACGACAGGAAAAAAAAATAAAAATCCAGCAAAATCTGGCACTTTTCACCCTTCTGCTGTGCTGAAGTTTCCAGCAGCCTGGCTGGTGTTCTGATCTCATTTCTGTGCAATTCCCATTGTTCCCAGAGCTGCTGCTCCTGTCGGGCTGGGCCCCTTTCGGGAGCATCGTCTTCATCCCTCTGTGCCCGAGTTCTGCCTCTTTTCAAAGGAATCTTCCTCTTGAAGTGCAGTTTCCTTCTTCTCTTCAGCTGGGCACGGAGGTGGCAGCTGTGATGGGGAAGGGGAGGCTTTGCAGGCTGGGCAGATTTTCCCTCTCCTATTTTCCACGCCGCTCCCTGCAAGGCTCAGTCCCTGCAGAGCCAACCCTGCTGCTGCTCCCGGGGCTGGGGAACCTTCAAACCCTCCTGGAAGGGAGGAGGGGATGGCTGGGGAAGCAGGTTTGTGGTTTTTCTGCAGTGCATTGTTGGGGAAGGTGAAACAGGAAAGCCTGATCAATATGATTGCCTGGCAAAAGATTTTGGGAGTATGGAAACTGTGAGTGAGATTGAAATGAAAGCAGCTCTGAGATCCCTCAGTTACTGAACAGCTGGAAAACAATGGCATGGCCAGCTGGAGGGAATCCCCTTGGGATGGAACAACACCCTCTGCCTGCAGACAGCTCCAAGGGGCAGAGCAGACCCTGCTGGCTTGGCAGGGGGGCCCAGAGAGGAGTTTGTAGGGTTTAAAATGGAACACAGTGTGGGAATGTAATGATTCTTACAGGCTGTGTGTAAATGCTGTAGGATTTGTGTCTTGTACTGGATTGGTGAGTGAGAATGAGAATATTCAGCACAGGAGATTTATGGTATTGGAACAGGAATCTCGCTCTCTCACCCTCTCTAGCACGCTCTTGCCTTCTCTCCTTTACTTCTCTCTCCCTCTCTGGGGCTGCTCTGAGCTGTTCCTGGCAGCTCCCAGCAGGGCCCTGCACCCAGGCCCTTTGCAATAAACCCCAAATTCCAGCCCTGCCTGCAGAGATCTTTGCTCTCTGTCCATCCCACCCCTGGTGTTCCTGCACTCCAGACCAGGATTTAGCAGGGATGAGCACTGAACAGAGGGAACCTGCAAAGCAGGACCCTTTCTGTGCCCCCCACCTGCTGCTCCTCCAGGAGCTGTTGGATTCTTGATTTCATGGAATCCCAGACTGGTTTGGGTGGGAAGGGACATTAAAAACCTTCCAGTGCCAGCCCTGCCATGCCAGGGACACCTCCCACTGTCCCAGGGTGTCCCAGTGTCCAGCCTGGCCTTGGGCACTGCCAGGGATCCAGGGGCAGCCCCAGCTGCTCTGGCAATTCCAGCCCAGCCAGGAATTCCCAGTTCCCAATCTCCCACCCATCCCTGCCCTCTGGCACTGGGAGCCATTCCCTGGCTCCTGTCCCTCCATCCCTTGTCCCCAGTCCCTCTCCAGCTCTCCTGGAGCCCCTCCAGGCCCTGCCAGGGGCTCTGAGCTCTCCCTGGATCCTTCTCCTCTCCAGGGGAACATTCCCAGCCCTGAGCCTGCAGGAAAGATGGACAGAGTTGGAAAGAGAGGATTTCCAAGGAATGGAGGGACAGGACCCAGGGAATGGCTCCCAGTGCCCGAGGGCAGGGATGGATGAGAGATTGGGAACTGGGAATTCCTGGCTGGGAGGGTGGGCAGGCACCCCAGAGGGGCCCAGAGGAGCTGTGCCTGCAGACATGGGAGGTGCTGAAGATCAGAGGGATCCACCCCGAGCTGGCTCTGTGGAGGAAAGAGGAATTTTTCCAGCTGCTGGGGTTTCTGGAGTGTCCCCAGCAGGTGACAGCAGGGACAGGCTGTGCCCGGGATTCCTGGGGCCAGGCAGGCTCTGAGGAACAAACACCAGTGGGGAAGGCTGGAACTCAGTGTCCTCTCCCCGAAGTTCAGGGCCATAATTCCCATTTCAGAGGGGGCTCTGCTCCTCCTCCTCCCTCGAGGTCTGACCCCCTCAGCCCTCCCCAGGGAGCAGAGGGTGGCAGGAGCCTGCACACACCCAGAGCTGGGTTCCATCCCAAAGGAAGGGGCTGTTTGTCCCCGTGCCAGGCCAAGTTCGTGTCCCTGCCCACCTCAAAGCCCTGGAACTGAGCTCTCCCCTGCACCAACCCACTGAGAAACCTCAGCCTGAAACCTTCAGGAGGGTCTCCCATCTCCCAAAGCTGCTCCTGGTGGAGGCTGCTCCGAAGAACAGAGATGGGGAGTGCAGGAGAAGATAAAAGAGAAAAATTAAACTGATGATGAAAGTTTCATCAAAGCCCTGTTTGTGATGCTGAAGGGAATCTTGGCTTACCTTGAGACAAACTTCATTCACTAACTCGGCTTCATTATTTCTGAAAGACTTTGTCAGCAGCTTGGCAGCTGGGAGAGACACGCTCATGATTTGCTTTCTTCTGTGACTAATCCAGATACTAAATACTGGCATTGCTGTGCCTCTCATCAGCCCAGATCCCTGTGCATGTCATTTCACTTGGCCTGAGTAGGGGGAAAAAAGCAACAAACAGGAATATTAGTGCTGTAATTCCTTCCCTCCTCAGGACCTGGAGCTTCTCAGGCTTCTCAGACTCTCTGAAATAGCACAGGGAAGTTGAACAAGAGGATTGAGATCAAACAGCTCCAGGAGAAGCCCTTGGAATGGTTTGGAAAGCTGAGCATGACTGGTAACAACATGAAACTGAGCCTGGCTTTGATTGGTGTCCTGGGAACAGGGATCCCCTCTCCAGCCTTCCACACATTCTGAAAAGTCTGGGGTTCTCCTTGGGTTTTTTAAGAAGAAATAATTTTGTTTATTCACAGGGAATAAAACGTCAGGATCTGATTCCAGAGAGAAATAAATTCTGTTTGATCCTCAGGAGGGTCAGTGGCCACAGCAGCACCTTTGATGCCACAGCTCCAGGTAAAATTCATCCACTGGATCACAGAATCCTGGAATGGTTTGGGTGGAAGGGACCTGAAATCCCACCCATTCCCATGGGCACCTTCCACTATCCCAGGCTTCTCCCAGCCCTTTCCTGCAAGAGCCTGAATGAGGGATGGGGCACTCCAGGGGCTCTTCCCAATGCAGTTTATTGTGTACAAAATGCAGTTTATAGTGTACAAAATGCAGTTTATTGTACCCAAGGTGTCCCAGCAGCCCAGGGCCGTGGGTGACAGAGCTGTGCCCACACTGTCAGCTCCAGCTGCAGGCAGGTCTGCAGACCCTGAGTTTAGGTCACAGTGCATTATTGACTTTTCTTTGCTGAGCATCTCCACCCAGCAGAACCAATCTGTGCCTGAACTGTTCCCTCCAGCCCACCATAACTGCTCCAGTTCCCACATCCATGGCACTGCTCTCCAGGCACTCACAGTCAGCACATTGCAGCTCCAGCCAGAAGTTGGTTTTCAGTTTTCTTGCAGTGGGAAATTCTGAGCCCTTTTTTCTCCTTGCCACATTTGTGCCTTGTTTGCCTGAGCTCTCTTTGTGCTGGGTACAAACATCTTCTTGTTTGGGGTGGGTTTATCCTTTGCTCTGGGCCATCAAACCCCTTCTCACTCACACACCCTTTGCTCCTTGGTCAGCCAGTCAGGCTGGCTCTGCAATTCTTTTCTTCCAGATCCAAACTTGCTTCCATCTCTGTTCCTTCTTCAGGTTCTACATTCAAAACTCTTTCTGCCAGGCACACAGAGCTGTGAGACTTTCCTGTCAGACTTCCATCCTTCCCAACAATTTCCAGCCTGGCCTAGGACCCTTCCAGGAATGGGAAGCCTCGTTATCCCTCATGGAAGATCCCTGGGGGTTTGCCAGGAGCTCTTGGCATGATCTGGTTCCCCTTTCCTGGCTGGAGGGGCTGCCCAGGGCCATGGCAGGTTTTGCCTGGATTTGCTGCTTGTGATTCCTGCTGCCATTCCAAGCCTGGATTGGGTAGAGATTCCCAAACCGTGTGCTCTGAATATTTCTTCTTCCCCAAACTTTTCATTTTCTTGCTGAAAAAAAAAAACCAAAACCCAAAAAAAAAAGGAGTTGTCAGGCCAGGCTTGTTTTGCTTTCCCAAAGCTGAAGCAAGAAGAACTCTCTCATTCTGTTTGATTAGGGTGATAAATATGGATGTGTTCCAGCCTAAATATTTTATGGGAAAAGAAGTTCTGTTCCCTTAATGCTCCCATTAGTGGCACAGCTGATCCCCAGCCCAGGAGGGGTTTGTGCTCCTGGAATTCCTGACAGCCTTTGCTGGACCCATGGGATGGGGGAAACCAGTCCCACAGAGAAACTGGGAAAACTGGAGAGGGATTGGGGGATGGATCTTTAGGGATCCTTCCTTCCTTCCTTCCTTCCTTCCTTCCTTCCTTCCTTCCTTCCTTCCTTCCTTCCTTCCTTCCTTCCTTCCTTCCTTCCTTCCTTCCTTCCGCGCCTTCCGCGCCTTCCGCGCCTTCCGCGCCTTCCGCGCCTTCCGCGCCTTCCTTCCGCGCCTTCCGCGCCTTCCTTCCTTCCGCGCCTTCCTTCCTTCCGCGCCTTCCTTCCTTCCGCGCCTTCCTTCCGCGCCTTCCTTCCGCGCCTTCCTTCCTTCCTTCCTTCGCCAGTAAAGTCTCTCCTTTTTCCCAGATAATGAGGGATGTGTTCCTGGGGAAAAGCAGGGATGAACCCTCCATCTGCTGTGTTCATTCCACTGGGAAGGACCTTGGATCACCTCAGGTGGCTGGCACTGGGTGCCAGGAGGGAGCCAGGTGTCCCAGGGGAGCTCTCTGTGTTATCCCTGAGTGAAGAAGAGTGAGATCCTGGATTTGGATGGGACCTTGGAAGTGGAAGATGCCCAGGGAAGCCCCTGGGAGCTGGGCTGATCCCTCTGGGCTGTGGGGAGCAGTGGGAATCTCGGAGGTGCTGTGGTGGCTTTGGGGTCAGTGTCCCTGGAGAGCCTCCCAAAGCTGCCTGAGAAGATTCCAGGCCTGGGAATTCCCATCTTGTCCCAGCCAGCTGTCGGAATTCAGGACATCCATCTGGCTGTCCTGGACTGCCAGGACCCCTGCCGGGGGGCTCAGAGACCCTGGCACAGAGCCCAAGACCCCTCTGGGTTTGACTGTGCCCCATGGAGCAAATCACCAACCTTGTGTGAAGATCTGCAAGGCTCGGCACTTTGAAGAGAATGACGGTGAATTTATCACGGGGTGAAAAAATAGATTTTTGGGGTTTTTAGAATGGGGGTTCACGGGGAAAGATGGACAAATCTGGGTGTGTCCAGCCTTTCTCTTTCTCCTTCTCCTTCTCCTTCCTCCTCTTCCTCCTCTTCCTCCTCTTCCTCCTCTTCCTCCTCCTCCTCCTCCTCCTCCTCCTCCTCCTCCTCCTCCTCCTCCTCTCCTCCTCCTCCTCCTCCATCCTCCTCCTCCTCCCCTCCTCCTCCTCCTCCTCCTCTCCTCCTCCTCCTCCTCCTCCTCCTCCTCCTCCTCCTCCTCCTCCTCCTCCTCCTCCTCCTCCTCCTCCTCCTCCTCCTCCTCCTCCTCCTCCTCCTCCTCCTCCTCCTCCTCCTCCTCCTCCTCCTCCTCCTCCTCCTCCTCCTCCTCCTCCTCCTCCTCCTCCTCCTCCTGCGCTGGTGACACTTTGGGATTGGTTTAGAGTAGCAGCTCACTGTCCAACACAGGTGATGGGGATTAGAAAGGAATTTTAAATATTGTACAGGCAGTTTTTAGTATAAAAAGATAAGACCAGAGTGCCTCTGTCTGTCCTGCTGAATGGACCTTGGCTGGACAGGAGAAAGAATTTTATAGATAAGAAACAATAAACAACCCTGAAACGGAGAACAGAAGAGCTCTGAGTCCTTCTTCAGTGCCAGGCTGGGAGGAGAGACTTTGTGACATATCTGGGGGTCACTGTGAGCAGCAGAGATCCTGAGCCCCAGCCAGTGGCTCTGTGTTGTGGTGCACATCCAATTTCCAGTTGTGTTATCTTCCCTGTTTGTATTGTTCTCCCCATTTGGTAATGTTCCCCCCAGTTGTAATCCTAAACCTATTTTGATGGTTCAGTCCTGGTTTCCCCCTCTCCCTGAAATGGTTCCCTCCCAGTCTGGTCATACTGCCAAGCCCTTGTCTCCACCCCCGTTCCCATAGCAACCACCCCACTTGTTACATTTTCCCCTCCTCCAGAGCCCTGTCCATCTCCTGGGGCCCTGCCCATTTCTCCAGAAACTTCTCCCTTCCTCACAAGGTGATTGGGCAGGTGCTCCGGGCCCCTCCCTAGCTCTTGTATCATTGGTTCTCGTCTGTGTCAGTTATGTCCGATTCCCCTCCTCAGTTTCCCCCATTGGTTCTTGTACCTATGTTCCACCCCCTTTATATACTGCTGTTACTCTGTGTTCTCTGCCTTTTTCTCACCTGCATCCCCTGAAGACAATGATACAGTAAAACTCTGGACTGAACCAGGCGAGTTAAGACCCTCTTTTCTCTCAAGCTTCTCTGCTTTTGCTGCTCCCCTCGATATCGCTGCCCTGTCGAAGGCGCTGCCCAGACGCCCCGGTGCATTAAGGTAGTGCCCCCCGCTGCTGCTGTGCTCCCAGCTAGCCGGCGCCGCCTCCTCCCCGCTCTCAGGGGAGTGAAGTGCACTCGACGCAGCAGCGTGGCAGCTGTGCCCTGCTTTCTGTGCCTGGAGAGGATCCTGGAAGTGGGAAGGGCTGGATCTCCCTTTTCCCTGCAGAGCTTGGCCTGGTGGCCTGGCTTGTTCCTCATGGATCAGTGGTGTCCCTGGGCTGCTCGCAGGGGAAAGCTCACCTTGGGAAGGAGCCATCCATGTCCTCGGGCTGCTGCTGCTCCTGCAGGATGCACGGACCAGGATCCACGTCTTCCCACCACAAAGCAGGAGCGTGGTGGATTCTGTGGACACTTCCTACTGGAGAAAACTTCTCCACTTCCCCTGGGGACAGAGCTGGGCTTTACTTCTCTCAGGAGCATCTCTAGCAGCTCCACAGACGGGATTTGCAGCTCCAGGTGCTTCTCACAGAGAGGCCTGACCCCTCCACAGGCTTGGAGAGCCCTGGTGTCATTCCAAGCTGCGCTTTTCCCGACAATCCAGGGACACCTGGGAGGCAGAGCGCTGTGGGAAGCCCACAGAGGTCTCTGCCAGCCCCCTGCTCTCAGCTCTGCCCACTTTGATCCTTTGTGCCTGCAGATTTCTGCCAGAAAGGCTCATCCCAGCACAAGGAACAACAAAAAGTTGCTCCTTAAAGAGGAAAGGAAGAAACGAGATAAGGAAACTCAAAGGAGCTGCCAGCACTGGGTATCTAGAAAGGAGCAAGAAACTACGAGGCGGAATCTGCCGTTCAAATCTCCAAAGGTTTTCCAGGCAGAACACATTGATCTCCTGGACAATGAGGCTCCATAATTTCCTACTTTGTGCCAGTGAAATATCGAACAAAAGCCCCGGGATTTAACAGCTGGACTTGTTGCTCGCTGGTTTCAGATCTCGCCGTGGGTTCAGCAGAAAAAGAGGATTCAGTTTTAAAGGATCTAAACCTGAAAGTTTCCTGTCGCCTTGGGAAACTTTTAAAAATACTTTTCACCTTCAAAGGGAGCCTGGAAGTTCAATGGAAGGTTTGGGGATGACACATTAAGGATTGGCCTCAAAGCCTTTGCTTCGTCAGTGGTTTTGAAGATGAACACAAAACCTGTAATAAATTAATCTGCGTACATCGGGGTCGGAGCGAATCAGGAAATTAATCTAGGAATGAATCAAGAGCCCTGTGGGTCTCTGCAAGGACACGGATACAGAGGGGTTTTGTCTCTCTCTCTCATCAGTCCTTGGGTTTCCCAGAGCAGCTGTGGCCGCCCTGGATCCCTGGCAGTGCCCAAGGACACTGGGGCTTGGAGCAGCCTGGGATGGTGGGAGGTGTCCCTGCCATGGCAAGGCTGGAATGGAAGGGATTTAAGGTCCTTTTCCAACCAAACCAGTCTGGAATTCTGTGTTTCTTTCCCCCCCTGCTCAGTTTGCTTCCTGTCACTGATACCAACACAAATCACGTTAAAACCGAGCTGGGGCTGCAAAGGAAAACAAGATTTCCCCAATCTGGCCCTGTTTGGATTCAATAAATTGGTGTCTCTTTGGCTGATCCAGCTCCTCAGAACCAGCTCCTCCCTGACCAGTGGCGCTGAGCTGGTGGAGCAGCTGGAAAATGGGATGTTGGAATGCCCCCTGTGGATGCTCCAGGGGAAGCTGCTCTGCTCTGCTCCAGGGATGTACAACCCCTTCCTGCAGCTGGGAACCTGCTGCTCCTTGCTGGCAGATTTACTCTTCTCCAGAATCACAACAAAATCCACAATCTCATTATAAAGTACGAGGTTTGGAGGTGGCAGGTGCTTGCTGCAGGAGTGAATGAAACAAGCATTTAATAAACCAGCTGCATTTGGAATCTGAACTAGGGAAAACCAGCAAAACCCGAGGTTTGGATCAAAATCAGCCCCACGTTTTGTGAGCAGAGCACACAGAGCTGCCCCCAAAGCACAATTACCCTGCAGGCTCTGTTTAGAGCTCAGGGTTTCCATGGAATGGGGGTGGATGGGAATTGGGTCAGTGGCTCCAGGTTTCTCAGGAATGCAGCTCCTTCATTGTGCAGCATTCCTGGGCTGTGCAGGGATAACAGGTGGGAAATTTGTGGGGATTCAGGAGCAGCCCTGAGTGACCTCTCATTTAAACCAAGTCCTGGCTGAGAGGGATTTGAAATGTCAGGAATGTTGTGCTGAAATGAAGGGGAAAACCTTGGCATTTGGGATGTTTGAGGCCATCAGCAGGTTTCTGCCTGGGGCAAGGCAGAGTGAACTCTCCAGCAGTGGGGCTGGGTCAGGGTGAGCCCTGCTGGGGGATCCTGGGGATGTGGGAAGGGCCAGGCCCTGGATCCTGGGAAAGGTGGAGCAGCTATGGAGCAGGACAGGGCTTGGGGCAGGCTGCTCCAGGGGGAGGTGGCCTTGGGATGTCCCAGGAATTGGGGGATGGTGGTTGAGAGGGACACATGGACATCAGGAGGAGACTCAGCTCCTCCTGCCTCAGCTCCCTCTGGGATTCCATGGTGGAATCTGGTTTTAGGGACAGACAAATTCTAATGGAATCTGTGACCTGAAGGGCAGGGGGAAAGGAGTTCCCAAAAAGCTCCCAGTCCTGCTGGCAGCTCTGCCTGGGGAGCAGGGACATCCCACCCCAGGCACCCCACGAGGTCCTGGTGTCTCTTTCCCCCACTCCTGCTCCATCTTTTCCTTGTAAATGGAAAAATCCCCTGGTGTTCTCCTGGGAGTTCAAGCTTTATAGGATGGGATGGAAAGGGAATTGCAAGGGAAGGGTTTCTCCCCCTCAGTCCTTCCATCCCTGCTGGGGTGGGGGACAGGTCCTGGGGGCTGATGGCACCACTCCCTGCCTTTCCAGCTGCCCCTGGGGGGAGTTTGGGACTGGAGAATCCCAAATCTGGGAATGTCACCTTTCCTCTGACTGGTGGAGCTGCAAGCTCACCAGAAAGTGGGAATTCTGTCTTTACAAAAGAAGCTTAATTAATCATCAATCCCCTCCCTTAATGAGAGGTGCTGTTGCCATGGTCTGGGCTGCTCCTGGCTGTGCCTGAGGAGTCATCCAGGGGGACATTCCTGCCTTTCAGCCATCAATCATGGCAGGATTTTTACAGCTGTACCAATAACCCAGCACTTCTCCATTCTTGAGTGGACTTTGAAGCTCTGGCTGTGCTGAGCAGCCGAATAAAGGAGCACAGGGAGCTGGAATTCATTAATTAATGATTAGTGATGAGCTCTGCTAAGCGGCTGAAGATCAAGGTCGGCAGAAAAGTTGGGAGAAAGAATCCAGGCTGTCATTTGATTTTAATCAGGAGCTGAAAACAAACCCCACACCATTCCTGTGTGGATGTTCCTGTGGAAAACACATCCTGAGAGAGCTGAGGGCTCACCCTCAGGCTCCTCCTTGGCATCAAAGTCGGGGTGAGGAGCAGCCCAAGAGTCACCAAACTGCGGGAAAAAATCACTCTCCAACATTTTTAATGTTAGAGAATCAAGGCATTGCTTTATTCCAGCCAGGATGTGCAGCAGAAATCATTTCATCCACACATAGCTCAGGTGTGCAGAGAAAACCATTCCATGACACTGGAGTTTTACTGGATTTTCCCTAAACTTTACACATTCCAAACCCATAGAAATCCATTGGTTTAATGTTCATTTGTCCCAAGTTGGGGAGTTCTCAGTATTTGGTTTTCTGTTGGGTACAGATCTCTTTGATGTGAATTAGATCCTCACTCCTGGATTTTTCTCCTGTCTCAGCTTGGAAGATGTGGATGAAGTTGGGAATTCCATCCCCCCTGCCAGAGCTGGGCAGCTCTCTGCTGTTCCTGGGGCAGGTTTCTTTATCCCTGCCACAGCCAACCCTCCCTGCAGGAGATCTCTGCTGTCCATGGCCACTGAGTGTCCCTGCAGGGCTGATCAAATCCCACCATCCCATGGGGAGATGCTGCACCCAGGGGAGGAGCCAAGCATTCCTACCTGGATCCAATCTGCCCTGGGAACAGCCCAGCAGCCTTTGCCCCCTGCATTCCCAGAGGAGCAGCTTTCTGCTGCCCTGCATTCCCAGAGGGAGAGCAGGCCCATCTCCAGCAGCCCTGGAGCTGCAGAGGAAAACTCCCCCCTTGGGCAGGATCCCTGCTCCAGCAGAGCCACAGCTGGCACTGCAGGAGGGCTGAGCCCCCCTGGGATGGGACTGTGCCACCACCCTGAGCCCCCCTGGGATGGGACTGTGCCACCACCCTGAGCCCCCCTGGGATGGGACTGTGCCACCACCCTGAGCCATCCTGGGATGGGACTGTGCCACCACCCTGAGCCCCCCTGGGATGGGACTGTGCCACCACCCTGACACACAGGGGGCAGGGCATGGTCTGACTCTGGCAGTGTTGTTTTGTATTACTGCATTTTATTCTTATCTTTATTTCTTATTTTTTTCCTACTAGTAAAGAACTGTTATTCCTGCTCCCATCTCTTTGCCTGACCCCCTTGATTTCAGAATTACAATAATTCAGAGGGAGGGGTTTGCATTTCCCATCTCAGAGGAGGCTCCTGCCCTCCTCAGCACACACCTGGCTTTTCAAACCAACACAATCATCAGTGCAGGAGTTTTATCCCGATAAATCCAGGTCTGCAGCTGCCCAGGATCCCAGTGTCTCCAGCTGTGCCAGGGGCAGTGTCTGGGGCTGTGGGTTGGTGTTTGCTGATGGTTGTTGATGTTTTGTTGATGGTTGTTGTTTTTTGGGTATCTCCTGGTTGTTGTTTTTTGGGTGTCTATTCCCAGCCTGCTGAGATGTCCAGCTCATCTCCATTGAGTGCTGTAACATCCCTTAAAACAAAAAAAACCCTCTAAAATTCCTTTCCCCAAGGCAAAGGCAAACCAAGCTTGACTAGAGAAAATAATATTTTTTAAAATTTTGGAATTTGGTGTATTTTCCAACCCAGGGAGCTGGGAAGGGGCTGGAGAATTCCTGAGGGAGCTGGGAAGGGGCTGGAGAATTCCTGAGGAGCTGGGCAGGGGCTCAGCCTGGAGCAGAGGAGGCTCAGGGGGACCTGGTGGCTCTGCCCAGCTCCTGCCAGAAGGGGACAGAGGGAACACTTGATGTTTGTTGGATGATAAACCTGGGGGGAAATGAGGAGAGAGGTGGTGAAAGGAGGGGCAGAGGGTGTGAGCTGGACGCTGGGGATGCACTGAGGTGCTGCTGGGCAGCTCCCAGGCCTGGCTTTTTCTTTCAGGAGGTTGTTAAAGCCCCCCAAAAACCAACCCAGAATCACACCGGTCCTCGTGTTTCTGATAAGAGAAATCCTCTGAGCAAATTCAATTAGGGAGCTACAAACTTTGTTTAAATTTAAATTAGCTCCTTGACAGCCAAACTGGAAATTATAAGTGAGTAGATTACAGCTTATTTTCAAGTATTAATAATTGTTTTCCTCATTGAAGAATGGGATGGATGGGTTTGTGTGGTCTGGCTAAAATAACTGTGCTGTGTTCCAGACTTTGGGATCCAGGCACCCAGGGAGAGGGGATTGGGAAGGGATTGAGGGGAGTCTGGGGGGCTTTGAGAGGCCATGGATGGGAGAATGGCTTTGAACTGGGTTAAGAGGAATATTGGGAATTAGGAATTGGCTGGGAGGGTGGGGAGGGACTGGGCTGGGATTGCCAGAGCAGCTGGGGCTGCCCCTGGATCCCTGGCAGTGCCCAAGGCCAGGCTGGACACTGGGACACCCTGGGACAGTGGGAGGTGTCCCTGCCATGGCAGGGCTGGCACTGGGTGGGGTTTGAGGCCCCTTTAACCCAAACCAGCCTGGGATCCTGTGAAAGCTGACTTTGACCTCTCTGTGCAGGTGAAAGTTCTGCATTCTTGTAATCAGTGCCTCGAATTCCTGTTTGGAAGTTCACCACCACTGAAGAGCTCACTTTAAAAAGTGTTTGCCTCCAGAACTTGCTCTCCAGTGCCAGCTCTGGCTGGCTCCTGAGCTCAGCAGCCAGATAATGACCTCCAAATTACCAACCCTCCGTGCTTTGCAGTCCATCCACTCACTCCAAGGCAATTATTCCTGCTCTGGATTGAGGAGGAGAAGAATTCTAATGGAATCTGTGACCTGAGGGCAGAGGGAAAGGAGTTTGTTTATTTTCAAAGCAAAAAGCTTCCAGGCCTGCTGGCGGCTCTGCCTGGGGAGGAGGGACATCCCACCCCAGCCACTCCACCAGCTCCTGGTGTCTCTTTTCCCTGTAAATGGAAAAAAAAAAACCCTGGCACAGGTGCCCAGAGCAGCCCCTGGATCCCTGGCAGTGCCCAAGGCCAGGTTGGACACTGGGGTTGGAGCAGCCTGGGACAGTGGGAGGTGTCCCTGCCTTTCCAGGGGTGGGATGAGGTGGCCTTTAATGTCCCTTCCAACCCAAACCCCTCTGGAACTCTGTGCCTGCACACAAAGCAAACTTTGCACTCCAAGGGAGGATCATGGCAGTGAACATCCAAGGTTTCATTGTGTCCAGTAAAGGTTCAGAGAAGAGGCTGCTCCCAGCCCCAGTGTCCACCCTGGCCTTGGGCATTCCAGGGATCCAATTCTGTGCTCATTTTCCCCCACCCTCACAGGACAAATGTGTTTTATTGTGCTCACACTGAATTTTGTATGGTTTAATTTGTGCCTGTGTCCTGGCAGTGGGCAGCGCTGAGAGGAGCCTGGCTGTGCCACCTCCACCTTTCCCACCAGGAATTCATCCCCGTGGGTGAAAATCCATGAGAATAAATTCCCCATGGAATTTATCCCCATGGATTACAATCCCTGCATTACAATCCAACCCAGGCCTGCCAAATCCCACAACCCCAGGGCAGGGAGATCCATGGTGAACTCCAGAGCCACAGGGGCACAGAGCAGCCCCTCGAGCTCCCACACCTCCCACAGACAACGTTTTGAAGGATTTTCCCTTTCTGCCACGAGTGTCTTTGATGCTGAGCCTGAGCCAGGAAAGGTTCAGCTGCTGGGGCAGCAGGGTGAGGGAGAAGTGGATGAATGGTGACCAAAGCATGAGCAAATCTGAGAAATCACTCTCCTAATTGTCAAACCCAAGGTAAATCCTTTTTACTGGATGTGGCGAGGGGAAAATGAGCATTTAAATCCTGCACTTTGTGCTTTGGGCACATTAGGGGAATTTTTTCTGGTCACTGAAGGTCATCAGGACAATTCCATGTTTAATCCCCCTCCTGCTGGAGAGGTCAGGGAGGTCTCCAGGCTGGGATAAACTTGGTTTGTTACAGCAACCTCCAGCACAAGGAAGGAAAATTTCAATTTCCCAAGAATAAAAATTGGTGGGTAACTGGGGAGAGCTGATCTTTCACTGGTGGCCTGAGAAAAAACCAGGAATTCTGCCTTGTGGAAAGGATTCATTTGTTGAGATGTGCCAGGAGAAGAGGTGTCAGGTTACCTGCAGGTGATGAAACAAAGAGAACAGGAATCCTGAGGTGCTGCACATGGATCTGCCACTCCTGGGATCATTAGGGAACTTGGAGGGGTAAAATAGGGATATTGGATACTGTCCCAGCTGAGCACACAAGGAAGGATGGAAAGGTTCAAACCCCTGAGAGTGCCAGGGCTCATTCCCCATGTCCTGTCCCTCTGTCCTTGTCCCCAGTCCCTCTCTAGCTTTTCTGGAGCCTCTCCAGGCCCTGCCAGGGGCTCTGAGCTCCCAGGGCTGGAGCGGCTCTGGAGCCAGGCTGGGATAATTGGGAATGTTCCCCTGGAGAGGAGCAGCTCCAGGGAGAGCTCAGAGCCCCTGGCAGGGCCTGGAGGTGCTCCAGGAGAGCTGGAGAGGGACTGGGGACAAGGGATGGAGGGACAGGAGCCAGGGAATGGCTCCCAGTGCCAGAGGGCAGGGATGGATGGGAGATTGGGAACTGGGAATTCCTGGCTGGGCTGAAATTGCCAGAGCAGCTGGGGCTGCCCCTGGATCCCTGGCAGTGCCCAAGGCCAGGCTGGACACTGGGACACCCTGGGACAGTGGGAGGTGTCCCTGCCATGGCAGGGCTGGCACTGGGTGGGGTTTCCCACCCAAACCATTCCAGGATTCTTCCATTCCATGAAAGAAGAGGGTTCTGGGCTCCCTGAGGAGATTTGTGTCAGGGGCACCCCTGCCAGGCACAGGGAAGTGCAGATAAGGAGCTGGGACCCAGGGCTGAGGTTCACATCCTGAGTTGTTTTATCCCAAATTCCCGGTGTTGTTCTGCCCTCTGAGGTGCTGGCACTGGGTGTAACTGACCCAGGAATCAGCAGATCTGATTTGTGCCCCTCAGACTGGAGATAAAGTGACACCTCTGATCAACGGGCATGGCTGAGGCTCAGCAGCTCAGGGCTCTGGGAGAAGGGCTTAGAAGTTATAAAATGAGAACATTTTTGGGCTCTGAATTGATTTAGATTTGGGTTGCGTTAGAAGGGACCTCAAACCCCACCCAGTGCCACCCCTGCCATGGCAGGGACACCTCCCACTGTCCCAGGCTGCTCCAGCCCCAGTGTCCAACCTGGCCTTGAGAAGTTTCTGGAAGTTTTCAGTGAGTCATGGATGTTACAGCAGCATCCCTCAATCAGGGCAGGGTTACAAAGGAACGTAAAAATGATCTATCCCAATCCTTTGACACTGCAAAAAACAGGGAATGGTCCCCTGTCCTTCTGGAACAGCCCCAGCCTCACCAAATTCCTGTCGGGACTCACCACAGCCTTCCTTGAGTTTGTTTTCAGTCTGTTTGTACTTTAAGAAAAGCTGTGAAAATAAACTGTAAATAAATACCTGGAGCTCCTCTGGTCAGGAGGAACCAAATCCACGGATCTCCCAAATCACAGCAAATCGATTTGCTGCTGTAATTCTCAGGGACTGAGAGATGTGGCTTGGAAAATTTAAAATTCACTGCAATCCCTGCAGTCCTGGCAAATCATTTTTTCTCTGATTAATGAGCATTGTTTACACTGTTGGTGTCGGAGTTCCAAAGGAACAAAACCCTTCCTAAGAGCAGTGAAATGCAGGATTTAAATCCTGATGGTTTTGAGGTCATGGATACTTGTCCAAATTCAGAAAATAAAAAGATTGTCTCCCTTGGTCCCTGCAAGCTTGGGATCAGCCCCAGTGGTGTGGGGGGGGGTTAATTCCCAATTAACAGGTGTCCATTTGTGGCTCCTGCTGTTCCTTGGGATTTATTGTGGCACTGCATGGAAGCTGCAATCAATTCTGTTGGAATCAATGAATTAGTCAGGCAGTTCTGGGTTCTGCCTGTCCAGAGTGAATTCTGTGCCTGGCAGCATCCTTATCAAAGCGCTGCTCAGTTCTTGTTCCCACACTTGGCTGGAGTTGGGCTTTATTTTCCTCCTCCTCAAAGCCCAGAGTGTGAAGGGAGCAGGGAAAGGCCCAGGAATCCTGGAATGGTTTGGGTGGGAAACCCCAACTCCTTTAAATCCCACCCAGTGCCAGCCCTGCCATGGCAGGGACACCTCCCACTGTCCCAGGGTGTCCCAGTGTCCAGCCTGGCCTTGGGCACTGCCAGGGATCCAGGGGCAGCCCCAGCTGCTCTGGCAATTCCAGCCCAGCCAGGAATTCCCAGTTCCCAATCTCCCATCCATCCCTGCCCTCTGGCACTGGGAGCCATTCCCTGGCTCCTGTCCCTCTGTCCTTGTCCCCAGTCCCTCTCCAGCTCTCCTGGAGCCCCTTCAGGCCCTCCAGGGGCTCTGAGCTCTCCCTGGATCCTTCCCTGCTCCAGGGGAACATTCCCAGCTCTGCCAGCCCCTCAGGCACAGAGATTTAGGCAGACTGAGGCAGTATCCATCCATGGACTGATTTGTGCCAGGCTTTAAGGCTGTTTTTAATCTCATCTAAAGAAGACAAGAGGCCCATGAGGAGGAGAAGGGAGCTCAGTGGGATAATTGGATCAGGAATCCGGGGCCAGCCTGGCTCCAGCTCACAGGGATCACACACAAAGAATTCCCACCCAGCCAAGACAAAAGCTCAGCCTGGCACAGTTAATGAGCCAGGAGACACAAAGGGGTGAATTTTTAAGTGCATCCATTAAAAAATTTCAAAGGAGAGCGGCACAGTCGGGTGGAAGAGTTGGAGCCTTGTGGGGCCTTTGTGACGCGCGGAGAGTTCGGATCTTTGGGAAAAGTCTGGAAGGGTCTCCTGTCAGGAAAGGCAGTGCCTGGGAATGGAAATTCCTCTCTCTCCAAGAGTGGCAAAGGATCTCTCTTCACTCCCAAAGTGTCGGAATGGTTTGGGTTTGGAGCTGGTGGCATCACTGCTTGCCTCCATCCCAACTTTGAGGGAATTCCTTGGGCTCTGGGAGCACTGGAGTTCTCTGGGTTTCTGGGAGGTTGGAGCTAATGAGGTGGTGGAGTCTCCATCCCTGGAAATGTTCAAAAATCCTAGGGATATGGCACTGGGGAGCCTGGAGAACACGTGGGGCTGGGACAATGCTGGACTTGATCCAAGAGGTCTTTCCCAACCTCGAGGATTTTGTGGTTCCCTGAAATGGCAAATCAGCCCAAAAAGCAGAACTTTCATCCTTTCTAGCACTCACTGTCGATCACATCCACCCCACCAGCTCTGCCTGGATCCACCCCTTTCCCCCACAGGGAGCTCAGGCAGGGAGAGCAGGAATTGCCTGGATCCCCCTGCTCCCAATCCAAGGATTCCTTGAGTTTCAGCTTCGTGCGCCAGGTCCCTGTTTTCTGTCCGGGGTTCCACTCTGAGTCACATCCCTGTGATCCCAGGGATGCCATGGGAGCACAGCCTGGCTGGGAAAGCCCTGCCCGAGCTTGGGAAGCACCAGGGATTGCCCAGTTGATTTATGAAAAACATGGACATTGATCCAGTACCGATATCCAACTGTGAGGGACAAAACCTCCCTGACAGTTTGGAGTTAGACAGTGTGTGCTTATTATGGGATAGCTCCCAAACACACACCCCAATTCACAGGTGATCACAGAGCCCTTTCATCTCTAAGTGTATAAGAGTACATAAGAGAGTCTATAAGTATATGAGAGTATTGAGTACCCAAAATACAAACCCATGTTCACACCTTTGGTACATCCCATTCCCAGTATGGATATTGATCCGGTACCAATATCCAAAACCTCTCTGACAGTTTGGAGTTAGAAGTGTGTGTTTATTATGGGATAGCTCCCAAACACACCCCAATTCACAGGTGATCACAGAGCCCTTTTATCTATACAGGTATTGAGTACCCAAAATACAAACCCATGGTCACACCTTTGGTCCATCCCATTCCCAATATGGATATTGATATCCAAAATACTGATATCCAAAACCTCTCTGACAGTTTGGAGTTAGACAGTGTGTGCTTATTATGGGATAGCTCTTAAACACACCCCAATTCACAGGTGATCACAGAGCCCTTTCATCTCTAAGTGTTTAAGAGTACATAAGAGTGTCTATAAGTCTATAAGAGCACTGAGTACCCTATTTAAATAAGCAAATGTTGATGAATTTCTGTCCCAAAATCTCTGTGCCCAATGCCCACCTTGTCCCCAGCTCAGACCTCTGAGTCACATCCTGGAATTCCTTGGACACCTCCAGAGACAGAACTCCAGAGGACAGATATTCATGGAATCAGGAAGGTTGGAAAAGACCTCAGAGTTCATCCAACCATTCCCAGCCCTGCCAAGGCCATCACTGCCCCATGTCCCCAGGTGCCACATCCACAGGGATTTAAATCCCTCCAGGCATGGGGACTCCACCCTGTACCTGTGCCAGGGCTGGGGAACCCTTTTAGGGAAGAAATGTTCCCAAATATCCAATCTAAACCTCACAGAATCCCTGGGGCTGGAAAAGAGCTCCAAGATCAGAGTCCCAGCTGTGCCCAGTGCCCACCTTGTCCCCAGCCCAGAGCTCTGAGTGCCACCTCCAGGTGACACCTGCAGAGATGGGCACTGCAACCCTCCCTGGGCAGTGCCAGTGCCTGAGCCCCCTTTCCATGGGGAAATTCCTGCTGGGCCCACCCTGAGCTGCCCTGGCCCAGCCTGAGGCCGTTCCCTCTGCTCCTGTCCCTGTTCCCTGGAGCACAGCCCGACCCCCCCGTCTGTCCCCTCCTGGCAGGAGCTGGGCAGAGCCACCAGGGCCCCCTGAGCCTCCTCTGCTCCAGGCTCAGCCCCTGCCCAGCTCCTCAGGGATTCTCCAGCCCCTTCCCAGCTCCCTCAGGGATTCTCCAGCCCCTTCCCAGCTCCCTCAGGAATTCTCCAGCCCCTTTCCAGCTCCTCAGGAATTCTCCAGCCCCTTCCCAGCTCCTCAGGAATTCTCCAGCCCCTTCCCAGCTCCTCAGGGATTCTCCAGCCCCTTCCCAGCTCCCTCAGGAATTCTCCAGCCCCTTCCCAGCTCCTCAGGAATTCTCCAGCCCCTGCCCAGCTCCCTCAGGAATTCTCCAGCCCCTGCCCAGCTCCCTCAGGAATTCTCCAGCCCTTTCCCAGCTCCCTCAGGGATTCTCCAGCCCCTTCCCAGCTCCTCAGGAATTCTCCAGCCCCTTCCCAGCTCCCTCAGGAATTCTCCAGCCCCTTCCCAGCTCCCTCAGGAATTCTCCAGCCCCTTCCCAGCTCCCTCAGGAATTCTCCAGCCCCTTCCCAGCTCCCTCAGGGATTCTCCAGCCCCTTCCCAGCTCCTCAGGAATTCTCCAGCCCCTTCCCAGCTCCCTCAGGAATTCTCCATCCCCTTCCCAGCTTCCTCAGGAATTCTCCAGCCCCTTCCCAGCTCCCTCAGGAATTCTCCATCCCCTTCCCAGCTTCCTCAGGAATTCTCCAGCCCCTTCCCAGCTCCCTCAGGAATTCTCCATCCCCTTCCCAGCTTCCTCAGGAATTCTCCAGCCCCATCCCAGCTCCTCAGGAATTCTCCAGCCCCTTCCCAGCTCTGTTCCCAGCCCTGCTCCAGCCCCTCCCTGAACTGAGGTGCCAGGACTGGGCACAGCCCTCAAGGGGCTCAGCAGTGCCAGCCCAGGGGACAGTCACTGTCCTGCTCCTGCTGCCACATTGATACAAACATTTTCCCGTCCTTCTTTCCTTGCTTTCAGCTGCAATTCCCTCTCCTCTCTCCACGCAGCCGTTTCCTCCCTGAGTTCAGCGAGGCAATCTCAGAGCTGATGGATTTTCCCATTCTTTCTCCTCAGAGGTCCCCAGGTAGCAGAGCAGCACCTGTGGGGTCTCCCTGTGGGTGGCTCTCATCCCAAATCATCAGCCAAATTTGCTTTAGAGGTGTCCTGGATTGCTTTGGAAGGGTTTAAATTGAGTTCTGGAACAAGGAGTGAGCATCCCACAGGATCCTGCATGGAAAGGACTCCCAGCATCTCCTTTCCCACAGTGAAAGCTTCACAAAGCCTGGAACCTTTCGGCTCTGTCCCACTTCTGCACTTCCAGCCTATTTCCATTTTGATCCAGACAGAGAGGGAACAAAAGGCCTCAAATTGAATTTCCAAATCCTGGGATGGATGAGAAAGCCCTGGAGTGGGGATGTGGGCTGGGAATACACAGGTACCTCTTTGTCATTGAGGAAGTTGGGAGGTGAAAATAAATATTATCGCTTCCTGTGAGGCAGTTTTTACTTCCCCAGATGAATCCCAGAGATAAAGCAGGTGTATTTTATATATATAAAAATTGTCAGGTCGTTTATTTCCCTTCCCGGTGGCAGAAATCCATTTGGAGTGAACAAATCCCTGCTCTTATCAGGGTGCTTGGTGCTGGCTGTGTTTGGAGATAAAGGCACGGCTGATTTATCACCAGGGGAGAGGGTGCAGCCTCAGGCAGCTCCAGGTGCCCACAGGGGCTGGAATTCAGCTGGAACTGAATGCCTCAGGCAGCTCCAGGTGCCCACAGGGGCTGGGAATTCAGCTGGAACTGAATGCCTCAGGCAGCTCCAGGTGCCCACAGGGGCTGGGAATTCAGCTGGAACTGAATGCCTCAGGCAGCTCCAGGTGCCCACAGGGGCTGGAATTCAGCTGGAACTGAATGCCTCAGGCAGCTCCAGGTGCCCACAGGGGCTGGAATTCAGCTGGAACTGAATGCCTCAGGCAGCTCCAGGTGCCCACAGGGGCTGGAATTCAGCTGGAACTGAATGCCTCAGGCAGCTCCAGGTGCCCACAGGGGCTGGAATTCAGCTGGAACTGAATGCCTCAGGCAGCTCCAGGTGCCCACAGGGGCTGGAATTCAGCTGGAACACCGGGGCCCTGGGGCCTCTTTTACACTTCTCCTTCTCACCTCTGTGAAATCAAATCATGGAATTGGTAAAGTTGGAATTAGGATGGAGTCCATCAGCCCAGAACCACGTTCATCACTAACCCCTGGCCTCAGGTGCCACATCCACATGTTTTTTGGACATTTCCAGGGATGGGGACTCCACCACTGCATTCATTCAGCATTTTCCTTTATAACCCTTTCCAAGATCTTTTCCCCAATATCCAATGTGAGCCTTCCCTGGTGCCAGTAACAAGGCTGTGGGTTCAGTCCCCATTTATTTAAGAGTTGGGTTCATTCTTTTTGGGACACTTCCAACCTGGAATATTCCATGAATCTGAACCTTGAAGTTTTCCCTGGAGCACAGCCCGACCCCCCCCCGGCTGTCCCCTCCTGGCAGGAGCTGGGCAGAGCCACAAGGGCCCCCTGAGCCTCCTCTGCTCCAGGCTCAGCCCCTTCCCAGCTCCTCAGGAATTCTCCAGCCCCTTCCCAGCTCCCTCAGGAATTCTCCAGCCCCTTCCCAGCTCCTCAGGAATTCTCCAGCCCCTCCCCAGCTTTCAGATTTCTGGGTCTTTGAGCTGTGGCTTTGTCGCTGTCCCAGTGAGCCTGGAGGGGTCCCACAGGGATTGGGAATGCTCTGGGCTCCAGGCACAGCCTCTGCAGACCCTGGGAGCTGCTCCAGGTGGATCTGGGGATAAACCCAGCAGAATTCCAGCACTCAGGGCCTCCCCCATGGCCCTGCAGTCCATTTGCTCCCTATTTCATGTGACATTCCCTTCATTCCTTTCTAATCTGCTGGGAGAGCCTCCCCTCTGTCGAATTTGCTTCCCTTGGTGCCCCCGTTGTTCAGGTGTGACACAGGAACAATGGAAAGACTTCCAAGGAAAAATATTTCAAAATATTTCTGCACAGGCAGGACACAGTGGTCACCAGAGAGAGGAGCAGGGAGGTTTGTAGAGCACCTCGAGGTGCTCAGGTGTGGGGTTTAAAATAGAAATGAACTCGTTTTTCCCCAAATTACAGGGATCTGATGGTGATTCCTTAAATCTGAATGCCCAGTTTGTGACAGACAGCCCAATTCTCCTCCTTTAGCCTCAAAATCTCACTCATTCCTGTCAAATTCCTCATCCCAGTGGCAGGGGATGGAATTCAGCTGCCTCCAAAGGAATCCTGAACTATCTGAGTCCTTAATGAGTAATTAATTAAATAACAAACAGAGTTTGGTTGGCAGGGGATGGTTCTGTCTCTGAGAAAGCCAGGACCAGAGCACAGGAGGATTTCCCTCCTGGCATCCCCTGGATCTGCACATTCCTTCTGAGGCCTCACAACAGGATGGTTTGCTCCAGTCAGGGGCTGGGGCTTGTTCCTGCTGAGCTCCTGACCTCACCTGGTCAGAGAATTCACATCCCTCAGTCTGGGCTTGGCTTGCAAAAGGAGCTGAGCTCTGAAAGAATTCCTCAAAAAAAAAAAAAAAGAGAATCCCAACCCCAACTCACTGTGAGCAAACTGAGAGCATGGGAATGCCAGTCCCAGAATTCCAGAAGGGTTTGGGTTGGGAGGGACCTCAAATCCCACCCAGAGCCACCCCTGCCATGGCAGGGACACCTCCCACTGTCCCAGGGTGTCCCAGTGTCCAGCCTGGCCTTGGGCACTGCCAGGGATCCAGGGGCAGCCCCAGCTGCTCTGGGAATCCCTGCCCACCCTTCCACTGACTGCCCTGCACTGCAGAATGATCCAAGATCCCTTTTTCCCTTTGCCTTTCCAAATTCCCAGATAATTTGTTGATTCCGGCTGACACAGCCGAGTTATTTCCAGCTCGGCCCAAATGAGCTAATTTGGGAGTTATTAACAGTTAACAAATTTCATCCTGGAGTTGCAAAACCCCCAGAAGCCCTTCAGGAAATAAATCCCTGACAGAGCCTGAGCTGCAGACAGACTGAGAGAGATAATTACACACTCAGATAATTACTGCCTTTGGCCTGGCTTGCAATAATGATGTCCAGGCCATGAGATGAAGCCAGGGGTGAGTGCAGGGACTCAGAGTGGGAATTCTGGGTGTTGTGGGATCCATCCCAGTCTGGAGCCTGGTTTGGGGTGTAGCAGGGCAATTCCACCATCCACAGCTGATCAAATTCCACATTCCACAATCCTGAATTCCACAAGTGCTGCTTGGATCAGCACTGGCTGCTTTGCCTTAGGTCACTTCTGTGGGTTTCCCTCCCAGAGTGGATTTTGCTCAGCTACCACGACTTGCCAGAATTCCCAAAGCACTCTGAGCAGTAATTTGGGATGTAAATACAGAGCAGCTCAAACCTGGATGGTCTGGGAGCTGCCTCTCCAGGGAATGGCCAAAGTGGGACATTTCTGCTATCCCAGCACATCCCAGCTCTTGGGGACATTGCAGTGCCCATCCCTGTGTCCTGCCAGCTCCTGAACTGCTGGAATTCCAGGGGAGTGTCATTCCCCTTCCATGGAATCCCAGGATTGCTCTCATTCCCACCTCTGCCATCCCTTCCTGCCCTCCCTGTGGGAGGGAAGGCTGAGGATGGAGCCAGCCTTCTCCCAGCACTGATGATCCAAAAAAACCCTGATATTCCTGTTTGCCCACTCCAACACTGTCACAGTGGTCACAGGGGTCCCAGGGTGAGGGAAGAGATGAGAAAGTTGACTCCACGTTCAGAAGGCTGATTTATTATTTTATGATCTATATTATATTAAAACTACACTAAAAGAACAGAAGGAAGGATTCCATCAGAAGGTTTAGCTAAGAACAGAAAAGGAATGAATGACAAAGGTTTGTCTGTGCCCCAGCCAGTCTGGGCAGCTGGGCTGGGATTGGCCATGGATGAGAAACAACCACAGAGACCAATCCCAGCCCCACCTGCTGCACCCACAGCAGCAGAGAATCCTTGGCTGCAGTTTGTTCCTGAGGTCTCTCAGCTCCTCAGGATGGGAAAATCCCAAGGAAAGGATTTTCCAGAAAATATCATGGCTACAAAGCACCAGCATGGGGTGCCCAGGGAAGCTGTGGGGGCTCCATCCTTGGAGATAACCCAAAGCCAACCTGCTCTGGGTGACCGTCCTGGAACAGGGAGGATGGGGCAAATCCCCCTGGAGGTCCCTCCAATCCCAGGAAATCCCTGAGACCCCAAACTGCTCCATCCTGCCAGCACATCCCCCTCTCCACTGACCTTGAGAGTGACCATTCTTGTGCCAAAACAATGAAGAATTCATTTCCCACCTCAAAAAAAAAAAAAAAAAAAAAAAAAAAAACCCAAAAAATCTGGATCTGCTTTTATGTGAAGCTAAAAAAAAGATTTATGGCTTGAAACCTCCCAAGAAAAACTCCCAGCCACGCAAACCATACCCACAGCTAATTTTCTTGCTGTAACTTTTTAATTTTCCTTCTGCCATATGGCTCCAATTGTGTGTGAGTTAATATTATTCATAAATGCAGGACAAATAGGAGTAAGACCAGTTGGAGCAAAATATTCCCCATCTTTGAAATCTCCAAGGTTCTGGGGAAAGCTGCTCTCTTGCAAATTTAATATCTTAACCAAAACCACGTGGGCTGCAATGTTTGACTCCTGCCCTGTGCTTCCTGTCAAGTTGGCAGTGTTTTGCCAACAAATTAACAAGGGGAGGGTTCTGGTGAATTTTGATGAGCCAGAGAGAATCTGCCACTCTCCAGGAGTGATTTGGGTGTGGAAAGCTCCAGCTCAGCATTTGTGCTCTTCCAGCTGCTGATTTTTCGTTTCTTTTCTGTTAAGGTTGGGATTTAATGTACAAAATGTTATTTTTGTTTGGGTTCAGATGTTTATTAGTTCTTGTCTCTGTCACAGTCTCACAAACCCTGAGCTCTGCAGCACTTCATTTTAACAAGTTAAAAATGGAGCTGTATCTTTCTCTCTCCAAGGCCTTTTGAGGATAAACTGTCCAATTAAGAAATGACACCTAAATAATTTTTATTTTTAACCCAATAGCCAACCACCCGTGCCAGCAATGGGGACTTTTTATCCAATTGCACAAAACCACCCAAACCCATGGAGAAGAAGGTTAAGGAGGAGGAGGATGAGGAGGAGGAGGAGGAGGAGAAGAAGAAGAAGAAGAAGGTGAAGAAGGTGAAGAAGGTGAAGGTGAAGAAGGCAAAGAAGAAGGTGAAGAAGAAGAAGAAGAAGAAGCAGGTGAAGAAGGCAAAGAAGAAGGTGAAGAAGAAGAAGAAGGTGAAGAAGAAGAAGAAGAAGAAGAAGAAGAAGGTGAAGAAGAAGAAGCAGAAGAAGAAGAAGAAGAAGGTGAAGAAGAAGAAGAAGAAGGAGAAGAAGGTGAAGAAGAAGAAGAAGGTGAAGAAGAAGAAGAAGGTGAAGAAGAAAATCTTCCTAAAACCTCTATCTTGCTTTATATCTATTTCTGTATTCTAAACCCGTAAATTCTAAATTTCCCACCCTGTGATGTCACACACTTCTATCCAAACCCCACACCCCCAGTCCCAGTTCTGCCATTCCAGTTTGGAATTTCTCCACAGCCCCAGGTCAGTGCAGTGTTCTCCTGGGGTCAGAGCCTGGCAGCTCTGACAGAAAGTCTGGAATTCTCAGTGCCCAGGGTTCCAACATCCATTCAGCACAGGCCTTTCCTGCTCTTCCAGGAATCTGGGAATTGCTCCAGGCCTTCCCTGCTTCTCCAGGAATCTGGGAATTGCTCTGGGCACTCTCCAGCCATGGAGATTCTCCTCTAAATTCACAATTCTGCTGGATTTCCAAGGCCTGCTCCAAAATGGATCCCTATGGGGTGATTCCATCCTGGTAAATCTCCTGTGGTGGCCACCTGGAATTGCCTCACGTCCCAGCTCCATCTTTCCCAGCAGCCTCATTCCCATGGGATTCAGGGAAGAAGAGGCACAGGCAAATCCAGAGGGGTATTTCCAGGGATCCCTTGCTGCCAAGCACCTGCAGCTGGGGAGTTCCATGAGCAAAAATTCCTACCTGCATTTTTAAAATTCGATTTTCCTGGATGGACCATCTTGGATAAACTCCTGTGTCCCAGAGGAGGGTGAGGGCACTGCAGTGGTTGGGGTGGGGTTTGGAATTCCACATTTAGGGACGGAAAAAGATGAGCCTGTTCCTCTTCTGTGGGGACAGAGAGAGCTGGGATGGGACAGGGGGTGGAGGGACAGGACACAGGGAATGGTTCCCACTGCCCTGGGCAGGATTGGATGTGAGGGTGCATTCCCAGGCTCAGTGTGGAGCCAATCCAAAGATGGATTGGATTTTCCACATTTTCCATTTCCACAATGGAAAATTCCTCCTTTTCCTTCCATTTTGATCAATGGAGAAGTTCCTTCTGCTTCTCCAAGGACAATCAGATTCCTGTAAAGCTGGGGCAGCCTGGTAGGACCAGAACTCAGGATCCTGTGTCAGATCCATCAAGGTTGGATGTGAGGGTGCATTCCCAAGCTCAGCATGGAGCCAATCCAAAGATGTCACAATGGACAATTCCTCTTTTTTGCCCCCATTTTCAGAAGCTCCTTCTGCTTCTCCAAGGACAATCAGATTCCTGTAGAAGCTGGGACAGCCTGGCAGGACCAGAACTCAGGATCCTATTGGAGATCCATCAAGGTTGGATGTGAGGGTGCATTCCCACGCTCAGTGTGGAGCCAATCCAAAGATGGATTGGATTTTCACATTTTCCATTTCCACAATGGACAATCAGATTCCTGTAGAAGCTGGGACAGCCTGGCAGGACCAGAACTCAGGATCCTGTGGCAGATCCATCCATCGTGGCTCTGTTTAATCATTGAAACCAAATCTCCCCATCTGAGAATTCCTGAGAAACCCAGGGACAACATTTGGATACCCAGAGCTGATCTCATGAATTTGAGGGAAGTTGTGAGGGACAGCAGCAAAGTCTTTCCAGGGGAGGAACCATTTCTGGAATGAATGAATCCCTGTGGTGCTGCAGGTGTTGGACGCTCCCTGCATCACCTCCAGCCATGGGATTTTTTTCCTCCAGGATGGAGAAGAAGATGGGATGGAAAACCAATAATCATCACTTTGGAGCTGTACTAAAGCCTGGTCTCCATGGGGACCTTTTGAACCCTTCTGAGAAGCAGGGATTGGGAAGGGTATCTCCAGTTTTCCATAAAGACTTCCTTTGTTTTGTTGTTCTTTTATTATCCTGCCCACTTCTGAGACAGAACCTCCAGGTTCCCATCGAGGCTTTGAGGTGTTTTGGTTTGAAATGGAAAATATCCGAGTGAGCTTTGATAAACTGCAGGGAATTCCTGGTGAGAGCTCGGAGTGGGACAGCAGCTTTCATCTCTCCTCCCTCTCCAGCTCCACTTCCTTGCAGCTGGAATTCCACTGCAAATCCTGCTCCCTCCCAGACATTTGGATCCTTTGTTCCTCTGAGCCAGGCTGAAGTGAAAGGGTTTAATTAGTGGGGTGAGCTGGGGGACAGCCAGGACTGTGGTGGGGGTGTAGGAGATACCTGCTCAAAAATTTCATAAATCCCATCCTCTGGCATGATTTAATTCCTTTGGCCTCTATTGTATTTGCAGGGAATGCCCTGACGAAGGCAGGGATGGTGAGTCTGACTCCATGCTCTCAGAGGCTCATTTATTATTTTATAATACTAATAAATATAATAGTGTATTATATAAATAATACTACTTATAATACTGTATTTTATTAAATATTATTAAATATTATTAAATTATTATATTTCTGTATTATATTAATACTACTTATAATACTGTATTATATTAAAGAATGCTGTACTAAACTGAACTAAAGAATGCAGCAAGGGCACAGAGAGAAGGCTGAAAAGAGAACAATGCAAACTCCTGACTCTCTCCAGAGCCCCGACACAGCCTGGCCCTGAGTGGGCAAAGAGTGAAAACAGCTCCCAGCAGAATGCACTGGAACAATCCCCTGGGGGTGAACAATCCCCAAACACATTCCACATGGGCACAGCACAGGAGAAGCCAAGGAGAGCAGAATTGTTTTCCTTTTCTCTGAGGCCTCTCAGCTTCCCAGGAGAACAATCCTGGGCCAAGGGATTTTTCCAGAGAGCCACAGGCCTGTGATCAGAGAGCAAAAGGGGCTTTGGACTAAAATTGATATTCAGACTCTGAGTTAGATCTCACTGCTGATTGATTGATTTTATACCAGAATGGAATCCTGGAATGTTTGGGTTAAAGGGACCTTAAATCCCACCCAGTGCCACCCCTGCCATGGCAGGGACACCTCCCACTGTCCCAGTGCTCCAAGCCCTGTCCAGCCTGACCTTGGGCACTTCCAGGGATCCCGGGGTGGCCACAGCTGCTCTGGGAATTCCATCCCAGCCCTCCCCACCCTCCCAGGGCAGGTGAAGTGACCTCCCCCTGTCCCTGTGACCCTGCTCCCATCCCTCCCTGCAGCCCATCCCGCTGGATCCATGGCTCCCTGCTCCTCTCTGATATTTATTCTCCTTCTCTTTTGAAACTCTCTCCTCTCAGCTCTCTTTTCTCATCTGGGCTGGATTAGAAATGCTCTGTTTGCTGCTCAATTCAAGCAGCCTCGCAGACACTGCAAAGTTCAAACAGTTTTAGCTTTTGCCTAAAATATCTCTGTCTGCATTTAATGGGCTTTGCAGGCTGCCGTTTCCAAGTGGTTATTAATGGGATTTGGACAAGGAACTCTCGCTTTGTGCTGTTAAAATGATCTGAGAAATCCTTGCATTGCCTTTTAATTCCACCCGTGCAGGCTGTCAGGCAGCAGCTGCTGGGTGACACAGGAGGGTCTGGCCTGTCTGTGAGGGGCTGCAAATCCAGCAGCCCCACAATTAACTCCAATCAGTCCCTTTTCCTTCCTTTAACGCCCTTCCCCTTGTTATCATCCCCTGCAGGACCGGCCCGTGGAAAGCTCCACCGAGATGAAAGGGATGGAAGATGAGGGGGGAATTGGCAGCTTGGAAGGGAGGGAGGGAGGTGGGACATGGAGCCTCATCTGTGAGCCAGGGAATTCCTGCAGCTCCACAGGGGCATGGAGACCTCAGGGAACCGGGCAGAGACTCATCAGGATGGGACAGGAGCCCTGGGGAAGCTTTTTCTAGAGGAGAGATTTGCAATTATGGGTCTCTGAAATAACGTGAAAAATTATAAATGTTCAAAGGGACCCAGTGGGATTGTCCCAGGTGGGACACAGCAGGAATTTCCCCATGGAAAGGGGGCTCAGGCCTTGGAACTGCCCAGGGAGGGTTGGGGTGCCCATCCCTGGAGGTGTCCCAGGAGGGATTCAGGATGTGGCACTCAGAGCTCTGGGCTGGGGATTGGGCACAGCTTGGACTCGATGTCCCTGGAGCTCTCTCCCCACCTCATTCCTGGGATCCTGAACACCAGAATCCCAAAGGCTTTTCCCAGAAGGGAATATCCATCCAATCCAACCCCCAGCAGCAGAGGTGTCCCTGCCCCAGCCCCTTCTGGCAGGGAATAGTTCCTGTTCCCCCACAGCTCCAAACCCCTCACTCCAACAACAGAAAGTCCTTAAATCCCATTTTTGCACTTTGGGGCAAAATTTCCCCATGGAAAGGGTGGCCAGGCTTTGGCAGGGGCTGCCCAGGGAGGTCTGGAGTGCCCACCCCTGGAGGTGCCCAAGGAATTCCTGGAGGTGGCACTCAGAGCTCTGGGCTGGGGACGAGGTGGGGATGGGACACAGCTGGGACTGGGTGATCTTGGAGGGCTTTTCCAGCCTGAATGACTCTGGAATTCCTTGCTGGGCTCTGGGGAGCCCAGAGCAGTCCCTGCTTTTCAGCTGAAATCCTGGGAAGAGGGTGCTGGTCCCTGTGGGAAGCAGAGCTTGTCCAGCCAGCCCAGTTCCCTCAGTGTCTGCACAAACTGGGGGACACTGAAATGTTTGTTCATTTATTAAAGAACAAACCCCACTGACCGCCCTAAATGAGGGGTGTCACCAGGATACTTTCTGAAAAATCCTCTTTGCCCAGGGCTTTTTCTCCTGGGAAGCTGAGAGGCCTCAGAAAAGAATGAAAACAATAATTATCTGATTGTTTGGGAATGTGGTCTGGAGATCATTTAGCAACGGGTGCAGCTTGGATTGGTTCCATCTGAATTGTTTTTAATTAATGACCAATCCCAATCCAGCTGTGTCCAACTGAGTCAGTCACGAGTTTCCATTGTCTGTAAGAGCCTGAATGAGGGATGGGGCACTCCAGGGGCTCTTCCCAATGCAGTTTATCCCATCCAAGGTGTCCCAGCAGCCCAGGGCCGTGGGTGACAGAGCTGTGCCCACACTGTCAGCTCCAGCTGCAGGCAGGCCTGGAGTCCCACATCCCTAAATCAGGATTTTACCAATGGTGCCCCACGTTGGGCGCCACTGTAATGAGGGATGGGGCACTCCAGGGGCTCTTCCCAATGCAGTTTATTCCATCCAAAATGCAGTTTATTGTGTACAAAATGCAGTTTATATCCCATCCAAGGTGTCCCAGCAGCCCAGGGCCGTGGGTGACAGAGCTGTGCCCACACTGTCAGCTCCAGCTGCAGGCAGGCCTGCAGACCCTGAGTTTAGGTCCCAGTGCATTATTGACTTTTCTTTGCTGAGCATCTCCACCCAGCAGAACCAATCTGTGCCTGAACTGTTCCCTCCAGCCCACCATAACTGCTCCAGTTCCCACATCCATGGCACTGCTCTCCAGGCACTCACAGTCAGCACATTGCAGCTCCAGCCAGAAGTTGGTTTTCAGTTTTCTTGCAGTGGGAAATTCTGAGCCCTTTTTTCTCCTTGCCACATTTGTGCCTTGTTTTGCCTGAGCTCTCTTTGTGCTGGGTACAAACATCTTCTTGTTTGGGGTGGGTTTATCCTTTGCTCTGGGCCATCAAACCCCTTCTCACTCACACACCCTTTGCTCCTTGGTCAGCCAGTCAGGCTGGCTCTGCAATTCTTTTCTTCCAGATCCAAACTTGCTTCCATCTCTGTTCCTTCTTCAGGTTCTACATTCAAAACTCTTTCTGCCAGGCACACAGAGCTGTGAGACTTTCCTGTCACACTTCCATCCTTCCCAACAATTATCATTCTTGTTTAGCCTTCTGGTGTATCACTTCTCTTTCTTTAGTATAGTTTTAGGATAATATAAATATATAATATGTAATATAATGTAATTAATATAATATCATATAATATAATCATAATATAATATCTATAATATAATATAATATAATATACTACTATATATCTAATCTAATATAATATCCTATATCTAATTAATCTAATCTCATATTAATATCCTATAATCTCCATCTCTCTATCATCATACTATAATCTCTATCAATATATCATACTCATATCATCTACTATACTACTCATTATCCTATCATCTCATATAATCATCTCATATAATATATCAGCCTTCTGAGAACAGGGAGTCAAATTCTCATCCCTCACTTTCTCCTGGGGACCCTCCCCAACACCACCACAAGGGGAAGCAATTCGGACCAGTCCTGCAGCCCTGGCTGCCCACAGCTCATCAGCATGTGCTGCCTCTGGAATCAGCAAACCTTGGAATTGCAGCTGGTTCCCCGAGCAGCTCTGCTGGCATCACCCTGAGCAGTGACAGGCAGGAGGAAAGGTCCTCCAGCATGATTTATCCCTGAGATTTATCCCAGCTTGTGAAAACACACCGGGTTTAAATCACTGCCAGCCTGGGAAGGGGAGCAGAGGAGGAGGCGACCCCGTGGCAGAGCAAACCAACCAAGTGTTGCTCATGGACTGGAGTGCAGAGTGTCCAAAAAAACCCTGGGATTTAATGGGGTCTGCTTGGAAATCCCATGGGAAAAGGGGCTGGGAATGGGGCATTTCCCAATCACAACTCCAAACAGCTCCGTGGGAAACCAAAATCTGTACAGAGGCTTGAAGGACATCAGGAATGGTGAGAAATTGCTTTAACTGGGAAATACTGGGAGCTAAAACAGGGCTGGGCTTGGCTTAGTTAGGAGCTACTGGGAGCTAAAACAGGGCTGGGCTTGGCTTAGTTAGGAATTACTGGGAGGTAAAACAGGGCTGGGCTTGGCTTAGTTAGGAGTTACTGGGAGCTAAAACAGGGCTGGTCTTGGCTTAGTTAGGAGTTACTGGGAGCTAAAACAGGGCTGGGCTTGGCTTAGTTAGGAGCTACTGGGAGCTAAAACAGGGCTGGGCTTGGCTTAGTTAGGAGCTACTGGGAGCTAAAACAGGGCTGGGCTTGGCTTAGTTAGGAGTTACTGGGAGGTAAAACAGAGCTGGGCTTGGCTTAGTTAGGAGTTACTGGGAGCTAAAACAGGGCTGGGCTAGGCTTAGTTAGGAATTACTGGGAGCTAAAACAGGGCTGGGCTTGGCTTAGTTAGGAATTACTGGGAGCTAAAACAGGGCTGGGCTTGGCTTAGTTAGGAGTTACTGGGAGCTAAAACAGGGCTGGGCTTGGCTTAGTTAGGAGTTACTGGGAGCTAAAACAGGGCTGGGCTTGGCTTAGTTAGGAGTTACTGGGAGCTAAAACAGGGCTGGGCTTGGCTTAGTTAGGAATTACTGGGAGCTAAAACAGGGCTGGGCTTGGCTTAGGAATTACTGGGAGCTAAAACAGGGCTGGGCTTGGCTTAGTTAGGAGCTACTGGGAGCTAAAACAGGGCTGGGCTTGGCTTAGTTAGGAGCTACTGGGAGCTAAAACAGGGCTGGACTTGGCTTAGTTAGGAGCTGGCCTTGGTGATCTTGAGGGTCTTTTCCAGCCTAAAGGTTCCTGGAATTCTGATCCTGGTGGAGCCCGGAGTGGAGTTGCCATGGCAACATCCCCATGCCCTCCATCATCAGGGCAATGCTTAATTAGATCATTCCCTCATTAGGTGCCCGGGTCAGTCCTGCCTTCCCTGCAGATAATGATGATGATGATGATTATCATTGCTATTATTGCTATTATTGCTATTATTGTGATTATTGTTATTATTATTTACCAATTTTCACTAATTTGAGATCAGCTGCAAGAGACTGCCCTGGACAAGCAGCTCTACAACCTCAGCTTTTCCTGTTATTTTATCTTCCTTGGGAAAAATGAATCAAAATCTCCAAATTCCTGCACTGCTTCCCAGCAGTGGCAGTGCTGGTGGACCTTGGCAGCCAGCCTGGAATTCTGAGAGCATTCAGGAAAGACTTCCAGGCCACGGATGGGGCATGGAGCACTGAAAATGGCTGTTTTCCCCCAATTATTTTTGCAGTCCCTGCAGACAGGGCACTGAGGATGGAGCAGAAATCCCTGGAAGCACTGGGGAGGAGCATCCCAAGGCCCTGGGCACTCAAAGCTCATCCCAGCTTCCCCTCCCTGCTGCAGGACAGGAGCCCCAGGCTCTCACCACAACTTTTTATTGCTCTTCCATGCAGGAATGCAGCCAAAGTGGAAGTGAGTCAATAGTGGAGTCACCAACGCCGTTAGCAGAGGGTGATTAGCTAATAGCAGTTAATTACTCTGACACAGAGCAGCCAGGCCTGGAAAAGAAATGATTTTGTCACTTGGTGTTTGAGAGGACTCCCCTCCAACCGATTCTTTGTTTGCTTTACAGGCTGATACCTGCTGATAAGATGCTTTCTTTTCAAGTGATAAATTATTTTAATTACCTTTAATTGTTTGCCCACAAATTTATGCAAATGAAGCCATTCCAGGAGCTGCAGCAGCAGGAATTTGGGAGGTGGCAAAGGAAGGCTGAGCTTTGCTCCTGTCAGTGGGGGAATGGAATCCTGGAATGGTTTGGGTTGGAAAGGACCTTAAATCCCACCCAGTGCCACCCCTGGGCTGGGAAGGGCTCCAGGAGAGCTGGAGAGGGACTGGGGACAAGGGATGGAGGGACAGGAGCCAGGGAATGGCTCCCAGTGCCAGAGGGCAGGGATGGATGGGAGATTGGGAACTGGGAATTCCTGGCTGGGCTGGAATTGCCAGAGCAGCTGGGGCTGCCCCTGGATCCCTGGCAGTGCCCAAGGCCAGGCTGGACACTGGGACACCCTGGGACAGTGGGAGGTGTCCCTGCCATCCCAGGGGTGGCACTGGGGGGGTTTGAGGTCCCTCCAACCCAATCTGGATTTAGCTGAGGCCCTGCTGGCTCCACAGGCATCTCCTAAGGGAATTCCACACCCCAGCTGGGCACCAAACCTGCCCCTCATGGGTTTAATTAACAGAGCTCAACCAAGATTAACTGGGAAGGGACACAAAAGTGAAAGGGGAGGGACCCACAGCCTGCCTCAGTTTCCCCATGTCAGGTCCTGCAGTTGTTGGTGGGTGCCTGGAGATGGCTCTGAACCCTCAAATCCTGGAATGGTTTGGGTTGGGCCAAAGGACCTTGAGGATCATCCATGGCAGGGACACCTCCCAGTGTCCCAGGGTGTCCCAGTGTCCAGCCTGGCCTTGGGCACTGCCAGGGATCCAGGGGCAGCCACAGCTGCTCTGGCAATTCCAGCCCAGCCAGGAATTCCCAGTTCCCAATCTCCCATCCATCCCTGCCCTCTGGCACTGGGAGCCATTCCCTGGCTCCTGTCCCTCCATCCCTTGTCCCCAGTCCCTCTCCAGCTCTCCTGGAGCCCCTCCAGGCCCTGCCAGGGGCTCTGAGCTCTCCCTGGAGCCTCTCCTCTCCAGGGGAACATTCCCAGCCTAGC